>NW_008795029.1:6095624-6100266 GCF_000699145.1 Aptenodytes forsteri
GGGTGTCCTTCAACCCCCTTCCCCCTGGAAACTGGGGAACAGGGGGCCGGGGGTGCTTGCGCAAACTGGGACGCGCCTGTGGGCTGCAGCGGTCAGCGCTTGTAGGGGAGCGGGTCAGCAGTAAGAGTGGCCAGGAGAAGTGCAGGGAAAGGCAGGAGGGGATGAAACCATTCGCAGACTCCGTGCGGAGTGGGGGTGTGTTGTCATCTTTGTTTTGGTCGTGTTGTTTTGTTTTCCAGGGGATTTGGGACAATAGCTGGAGTGGATTATTCATTCCCGTAGGCAATACTTCCCTGTATGGGCTTCAGGATGCAGTTGGAGGCTCGGGAACAAAGCGGGCATCTAATGTCAAGGTAACTGGTCCCCTTCCTTTGTTTATGCTATTGTTAATGACGGGGCTCACTCAGCCCTGGCCTCAGCCGTGCTCTATGGCATTAATATTGACTTGAGAGAATAGGCAGGACAATTAAAAACCAAAACCCAGAACAACAGCAGCATCCAGCCCAAGCCCAGTTCTTCAGGTGAAACATGCTGCTTCTGGGCTACTGAGAATGATACTGTCATCTCGCCTGGTATTCACAGAAATACACGTACCGTTCATAAGATTAAACACGTCCGTATCCATCGTTAACACCTAGGGGAGACACCGTAACCCTGTCCTTCAGTTCAAAATCAAAAGGGAAAGAGCATTATTTTCAAATACCCACTATTCCAGCATGAGGGAATTCTCACCACGCTTAAAAAAAAAAAAAAAAAAAAAAATTAAAAAATTAACAAAATAATTCCTTTGATTACGATAATCTAAACGTAGCAGAAACCTGAGCGTTTATTGACTCATTTTCTTCTTCTCGAGGTAGCGGATGGTATTTAAAGTTCAACATTTCACACAGCTCCTTGTTTAGTTTAATTTCCTCGACAATCTAGGTGATTTCAGCAAACTGAGTTAAGAATTTTGGTACACATTTGAGTATGGATCTGCATAAAATAGAGTAGGCGGCAGAACTGGGGAGAGGAAGTTTTATTATTTTAGGAAGAGAGGGGAGTGTATGTTTGCGTGTGGGGGGGGATGCGTGTGAGAGGGAGAAATGGAAAGCCCTGCACCTTACATTTGGTCTGTGGCTTTAGTGTGGACTCTGGAACAAATACGTATTAGATTTCTCTGAGAAATGTTCCACTCGGGCAGATGGGCCCCCGTTTTCAGTGAGAGATCCAGAAGACGGAAGAAATGTGTGTTACTCCAGCACAATTCTTCACCAACCCATTTCCCCCCCCCCCCCCTTTAGAAAGATGAGTTTCAGCTCTGCTATCCTGGGCCCATTTTCTGTCAGGGAAGGGATATAATAATGATCAATGCCCAGCACTTCTCATTTCTTTTGTACCTGGTAAACATTCGCGATGTCTCGAACTTGGAGGGGAGGTGGAGAGACGAGCCCAAACTCAGCTTCAGAGGATGTCCCCATCCTCTGGCTCTCACCAGCACTCACGCGGGGAGGGAAAAAATCCAAACAACCAAACCAACCCAGTCAGAAGACCCTCCAGCCCACACCTCCCCTACAGCCACGCGCTCGCTTTTTGTATTTTAGCTGCCTGCTCGGTGACGTGGTCTACATACACTGGGCTACCTGGGTTTCTGTGACCAGCTCAGGGTGTACATTAGTACTCCAGTTGGAAATGGAGCCTGGAGTTGTTGAGCAAACAGTTCCTGCTCGACTGTAGCGCGGACTGAATGCTGTATAGTCAGCTCTATGGAGCGCTGGCAGGGAAGTCGCACCAAGCATTTCCAAAACTAATAACAAAAAGGTTACTATATATAAAACGTTTATACTGCCCACGCTGCCTCAAGTTGTTTAAATTTCGGTTTGATGCACATAAATATAGCAGCCATGCGGTTCCCCATTAGCCAGTCCCTGCTTTTTTAAATCAATTCATTTCAGTTTGAAAGGATGGCCCCTGACGCAAGACAGTCAACAACTCTTTGGCTTTCTCCACTCAACGTGGACCTCAGGAAGAAACAGCATCTCTCTTTGTCATTTCACACGCATATCTCGGTGCCTTGACGTTGTGTTTAAGAGCAGGCCTACTACCAGTGAGGGTAACAGTCCCCAGCTGGTTTCCCCTTCCTAATGCATTTTCCCCCTTCTCCTCTTAGGCTCCTTCTGAGGAAGAAATAATTCTGCTGGGACCCTGTGCCTGGACTTCGGAGGGCAGGGCGCAGCGGTCTGATCTGAAAGCACCACCGTCCCTGTGGGTAGAAACTCTCCTCTGTATCGCGCACCTTGCAAGAAAGGCAGCGAGGGGGCATGGAGCGACCAGGAATCTGGCATCAAGGAGCAGCAATCCACTTCACGCTACTGCGGGGGAAAGTTTGTTCCCAAACCAAACACTTTGTGGTGCTCAGCACTGGCGTCGAATCGGTTCGAACCACCCCAAGTCTAAAATAAAGATCTCCGTTCGGGTATGCCAGTGTGCTTGTCTTGCTAAACCTTCCTTGTTTGCGTGGAAGGTATCGAGCTGATGTAACGCTGTCTTTTCACCCCACTGATGTGTGCAATAGGAACAATTCAGAAAAGTTCTGTTTAGCTTTTTCCCCCCGTAGCTGAAGAAATGCAAGCTATCAGAAACAAGCCTATGTTTGAAGGTACAGTTTTCAACATGTGAGTGCAAAACATATGTACTGGCACAATTCAACTGCTCTGTAAGGGCTGTGCTCGGATTTTGGCTTTTAATCTCAACTCTGTTAGAGAGAGAGAGAGATGCAAAATCGAAGGGAATGTGATTATTTATGCTGTAGCCTTGTGATACTCATCCTATAACCATTGAGGAGAGAAGCAAAACACTCTGCTAAAGCTTTGGGTGAGCCTGAGTTTCAGGGGGACTCTAGTCTTCACAGGTTCTCACTTCACTGCCTTTCTTCCCTTGGTATTTGTTATATGGGAATATTTTTTTTTTTGGTCTGCTGTTCTACGTTTTAAAGTGAGTAGAGACTAAATCCTGCTGAGAGAGAGACAGCTCCCTCCATCACAAACTCACGTTTGGAAAATGCCTACCCCCCTCGACCACCCCCCTTCAAGCCATCCTCCCCCTTTCAGGGGAGAAAAGAAAACCTTAAAGGAGAAAGAGAGAAGGGGGGGTGAAGGGGGGACCCCCTGATTCCTCAGTGGCCTGCACAGCTCGGACAGCTCTCCCAGTTCCCCTTTCCCTCCTGCAGACAAACCCCGTCGGGGGGGGGGGGGAAGCGCACATGCCTGAACTTTTAACGTGGCTTGGGTTTTTTACAATTCGGGCTCAATTTTAGCACTTTCAAGGGGTCAAAAAAAAAAAAAAAAAGAAAAAACAGGGAGGGGGGAGAAGGAAGTTTGGATGTAACTGTTTGTTGCTAAAAAAAGCACCACAACCAACCCCCCCAGCCATCAATAAAAGCGACCGGCGGCCCCTGGCCCGAAGGCAGCCCTTCCCGCACACAATGGCAGGCAAGGAGAGGCAGCTCCAGCCCGGGCTGCCAGCACCCTGCGCTGCCGCCGTGCCCGAGGGCTCCCGCCTGCTGCCCTGCGGAGAGGGGCCACCCTCCCTCCAAACGCTGCGGGGGAAGACAGCCCTGCCTGGAGGCTTCGGGGCTGGCAGGACAGTTTTTTGGTACTGCTACAGGCGCGCACACACACACACACATCATACACACACATCTTTATATATAGATGTATATGTAGGTGTCTAGTCTATGTTTAAATAATTCTATCTATACACACAGTCCTCCTCTGATGAGGTCATTCTCCCATATATACGAGATTGGGTGCATGATGCCAGAATCCAACGCCAAGATCTTATCTCCCCCGATCTAAGAGCAATATAAAGTAAACGTTAGCAGAAGGGGAAATAAATTTTGGAGAGAAACATTCAACAAGGTGCCCCTGAAGGCTTCTCTCCTGCCCTCCCCAGCCGAAGTACCCACGCACTTTATGCCAAAGCGAGCCATTTCGGCGCAAGAGACTCCTGCTTCAGAGCAAGGGCAGGCTGCACCCCGGATCGTGGGGCTGTGCCTGGCTGGGGCTGCACCTTGACATTTTTAGTCCCCCCTTCCCTTTCCTGAGAGATGCTCGCCTCTCTAACGCGCTGGTCGGCTGCAGCTTATTTATTTTTCTCCCCCCCCCCCCCACCGTCTTAATAAACGTCTCAATGTTTTTTGATTTCGGGAGACTCAAAACGGAAGGGGGGATGCTACTTGAAAGTGTGACTCAAAAAAAGGTTTCGCTTTACAGCCATCAGCAGCACCAGGAGACAGCTCCATTAAAAAAGTAGTTTTCCACTGCTCTTGAAAAGCCGTTATTTTTTACATCGCTTTTAGGAAGATAGATTAACAAAACATCACATTTCAAGCCACTCTGATCTGTAATTAAATGGAGGAGCCGGTTTGTATTCTCCTATGGCTTTTACAGAAGTTGCAGTGATCCAAAGTCAGGTTGCTGTGTCAGAGTGGCATTTTTATTAATGAGAATACAAAAAGCTTGCATATTCTTAGCCCGGCTTGAATTTAGTTGCTAAGCAACCGCTGTATGGTAATTCATCCGCGAAATTTAAATCTTGGAGAAAGGATCCTGCGTTTTGCTGAATGGTCGCCACGAGGAAAACAACTTGTGGGACCCGCAGC
>NW_008795029.1:6100763-6102047 GCF_000699145.1 Aptenodytes forsteri
CTGCCCTTCTCTCCCCTCTCTCCCGCCGCCTGTTGAAGGCTGCGCCCGCTCCATTATTCCCAACGGCGACGGAGAAGACCGCCGGGGCAACCGCCGCCCCGCACCTCCTCCGCTCGCTCCATCCGTCCGCCTCGCCACAGGCGCCCGAGCTCCTCGCCGTCCCCGGTTTTAGCCGAAGGGGTCCCCCGTCCTAAAGCGCGCTCTCCCCGCCTCTGCCTCCGAGGCCGGGACCTGTTGCGTCCCTTTCCGAGTTTGATTAATTGCCCTGGAACTCAAGCAAACTGAAGTACGTGTGGCGAAGAAGCTCACGCCCGCAGCTTGGTCCTGCAGCCTGCCGGTTACGGGCGTAATCTTTACACTCTCGTGCAAACCGGAGCAAGCGTCTCTGCGCCTCAAAAAGGTATCCCTGTGTAAATATATAGAAGTATCGCTTTTGCCGTCGCTTGAAGGTGTTGATCATTTATTACAAAAATAAACGAATAAATACAACAATATATTGTTGCTTTCAACAGGATAAATATTTTACAAATATATAATTTAAAAAAACAAATTTAATTGTTAAAATTATTTAAAATATTACACTTATTGATAAAATTATCAATAGTATATACTGCATTTCATATTAGAACCAATTATTCTCTAAACGTTCCATTTAAAACCGTTCATACAAAACAAGTTATGAGCATTGTAATGTGCAAACACGAGTCACTACATTAAAGCGTAAGGATTCTGTAAGGATCCGATAGGAACCGCTGCGTTTTTCAACCAAGGTAGAGCTCTTTGCTAAATTCCGGAAAATATGCGGCTCAACAGCAGTTAGGTGAGTATTTGAAATACACCTGAAAATGATTTATTGCGTACAGACCCGACGGGGGAAGGACGGGATGCGAGTGAGAAGACTGGGGCGTAGTAGAGGACCGCGGGATATGAAAATGTAAACTATAAATAATCACATCTCGGGATTACCCAGACCGATCAAACATAACTTTGTAAAACATTTGGCTTTCCTTGAGGCAGAAAAAAAGAAAAGAAAGAAAGAAAAAAAAGAGTAAGGGAAACGACGCCGACGCAGTTACCAAGCACAGAACACTCATATTATAAATGAATACAATTACTAAATTCATTAAGAGATCTGGCGATATATAACAATATTTTCATTATTTACACGTGTAACAATATAACCCTTAGCGCAAACCCTCTCAGTTATTATCTACCTCTTGTTATCTCACAGACTCACAACCCTGAAATTCCTAAATACATTCAAAGGATTCAGTTTCTCGGGGG
>NW_008795029.1:6103249-6103628 GCF_000699145.1 Aptenodytes forsteri
CTGCGCCTGTCCCCGTGTTGCAAAAAATGACGGCGGACGAACGCGACGGGCCAGCCAGCGCATCCCTTGGCATCCCCCGCGCCACCGACACACGCGTGCCTTCGCGAAGAAGGGACGGCAGCGCGGTGGCAGAGTGGCAGAGGAGAAAACTAGACTACACCGCTTCACGCCCCGCAGAGGAACCCTAAAACAACAACAACGGCAACAGCAACAACAGAAATGGTGAACTAGGCGGACCGCACGTAGGATGCTGAAAGTAGCGTTCCGTATACCCTTTGGGGAGGGGGGAAGTACCTTCTCCTTAAATTATAAAGATAAATTAAATACAAGTATTTATACAGACATAAAAGGCGTCAAAATAAATTACGGCTCTGCCCCC
>NW_008795029.1:6103640-6104714 GCF_000699145.1 Aptenodytes forsteri
TTGTTTTGGTCTTGTTTTTTTTTTTTTTTTTTTTTTTTTTTTTTTTTTTCCGACACAGTGTTTACGCATCAGACACAGACTATTTCATTCTAACAAATTTATTTTCTCAATCAGCTCTTACGGAATCACTACTCAAATTAAATTACAATCAAATTATCACATCAAAAGATACCCTTATTACCTAACAACTGTCCATATTTTCATTTCATTTTGATTTGTGCTCGTCTGAAAAAAACACGTAATACAAGATCTGGGGAAAAAATAAATTACCGTTTTGCAGCAGTTCATAGGTATTCTGAATAAAATATTAAAAGAAGTCATTTAATGAAAATATAAAGCAAATTTTTTTTAGATCAACAACGGATCTAACAATTCTATATTGCCGTCTTTTTGAAAAGTCTGTTTATTAAAACCTACCAAAAACACTGCTTGGAAAGGGCAGTATTATATAATCACATCCACAGCACCCATTCAATCAAAGTTGGCAACGGATTTAGGAGAGGAGAAGTTCAGATAAGTGCAGCTGCAGATGCTCAGTCCTTCTAAATCCCTTTCTCAGAATCAGTCCAGAAATAAAAAATAAAAATATTAATAAAAAAAATATTAGCAGTGGACTTTTTTTTTTTTATGACTCTTCCACGATGATTGGCAGCCGTCAGGAGCAGGACTTTGACAGCCCTAAATTATTTCCCTTTCTCTCGCTGGTTCCCTTAATTCGTGCAAAGTCCTTCTACAGAGCTCGAACTTTAGGGACCAACAACCTCTCCTTCTCCCACCCTCCCCCCGGCGTCTGTCCCTCCCCCCTTTCTCCTCAGGGTCAGTTTTTCGGCGTGCGGGCATTTATTTCCATATTTTTGTTCTATAGCTATACCTATATATATAGATAAATATATATATATGTATTTGCTTCCCTATGCAGTCTGCTTGTTTTTAGTGCTGTGTGCATTTTTTTTTTTTTCCTGGAAAAAGTGGCCCCTTTCATTTTGCAGAATATATAGATATATAGATATATATGTTTTCAGAGTGGATGGGTGCCTTGCACCAAAAATCTACCGGTTGGGCCAGAAAAACAAG
>NW_008795029.1:6107290-6108191 GCF_000699145.1 Aptenodytes forsteri
CCGCTCCGCGGCGCGCTCTTTGCAGTCGCCGGCTCTCGCTTCGCCTTTTTTTTTTATCGCTTTGCTTTTCTTTTTTTTTCTTTTTCCCCAAAAAAAAGGAGAAATATTTAGCCGTACATATATTTTTCCTCCGCCTTCTTCTCGCCCGAGTTTGCCGCTCGCAGGGAGGAAACCAAACAAAGGCTAAAAAGCGAAAAAGAGGGGGGGGGGATCAGAAAGCCCCCGTGCCTTCTCCCCTCCGCTCCCCTAGGAGTACATCTCCACCTCTCAGCCTTCCCCTCTCAGAGTGAAACTTTTCCTTTTCTTCTTCCTTTAAGGCTTTGTGTGTGGGTATATTTTCCTTTTTCTGTCTCTCGCTCTGTCTTTCTCTCTCTCCTCGGCTCCGCGATCTCCTTTTGCTCTTTTATTTGCAAGTTTTGTTGGTGTCCTAGGAAAACTTCCTGTGATGATGATGGTGGTGATGGTGGTGATGATGCATTTCTCAAAGTTGTGCTGTTGCTGGAGCACTTTGTCCCCTTTGAAACAAGAGTCCTGTCGGAGCCTTCTTGCTAGAGTCACGCTCTGGATAAGACATTTTTTCTCCCTACCTTTCCTTGAGGCGGTTGGGGAGAAAAAAAAAGTAAAGTTGAAATTTCTCGTTACCTCGCGAATTGTTTCTCTCCCTCTCCCGCTCGCTCGCTCTCTCGCTTGGTTTGTTGTTTTTTGGTGGTTTTTTTTTTTGTGTGTGTGTGTGTTTGTTTTGCTTTTTATTTTAATTCCAGCAGTGGTGGGAGGGAGGAGGCGGAGGAGGAGCGCCTTGGTGGAGAGGTGTGTGTATGTGTGTGTGCATATATGGTATCCTTTATACACTAACTCCAGCGGGGAAGTTGGCTGCCGGGCTGGCAGCGCGCACTGGCGGGGG
>NW_008795029.1:6109718-6111126 GCF_000699145.1 Aptenodytes forsteri
GTCCAGCCCCCGGCTGGCACGGCAAAAAATACCGTGCTGGGTAGGTTTAGAAAAACCATTGAAGTGAAGCGTACGGATCTGAAGGGCACCGGTGACTAAACCCCAAACGCAACGATTATTTTTATTTTTTATTTTTTTTTTTTGTTCCCGTGCGTCCTCCAAAGGTTTCTTTTTTATATATAAAAGATCCAACACAGATTTCATTGAATAAATCTGAGATCTCCAGGTGCAGACGTTTGAATAGTCAGTGCCAGAACCCCATGTTTTCCTTTCCAGCCGTTTTTGTTCCCGTGCGTCCTCCAAAGGTTTCTTTTTTATATATAAAAGATCCAACACAGATTTCATTGAATAAATCTGAGATCTCCAGGTGCAGACGTTTGAATAGTCAGTGCCAGAACCCCATGTTTTCCTTTCCAGCCGATTTTGCTTGGATCAGGCTCAAAAACCAAGTGAGTCTCGTGGTTTTGTTTACACTGAATGGGGAGGATAGGAACGGTGCCATGGGGCCGTCTTTCATTAATATACAGTGAGGATTTTGTCTAAATTACTGCTATGAATTTCACAGTACACGCTTTCAAAAGCCGTCTCAGGTGGCCTGATGAAACGTGATAGCGCCTCTGCAAACAGATCTACTTTCTTAAGAAAAAAGGAAGGGGGGGGGGAGAAATCCCCCCAAAATAATAAAAAAAAATGTACACCCTCATAACAGCGACAACAAAAAATAAAGCTCGAGCTGGAGTAATGTCTTTTATTTAAAAAAAAAACCCAACAAACCAACCAACTTAGTTCCCCAACTCTTCCCACCCCCTCCCTTGCAGAGTGTGATTGTTTTGTCTGGAAAAAAATCCAAAGTATAACAAGGGGAGAACAGTTAGTGCTGATTTTCATTTGCATAAATTTTCATATATTTTGGTGAAAATAATAGACTAGTGGAGAGCGGGGCTTAGTGGAGTCAGTGCAAAGGAAAATCTTAACATGGATCGTTTCGCTGGAGTTGAGAACATGCTTTTTTCCCCCTGTCACCTTATTAAAATCAAAAATTAAAAAAAATATCTCTAAGTCCTGGAAGTGTGATCGGTAAGTGTTTTACATTTTTTTATCTACTTTTGTTTTCTTTAAAGTCTTCTCCATATATATTTTCAAAAGCTTAGGACAAGACAGGGAAAACCCATGGCAACTGCCTGGAAGGAAACAGGCTTAAAAAAAAAAAAGAAGGGAAAGGGAAAGGAAAAAAAAAAAAAAATCCCACCAGCAACAAAAAGCACCTTAGTGAAATATTACATAAAAAGCATGGATTCATTCCAAAGCTCGAGGCAGCAAAGCAATTCTTCAGCGCTGGAAAGTCTTTCTGGTTACTACTTCACTTTTCTGGGCACTGTTAATTATTGTAACACCAGGACTTGGGGGG
>NW_008795029.1:6111270-6111698 GCF_000699145.1 Aptenodytes forsteri
AGAGGGTTAATATTGTAACTAGGGAACAGGCGGTTAAGCACAACATCCAGAGCTCTGTAGTGAAAGTCCATCAGAAAGAGTATAATCAATCAAAACTAACCAGGACATCCCTTCATTTTATTCTCCAAGGAGATTGGGGCTGGAGGATTACAGACCAGATTTCACTCTGTTTCTCTCTCCTGACAGTCTTGCCCGTCTCTCCGCTTTCCCCGAATCCCGTCTAATTGAGAGGTATAGGCTAATGGTCTGAAACTCTTTTTATAGCGTTTGGGTCAGCGTGATAAATAATGCGATAAATAACGTAGGATGAAATTAGTAGGCCAGATACCGCTCCTGAAAACTTTACCGAGGCTTAAATATCCCACTACGTGACTTCCATTTATTTTAATTTTGCCGTGTTATTCGCATAATTTTTTTTTCTCCCCCCC
>NW_008795029.1:6111720-6112274 GCF_000699145.1 Aptenodytes forsteri
TGCTCTTTTGGACACACAGTAGCTGGTGATCATTGTAATTTCCTAGAATTAGTTACTTCTTTGGAAACGGTCGATAGTCAAATCAATAAAATGGCTTGTAAAACTAGGGAGGTATAGGTTTCAATTTGGGGGGGAGAAGAATCGCTCATTTTCCACTTCTTGTTGACGTGCCCAGCGTCTCTTTTGACTGGGGTTAACTCTGTGTGCTCCATCGGAACAGATGCCGTATAGAGCTGCTCCCTCAAGATCATTTGTTTCCTTGATGGGGGAACATTTCTGAGCAGAACATATTGGTTGCCATAGAGAAAGAAATAAAAGGAAGAACACTAGTCACATTAAGCTATATGTTTGTGCACTGGGCTTTAGATAAAAGGACCCCAGTTCAAGCCAGAGAGAACGGGGCCAAACCCGAGCTTCTTAGCTTCACTAAAACTAGCTTTATTTTGTTTTGGACTTTTACGGTTGAAACATGTAAGCTAATTTTATTGGCTGTCGTTAATTTTATACGATACGGCTTGCTGAACAGAATCAACTTTCGCCGCGCTCCGCCAGGC
>NW_008795029.1:6113218-6119146 GCF_000699145.1 Aptenodytes forsteri
GTGGGTGGGTGGGTGGGTGTTGAAGGCACTTTGTTCCCCCCCGCGCTGGCCCCAGCAGTTTCCGTGCGACTGGGAAAGTTTTATTCCTTGCCTCCATAAAGGAAAGACCAATTGGAGCCCTGGAAATCACACAGCCCATAAATATGATAGATCCTGGCAAGGTGAACTCCCCGCTTAAAAACCTAACACATACACACACACGCGCGCACACACACACACATACAGAGAAGAAAAAAAAAGGGGGGTAAAAAAAGAGAGAAAAGTAATCGAAGAGAGAAAACGACCTACAAGAATATACACTTTTCATTTAAAGTGTTCGTGGGTCTTCATTTGGAAAACGGAGTCAAGTCTCCGCGTGTATTGACCGTGCGGGAAAACGGTTGAGATATTTACGTGAACAAAAGTTTCCACGCACCGCATTTGGCGAAATAAGCACTAGCAATATTCCAGACTGGTAAAACACATTTCCAGAGCGCAATTCTCCTCAGAAACGTGGTCGCTTACTTGAGATTTGCCGTAGTTTAGCGAACACTTCCCTCGCCTCTGAAGCGGGCGGTCTGGGGAGTTGAAAGAGCCCAGCAAAGTTCAGCACCCCGGGTTTGGGACCGAGCGGATTTCCCCCCAGCTTTCCTCTGCCTCCCCCTTCCCCCAGCCCTCCAAGTGTAACCCGCGTTGTATTTTAAACAAAACGAGAGTTAGCAGCTCAGCTCCTCTGCTGTATGTCTGCGTCAGTCCGCAGCAGCAGACCTCGGGGTACCGCAAGCGAACGGAAAAGCTAACGCTAAAACGAGCAACAAGTTAATTCGGCGAAACTTAACTTTGCTGGCTGCCTTCGAAAAAGCCGGGCTCGGCTCGGACTGCCGGGTTTGTGCCTGCAGTGGCACCCTCATTGTAAGAGTGCCACAGAGAGCATTTTTTTCCACCCCCCCTCCCCCCCTCTTTTAATAAATGCCTATCTTGTCCGAATGGACGCCTTTGTAAAATGGATGTAGAAGCGATACTGTCGCGGAGGTAGGGAAAAGAAAGCGCATGTTTACCGTATTTAGTATTCATTTACTTATAGCGGGAAATGATTAGGTATCTACTAATATAACCGTGGAGACCAACTGCCTAATTAGCATTTACAAATTAAAATGTTAAACATAAAGACATATTCCGTATACAGTCTGCTATATGTAAAACACATTCGTGCATAATACAGCAGTCAGCTGAAAACGCGAAGTTGACTGGCTTCCAGATATGTAGCGTTCTTGGCTAACGTGATCTGCTCTGGGTTTTTCAAGCTTACCCGTACTGTAGTTCCTAGTTCTTATGACCACGTTGATAGCTGCGCTAGGGATATTACACTAACCAATCTGGAGAAAATAGGAAAATATACAGATTACTTTTAAAGGCTGACGATAATAACGATAAACACAATAGGCGGGCGGATCATTTCTCCATACCTTTTATCCTGAAGGCTTCACTCGGAACCTCATTTATTGTTTTGAGCGTAACAAAGCATTTCGGGTTCTGTAATAAATTAGAACAATAATACGGAACTGCACATGCAAAGCAAGATAGCTTTTAAAATCGGGGTCCTTTCTTTCCCAGCTGCATAATTCTGATATTAGCCAACGTGTCGTGCTTAGGGTTCACCTCACACGGACTGTAATGAAAGTTGCCAAATGAATGGAACAATCTATCTGTTGACTTGAGCTCAACGTAGACGCATTACATATGATGGAAACCTAATGCTCCCACCGACGTTAAAATCAGAGGGATATATAGTTCCCTTCCAGCTCCTTGAACATGTAGATTTTTATTTATAAGAATAATTGTGCATGTAGCGACATAAAAAGGGGATTTACAAGTTGGAGTCTTTTAAAAGAGACTGTGAAAACCTTAGCCCCGCTTTTATTAGACATGATATCATTCTGATTTGCGTGCCTGCCATCTCAATAGCGTTTCACATGTGAAAAAAAAAAAAAAAAAAAAAGAAAGAGATCCCTGTGCATTACATAGATTTTCTTTTACGCGCGTAAGGACTGGCAGTCTCTTAGTGGATAAGAGGGTGAATGATTGTGATACACCAGAAAACAGTTCGCGCAGTTTGGCAGCTCTGTTTTTTATTATTAGATTTTTTGACATTTGAACTTGTCTATTGTCTGAGGAGCTCAGTGCAGATTGCAGTAGGTCAACCTTAAGGCTGCTCTTTTTGGCATTGCACACAAACATGCACACGCTGTCTGTTCTCCTTGCGTGAATGCAGCAGCTACAGTTTTACCGTGCATCTTTTTTTAATGCACATATATTTTTATTTACCTAATCCGCTCGGGGTTTTCACGGTCGTGCGGTTAGTTGGTACGGGCGTTCATTTTACACCCGTCCCTCCGATCTATATAGTTGCCTGATGTTGGATACTTTTAAGTACTCAGTCGCTTTTACAGCAGTGTAATTCCAGCATCACGATGTTTGATAAAAGGGACTTCGGTAGCCCTGGGATTAAATGACATATTTCCCCGCAGCTTCGCTCAACTCCATCATGACTCCTACAGTCAAAAGTTAACATTATTCATCATCTCCTCGCATTTATTCCCTTCTCCCCTCTCTAAATGCAGCCCCGCCATCCGACTCCTGAAACAATTTCTTGCCGCCTGTTACAGCTGGGGAGGGGGAACGGGGAGGGGGGGCAGAGGCGGGGACCCGAAAGCCCGGCGGGGAGCCCGCTGCCACCCCGGGCCGCGGCCGCGCCGAGATCCCAGCAAACGCCCTCCCAGGCGGGGCGCCCGGGGGAGATGGAGCCGCTGCTGGCGAGGAAAATGGGAAATAGGGATGGATCCCCCCGGGGTGGGAGGGGGAAGGGGAGCGGGAAAACTGGATCAAGCCCGGGTAGGAGAGTCAGTTTGCGCTGAGAGAGATTGTGCCTAAATAACTTTTCCCTGGAGTGATTTGCGCCTCTTCCTCTTTCCTCTGTCGTTTGGTTGGTGCTGTTTTAAATTGAGACTCTTCCCTCATCTGCCTGGGTGCAGGGACTCAGGCCGAAGAGCAGCCGATCTCTTCTTCTGGTAGTCTTTCATTTAAATACGTATCTACATCCATATATAAGTATACACATACACATATATAGGTACACGTACACCCAGGCATGCACAGATGCATATACGTCTAGATTTGCTCCCCTCTTCCCTTCACTCCCCCCTTCCTTCTTTAACAAGTGCCTGATAATGCGTTTAAGGCTTGTTATTTGAACTCTCAGATCAGCATGCAGAAATGTAATTGCATCGTTTTTCATCAGGAAAGAAAAGAAGGAGGAAGGGGGGGGCGAGCCCCCCCACCCCTACACACACAGACACCCAGTGCTCGGTAATCGCTGAGTCACCGTATTGGGGGTCAGTGGGTAAACACGAAGGAGAGAGCAGCATCTTATTGAAAACCCCGGCACAAGCAAACCGCATCCCTCCTCATCTCCAGCCTGGAGATCCCTCCCCTCCTCCTTCCCCTGGATTTATTAACCCAGACTTGGAATAAAGTGGCCCAAGTGTGGCCAGAGGCCTCTTTTGGGGCTGGGTGTCCTCCTCAGGCACAGTGGGACCTGCTTTGTTGCAGCGCAGGGGGTGTGCGTGTGTAGAAAATCAACATTAAACCGCTATTTGGGCTGCTGGTGATGGGCTTCGTTTTGGGGGGAGAGAGGAAGAGGAGGAAAGGGGGAAACACCGGCCAGTTCACCTAGGGATGTAAAGAAAGGGAAAGGTTTCTCTGGGGCTGGGCTCTGATCTGGGCATGTTTATTCCTGTTAAAACGCTATTGTTCCTGCCAGCCTTTGACACAAACAGAAGGGGCGGGGGGGTGGTGGTGGGGGTGGCTGGAACAAAGCTGCTCAAACTCAAGCAACCCCCAAAGGCGGAGGAATACTTTCTTTTCTTCCCTTTAAAAATTTATGTGACAAGACTTTCTGTTTGAGGTTGTTTTCTGGGTGTCCCCCCCTCCCCCTGTCAGCTGAGCAGAGTGCCTGGCTGTGATTCACTTACCAGGGCCCGTTTAGAGAGGTATAAGTCCCCCCAGGTGGGTGCCTCGCAGGGACAGCTTCTTGGGCCCCTGGCTGCCGGTGGGTTGAAGGAGCAGACTTGAAATCGGTTTGCGGCAAGGCCTGCAGTGGGAAACAAAGAGGCAGAAATGTTGGGAGCCCAAGGAGAGCCTGAAATACAGAGAGGCATTGAGCTTCCCAGAGATGCTTCAGCTTCTCAGTGGGGGACAGAGCAGGATCCTTTTTGGGCTGGCTCTGTGCAGTTGAGAGCTGGCCTGTACAGCCCACACTGAATCAGAGGTATTGTGTGCAAATGAATAAGTGCACATTGTTTTGAGATGCTGCTATTGTATTTGGGGTTGGGGGGAGGCGGGGGTTATATTTTGTGTGCGTGTGTGTGTGCGGGTCTGTGTGCTTTCGAAAGGTGAGTGCAGATTGCAATAGTTGCTGCTCTGTTTTTGTTTGTCAAACAGGGCCCTTCTCTTGGGAGAGGGGCATGTGGCGGATCCCAGCCCAGGATTACATTAATCAAAGCATTATTTCCCCAGGGATGCGCAGCACAAATGATAGTAAATCCTAATAAAATTGGATCGCTGAGAAATTGAACGCTTAAAGTAATCTGCTCTGCCTGATAAAAACTTCAAATTTATAAGATATTATGCATCCCCACCCCCAAACACCGTAGATATCATCACTATGTGTGTGTATTATACATCTATCTGTAGGAGAGAAATCACTGCTCAGTTTAACAGGCCCATCACTATTGAATATATACATATACACAGATGTAAGTGTATGTGTGTGTGCACGCGCACATGTATTGCACACACACACATGCAGAGTCATAAAATAAGCTAAAATCTATACAGTCATAACAATAATGGCTATGGTCAATATTTTAAGGACTTTCCATATGCCACCTTTGCTGTGGCAGGTGCTGTAGAAGGCTGGGACGAGGCTGCACATGGTTGTGTACCAGTGCTGTAATCTTGCCTGGGGACTCTATTTTCTCTTGCTTTTTACTGACGCTCAACATAAGCCTCCATGACAGCACCTGCGATCTCAGCCCCACTAAGAGCAGCTTTGCTTTTTAAAGCTGAGACCATGGGGATGGTAGGGAAATAAAAAAAAACCAAACCACCCAAACCATGGACGTGAGCATTTGAAGCTGAGTTTAGAAAGCCTTTGAGGGGATGAGCTTCAGAAGGAAACTGCCTTGGACCGGGTGGGCACAGTTGAAAGAAGGGAAGTTGTTCCCAGGCCAGTTCTTTTGCCTCAGACGTGCAGTGTGCTGCACGCACAGCTCCTCCGCGCAGGGCCAGGCCACCACCTTCCCTGCCCCTTGGCGAGGGCCAGCGAAGGCCAGGGTAGCCGCTGGCCACTCGCTAGCTTCAGAACCTCAGTCTCAGCTACTTCCTCTCTGTAGAAGGAAAGTTCGTTTATAATTGCAGCCGTAGGACATGACCGTAGGCTCAAAGAGACCCACTGTCCAGCAGGAAAAAAATAATAAACCGCTTTTTCCCCCTTCCTCCCCCTAAAAGACCACTGCGCTTCCAAATGTGAAAGGGGCAGAAGGCATTTCCACTCACCCAGCTGAAACTCTTTGAAAGGCTGCTAGTTTCCCCCGCAGTTATAAATGCCGATCATTCCTTTTCCCCCCGCCCTCCCCGGAGCCCGGATACTAAACGTGATAGGGCAACAGTAGCCGGCCCCGTCGAGGGCCCCCACGCGTGACCGTGACCGGTCCTGCCTACTGCCCTGCGGCGGACGCGTCCCTTACGCCTCTCCCTGCCCCTTTCTTTTCTGGCATCGCTAGGCAAACCGAAGACGGCTTATCCTTTCCCCTGACGTGGGGTTTTCCTGCTCTGTCCCGGCCCCGGGGGCTTGCGGGGAGGGGCGGGGGGAGGCGGCCCCGGCCCCGC
>NW_008795029.1:6119962-6162677 GCF_000699145.1 Aptenodytes forsteri
CCCGCCCAGACCGACCCTTCTCCCCCTCCCGCATCCCGGGTGCAACCGGATGACAAAAATCAAAGCTGGTTCCAATTTACCCCAGTTGTCTTCCTTTGAACACTCACAAGGTAGGTATGGCTCGGGGTGGGATACTGCGCTCCCACTCCCCATGTGTTCAGTAAGGTGCCTTCCTCCCCACCCCACCCTCCCCTCCCCGCTTTCTTTTCCTTAATTGGCTCTATCTTGATGTGCACTTGTTTTGTTTAGCCTATTTTACCATTGCGGACGAGATAGGCAGAAAAAGGAGCGTTTGACTTGGTATGTCTCTCTGATTTTTTTTTTTTTTCCCCCTCTCCCCCCCTTCCGAGGTTAATTTGCATTTGAGGTCTAATTCATATTTCAAAATCCTGGCGTTTGAGGACCGTATAGGAACAGGGCATTCATTTCTGTTTCTGAGCAGGAGACTCTCCTGTTGTTCTCTCTTCTCCGTATAATTTCATTGTGTTCACAAGTGGCAGGGATTTGCATCAGTCATTTTGCAATTTATTTTTTTTAAAGAGTTGGATCAAATTTTAAGAAAAATCTTATTTTTTACATTGCAAAGGGAGCAAATACCAGGCATTAAAAAGGAGCGTACATTATTAACAATGTTGTGAACTTGAAGTTTAAGGCGCAGACTATATATTCATATAAATGTATTAATCTGCATTCCTTGGAGTTGGATTTCTAGCTCCTGAACATCTGATTTTGATGACAGCCAGAGAAAGTCGACTGTACAAATACTGAGGTATATTTATAGTCCCTGACATCTATTTACAGGTGATTTTACTGCTGTCTGCTACTCTTGCTCCAGCGCTTTGTAATTATTTCACTCCTGAAAGGCATTTCATAGAATTAGATGCCGCTTTACTCATTAAAGATTTTCAGCCTGCCCAGGTATAACTTCCATCCACGTCTCTGGAAATAGTTATGTGGCCATGTGGACTTTATGGAAAGAGTATAAAAGATACATGGCCATATAAAAAGATCCTGGTTTATATCCACGGTTCTTTCAGTTCTTTGGATGTGATGAAGAATCCGTCTGCGTTCAGGCCTTTACAGGTCCTTTAAGGACTTCCTTCACATATTTTATTCATATATATAAAATGAATTTTATTTATATATATAAAACGATTACATGAACGGCATATGTTGCATAATATGCATATGAGGCATTTCAAGTATTTCTACACGCACCCCAATTTATTTTTCACAAATGTGTGTGTGTGCGTACGTGCGTGTTTATACACGTGTGTGATGAAATACATGCTGGAAGAGAAAACTACCCAAAATAAAAAATGTTCATAAAGGAAAGCTGTTAAGGTAGTTCACTGGGAGTTTGCATCTGGTGCCTTGCAAAAGTCACTTAAGTTACAGACTTTACTGTAAATATCTCCATACACCCCCATCTCAGCATAAAAATATTTGTGCATGTATTTGTCCTTCTAGAACTAACTAAACAGGGCTATGAATTATGCCTAAAAAGATGCTACTGAGATAAAAAAACTTATGAAATAGTAATGGAAAATGGAATTTTATATAATGCCAACAACTTCAGCATGATTCTTGGCATAAGCAATTTAGTGCAATTTCATTTGTCTGAACCAGAGTGATATTACAAAGTGAATTAATAGAACATTAGTACTGGAAAAAAGAAACACTTCTTCCTTTGAAGTATGAAGTGCCACTAACTTGAGATGAAACCTGAAAGTCAGTGAATAATATATGGGAAATATTAATATTTTAAATGTATCATATTTAAAATTGCTGTGAACTTAAACAAGGTTTCATATCAAGAAAAAACAAGTAATTCATTTTAGGTTCCAATTTTATATGCAACATTTTACAAATGAAGCAATTCACTAAAGAAGTGAAGTTAGGTATGTAAGCGTATTTTGTTACTTTGCGCATGAAATATGGTCATTATGGAATATGAATTTAATTTGGGAAATGATAAAAAAGAACATTTGTTTTATTTTTCTACTGCGCTGCAAGGAAAACATTTTTAAGTAGCTGATTAATGAGATGAAATGAACTGCTACGGCCCATAATACCTGCACGGGCTTTTATACCTCGTGAAACCGCACCTCAACGGGACCTTTATAAAAAGTACGAAGTCAAGTAATGAAATCATATTTTAAATTTAGAATGGGAGTTGATACGATTCAGCTTGATGTTGTAGAAAGTGAGCCCTCTGGCACTTGGCATTACATTATTTACAAATTACTCCTGCAAGGAAAGTTAATAGAAAGAGTGTAGCAGAGTTGAATCCCAGCACTTCAGCTCGGGGGCAAATGGCAGTGCCGCCGCCTGCCTTGCTGTTGGTTTTAGTGGGGAGAAAGCGTAGCCCTCGGTCCTCTCCGTAGTACAAGGTCTATTGACTCCAGCATTTCACTGCCCTGCTCCAACGAGCAGGTACAGCTCAGCCTCTGGAAGCCAAGCCTTGTGCTCCTCAAGATGGGCCAAATCCTGCTTATCCTGTTTGTTGAAGCCACCTGGAATTTTGTCTCATTGGAACGAGCAGGATCTGGCCCTCACTTCGCTCCCTGGTGTATCTCCAGTGGACCTTAATATCAACGGAGGGATTATTTTTGCATTTATTTGATGCGGATGGAGTTAGGTCTGAGGGCCGCACTGACCTTGCCCTTACGCCTAAGCCATCTAAGGGTTAGATCCTACCCACTTTGGCTCTGGTGAACCAGGCCAGCAATAATTGCAGTCGCTACGTACGATACACAGGATACATATGACTGGGCATTTTGAACAGTTGGGCAAAAAAAAGTGTCTTTGCACCGGTGGGAAGCGCTGGATGCGTACGAGCTGAGTGAAGAGGGCACTTGCATGTTCTGGGAAAGACTCGGGCCGTCATGAGGACTGTAAGCGCTTAGGAACTGCCTTGTTGAAGGACAGCAAAAGTCTGATTAGTCCATAACCTGGTTCCCACCAGGAGCTGGTCGCGGGTGCCACAGAAGAAGGCAGGTTGGTGGTGGTGGGGAGGGGAGACACTTGTCACCTGCCACACAGCAGATCTCTTTCCGGCCACTTTTGCCCAAAGCCCTGGGACATTTGCTATGCTTCCCCCAATTATCTCCCATTAATTTTGGTAGCTCGTGTTTTCGTTGCAAATGCCCAGTGCCCTTCTGAAACTCACTACAGATATTTTAAATTCAGAATAACTGTGATGGGAAAAACCCCCACTTTTCCTTTTTAAACAGTTTTACCATTTTATCACAATTTGTTTAAATATACATTTCTCTGCTGTGAAATAACCTTTCTTTCCACATTTATACCCATTTGCACAATGCTAACTCATAGCAGAAACAACATTTTAAAACACTGTGTCACGCTTATAGGATAATTATTAATCTTGTCAGAATAAAAAGCATACTAAAAGTACTCCATACAAAGGTTTGTGCCTTAACGTTTTTGAGGTTTTTTTTTTTAAAGTAATCGGAGTTGTCATAACAGAGGGAGAAACTGTACGATATATAGCACGTAGTAAAAGTATATGACTCCTACAGGACTATTTAGAAATATACAAAGATTATTTTTTCTCCTTTTGGTTAGCAGACTACTTGATGAAAAGGTATGTTTTTATTTTTATTCCTGCTTGTGTCTTACAGTTCTATGAAGATGATGTGAAACTACAAATTCCAAATTTTAGTAGCTATGAATGATATAAAAATAAGGAAGAGAAATGTTCACGATACGTATCTGGAGGGATAAATACACAATAATCATGCAATCTGATAGCAGAAAGAATAACTATTTGACAATAAACCCAACGCTGAATACAAACAGAATAATATTGTTCTAGTGAGAAATATAGCAAATAAAATGATACAACAAAAAGACACTTGAAACTCTCTCTCTGTTTAGGTCTTTTCCAGTTGAATGTTCATTTGTAATGTTTTGTGACCACCCAGATACAAGTTAGTCAAAACTTTTCTGTCTTGATTTTCATATCCCATATCTACAAATCCAAAAACGTAACCTGTAGCAACCCCACTTAACGTTAGGAAGGTGGTTTTGCTGTTCGTTGCTTGGGTTTTGCTTGAGACCTGGTTTTGCATACTCTGACTCCTGTGCTGAAATTGCTGGGGCATGTGAGCAGTGTTTGTAGGGTCATCTACTTATTTTGTGCAGGAGGGCCAGCTTTTTAATGCTGGGGGGTCATACAGGCACAGGACAGGGGTACTGGAGGAAAGGGACTATTTTTCAAGGGCATTGGGCATTTACCCCTTCATTTGACTTCAGCGAAAACCGTGAAAACTCAGTATTTAAAAAAAAAAGTGGCCACTTTTCTTTAGAAAGTCAAACGTGGGTGTAGAAATCTGACTTCTGGTGTCTCTGGCTGAAAAAAAAAAAGGTAAAATGCTATCGCTGGAAATTTCTGTTTTTATCTTTGTATAGGTTTAGCATCAGCCCTGCGGATATAAAGCACAAACCTACCTTTCCCCATGCGATAACTGTTTGCTTTGCCTTTTCCTTCAGAGAGGTAGGAGAAATGATTAAATTGCTACTGCCCTGAAAAAACCAGACATCAATAATAGAAATTATTATTCATTACTCAATTAAGAAAATAAGAAGTCTGGAATCTGCATAGGGTGAATTATGATTTTTAATGCTGATGTTTCGACTTTCTGAAATTAGGATCTTAGTTCTGAACTCTTCCAGCTATTTCTTACTACTGTTAGGAAAAAATAAGATGCAAATTTTAAAGACCTGTTAGAGGGACAGCTTTCTGCACCGTGACACGCTGAAACCTAAGGAAAATATAGCAAACGTTTTGAGAGGCAGCCAATGGCTGGGGAGAGGAGAATGTGCCGTAGACGCCTCTGCGCCGATGAACCCCGTAGCAGGTCGCGTGCACCTGGGGTTACGGGCTCCTCTTCAGAAAAGGAGAAGCAGGAGAACTGAAACCCACGACTGGTTATCGGTCAAAATCCCCTCAGTGCAGCGCCATCATTTTTTGGGATCAATTTTGGCTGGATGGTGTCAAGCAGAAAGTGGGAAAGGGGCCCGATCCAAAGCTCTGCGCACCCCCGGTGCCCATACTCTGGGGATAATTTCTTTGTCTGCAAGTGGTGGGTGAAGCCATGACCCTCCTCCCAGCAAAACCAGGGACAGGCTGGCCCCACGGCCCCCAGCAGGAGCTGGGGTCCCCGGGGCAGGAGCGGTGCCCCTCTTTGTTGTGCCGAACGCGTAAGGACAGGGCTCCCCTCCGCATGCTGGCCCCAACTTCGTTCTTTGGTTTAATCTCTAACTGCAATGCTAGGTTTTTATTTTATTTTAAATCCTGGCTTCATCTAGAAATGATTGGGCTGTGCTCAGCACCGGCTGTCTTGATAGGTTTGAAATTCGTGGGAAACCTCAATACTGGCATTTTATAAACACAGTAAGCAAAGCACGCTGGAATATTAATAGGTGAAACACATTTTAAAGGGGAACCATCACTTTGTAATGTCGTCTGTTAAAATATATCGGCTAGGGGCGGTTCGGGGTAGTTGCAGCAAAGCCACAAGTGTTCTTCCCAATTTAAAGCTTCTGCATTTTAATTATTTCTTTTTTCTGCCACTGTGAAAGATCCCTGGAGACAATGGGGGCTGTGACACTGAGGAACAGGTTATCCTGACTGCGCAGGGAGCACCATAAAAATCACAGAATGAACACACAGAATAAAATACAACCCCCCCCTCCCCTTCCCAGTTTCTCTAATTTCTGGCATTTATAGTAGTTACGTTACATCAGCAGCAGGTAAAAAGGAAAAAAAAAAGCAGATGGAAATGTGGTCCCTTAACTGACAGAGCCTCTTTAAATTTGCTTGAAGAACCATCTCAGGAAAAAAAAAAAAAAGACATACTACACTGTTCTGGATTTTATTTGTTTAAATGCAAATTTATGGAGCTGGCCACACACCAAAAATTGGAGAGTTTGGTACTGCGGTTGCTTTGGTGTATTTTTCAGCATTGTAATGGGCTACAGGGAGACAAAGGAGAATATGAATATATGGCAGTTGATATTTAGATTTGGGTGACATTTTTGCTTGTTGTAACTGTCATTTTTAAAAATCCATTTTCCTTCTATCATGCTATTGAATCGCAGCAGACGTTGATACAGAAAAGCTGGAATTATTTAATAACCAAAATTAGAAGTGATTTTTGAAATATCAAATTTTGGTATTTCTCATTACTGACCTCTCGACTGATGAGGAATCCTGAGGTCCAGGCTAAACTCGCCCGTGGGGCAGAATGGGCCGTTAAAGAGTGAGATGATAGACGCACCTCTTCCTCACCCCCCAAAACTGTTTTCTTTATAAAGCAGTAGAAAGCAAACCCTTTCATAGAGCATCGAAAAGCGAGCTCAAGCATGACACTACTATCACAACCTTTCGCGGTATTTTTTTTCAGGAGTCTGCCCCCGATTTTAGTCCAAAGGAGCTGCTTTTGGGAATTGCGTGTCCGGCTCCGGCGTTTGCCTGCCGAGGAAGAGGTATGCCCTTTGTCCCTCACCTGCAGATGGCTTGGATGCTTTTACTTTTCCGAGGCGAGCACTTCCCAGTGGGCTGCATTCAGAAAGTGCTTTTCATAGCATTAGTACAGAACCAAGTTACAAAAGAATATTAATCTAATACATTCCAAAATTCAAATATGTGTGATTAATAAGCATTATTATCTATAAATAAGGCTCTAATGATACTTTGGCAGTGTTGTAAACACAAGAATCAGAAGCAATTATTGTCATTATTGTTCTGCAAGTACTTTCCATGAATACCAAATGGATATTACTGTCCAGCTCCTTGGCACATAGAAATCCTGTAAAGAAACAGTTGTCAGTCAGTAAGGTCTGGCCGGCTGCTGTTAACTACATTTGTCTAAAATGCAGCGTACCTAAAGACAAAGCCCGCAAATTATTGAAAGCGAGACGATTGTTGATTTAAAAAATTCTTCTTTGTCTTTTGCAACCCCCCAAATGACGTTAAATAAAGCCTATGAGAAAGTTTTCACGTCCTGTGAGATGAACTGTTTGTGTGATGGCTGTGATTAAAAATGGAAACGGATTCTCTGCCAAAAAAGCTGCCCTTCTTTGTGTGAAACCCACAAAGGTGAGAACGTCCCAGCTGAAAGGTGGTGTGAAAATAACGACGAAGACCCCCCCAGCTGTTAGAGGTAACCCACGGCTAGTTTTCAAGGGCGCGGGATGAAAGGGGCATTCATCCCCGTCATGTTTACCTGTCCCCGGTTTGTACAGGTCCCGTAGGCTTGAGTCACGCCGGTGGCCGGGTCCCACTCGCTGTGACACCCCCACTCGCCTTCCTTTGGCAGTCTCACCTCCCTCACCAAACCTCACCGCTTTAGACGGCGCCAGCCAACAGCAGCATTTTGTGGTGGGTGTCATGTTGTTCTTCAGATGCCAGGGTGTCATTGCGAGCAGGAACAGTGTGGGTCTGACTCTCCGAATCTGCAGAAAGAAAAAGAAAAAAACCCCAAACCCCAAACAGTAAGCTTTACTTTCCAACTGTGTTCAATTCTTCTTTCCTCTCCTTGATATTTGGGGCGTGCAGCACCCTATACCATGTGGTTTAACATTTTGTTCTCTATTTGTAGGTCAACATTTCCATGATTAAACTTCATCCTTTATTCAGCCTGTTCTGGCTAGGCTTTGCAGCACATGTGATATAAGCTGTTTTCACAGCTAGTAGGCCAAATCTTACTCTGGATAAGGGAGCCAAACATATGTGACTGAGTCAGACACTTAAATCAGCTCCCTGGTAAATGGGAGATAACTCCAGGTGCAGTGTTGAACACTGAGAACCAAAAAAGTGGGAAGGGTGGCCAGCATTCCTCCGTGTGGGAAAGGAGACGTCCTATGCACACAGACAGTGAAATCATAGCCCTGCCCAAATTTCGCTCTCCCACATTTGCCTGAGGGTACGGAGCCCTCGTCACTGAAGTTATTGGAAATCTTTCCATTGACTTTGGTGGGCTCGGGGTCAGGCCAACCTGGGGCAGGCTCAGCTGCAGCTGGGCATGGGATGGGCTTGCGCAGGAGAGGGGACAAAGTGGGAGGAAGCGAGGCCCTTCTTGGAAGGCCCACCTTGCAATTGCAGCGTGCACAAGGTGGTTGCTGGGGGGACATGGAGCACCCCGCCTACAGCACCGCATTTCTTTCAGTCGCCCTCTCTTCATAGCTCTTAGGTATCTGGCTCATTTACTGACCGAGGCTGGTGACTCTTTTTTCGCCTGGTGGCAGGTATCAGTTGCTCTAACGCGGGGTTGGACTGGGCGACTGCTCCTCATAAATCAGTGGAACAATTCCTGGAAGTGCTGGCCGCCCGGAGTGAGTGTTACCCAACCCAGTAATCCTCGGTGCAGAGGATTTGCGTTAAAGGGCTCTTTCTGGCTGTGTGGCCAGCAGCCTTCCTTCTCCTGTCCTTCTTTGCCATTGCCTGGTAACTCCAGTAAGTACAGGGAAGCCTACAGGGCTTGTTAAGTGCAAACAGAAAAGCCAGATGAGCAGGCGGGTGTCATATACCATCCAGAGCTGCTGTGTCATTGCTGTGTGACATTCTTACTTTCACCAGGGCTGGACTGGTCCTGGCTATTGGGCTGCTACACAGCAAGTACCAGGGTTGGCTAGAGTGAATGGCAAAGGAGAGTTCCTGCAGCAAGTCCAGGGAGGACATGCTTTCCTCAAATGGGCAAGGCTGTAACCATAACGTTGCAGAGAGAGGACTGCGCTTCATTTATTATTTGGTGATGAACTGCGGCATCACACGAGGGAGCTGGCAATGAACCCTTTCCCTCAGGAATAAGCCCTTCCAGAGCTCCACTTGGGCTGAAGTGGAGCTTCCCTCAGCTAAAAGGAATACTGGCAATGTAGACGGCAGGACTTTCAGTGACTTTTGCTTTTATGTTTTTTTAAGGCACCCACCCTTTAGCTTTTGTTCATTTGCTTTGATTTTTTCAATAGCTTTTTTCATTTAGAAAAAAACATCTCCTGGCCAAAACTAAATCTGCTTGCTAGATCGTCAGTGGATAAGCTCAAATAATGAATACTGTGGCTATGTGAGCACTGCGTTACCCACTGTTTAGAAAGTCCTGTCCTGATAACACACACGGTGGCACGTAAGATGAAGTGGATGCACTACTCTGAGGCTTTGAGGACCTGCCTCACGGTTGGGCAAATCCCTGGGCGTGCACGTGGGCATCTGATCGACTTCCTTGTCATTGCATTGGGAAGAAAAGCCTGCTGGCTACAAGAAGAAAGTTGCTGAGGACTTAATAGAGGGCAGGTGCCTTCAGTGCTTGTCATGCGGTTAGGGGATGCTGTCCTGAAGTGAGGCAGAGAAGTAGACGATCTGGTCTGGTGTGCTTGGGGACATGAAATGGTGCAAAGCAGAGGGAGGATGAATCGCACACTCCTGGAAAGCAACAGGGAGAGTACCGTGAGTTCTGCCTTCACTGGCTTGAAAGTTAATCAAGAATATGCTGGAATAAATCCATATGTGCTTCAAAGACACATCGGTGTCAAATTAGTGGAAAGGAGAGGGGAATTCAGGCCAGTAAGATCTGCCGATAGGGTCAAGTGGCCTCCCTGTCCCTGGGGTGCCTTTTGGAAACACAAACTGCACTTTGGTTTCACTTTTAAAAGGGTGAGCCAAATCGTGATGCTTACAGAAAGCAAGAGGAGCGGAAGAAGATGGGAAAGTCCTGTGATCAGGGTGTGAGAGGATCACACCACGGTACGGTGACGTGAATTGTGGAAAAGCAAATTAAGCTTTTTTTCTGCGGTTATTTAGACAAAGGAAGTTAACTCACCATTTTCCTATGCTTAAATAACAGTCTCCCTCTTCCATGCTATAAAAGATCTCGGGATCACACAGGGATGAATTAAGACTGTGGTACCAGACATAATTTCAAGTTAATGAAGAGACAGTGTATTTTGTATTATCTTTTCTCTTGTTTCTGATTGTCTTTTTTGGGGGTTGATATTACCGTAAGTAAATACATTTGTCTTTTGTTTCATTTTCCCCTTGTGACCTATTTCATTTAATTAGAAGGAAATGTATAATAGGAAATGAGTAGCATCACACTGGGCTCCATCCAAAGCCTGTGAAATCATCAGAAACCTTTCCTGGGCTTTTCACGAGCACCTGATCCGGCCCAGCAGAAAAGAGGGGATGTTTCCACCTTATCTGGAAGAATGTGTGCTGCCAGCATAAAAATCTTACAGTCCTGGTTTTAAGATCTGGCCCAGATACTAGGGAAGGATTTTGCTACTGCATATGCCTCTCTGTGCCACATGTTTCACATCTGCGGCAGCACGTTAAAGGATAAAGGTTCCTAAAACCTTAACTCCGAATATACATATAAAAAGAAGATACAAATTAAGGAAAAGATAAAAGATATTGACGGAAGTACAAGAGATGGTCTTTAACATGCATATTATTGACTCAATAGATTGTTACGGCTTCAGAGCTATTAGGGTCTGCTGTGTCAATGTGTACTTAGGGACTGTTTAATATGCAGATGGTTGACATGACAGACCGAAGCCATTACAGTCTATCATGTCAGGGGGGATACATGAACACGCACTTTGCCAACACTGTAAAAAGTCCCTTTAAAATACAGTTGCTGTGCATACTTAGCTGCTTTTTAAAATAATTTAATAGGTTTGGTTATTCGGATGCCCAGAGACTACAGAGTCTGGATTTATCAGCAACAAAATTTAATTCCAAATTAAGCCATTTTCCATGTGGAATGTGCAGTCAGGAGGACAGGGTGTAATCTCAGATACGCAGCTCCTATCAAATCTTGTAAAATTAGCTACTGCACTTGTGCGTGTGTAGAAGAGATCAGAATCTATCTGTCGGCATGTGTCTTTTTGAAGAATATAGTTTTGTCTTTTTGAGGGGTAAGGGAGAAAGTCGTCTCTTTTTTCATTCAAATAATCTTCAGTAGCAATTAAATAGCTTATGCTACCTAAGAGATCAGTTATTACAAGATAAGCAGCATGACAGTTTGGAAAAACTGAATAAGTCTTTGATTATTTACTAAGTTTTGATATCTGCTATTTGCCTCAAAATGCTAAAAAGTGAAGTATAAGATACAAACATGAAAGGCTCATTTGATCATCATAAGGAAAGGAATCAGTAGTTTTGCTTTTCTTTTCCTCAACAACTTATTTTTTATTAAAATAGAAAAGCCAAGTGTTGTGTTTAATAAGATATATTTTTTTTCATTTGAATACCAAATGGAAAAATACAATTAAAATATTTCTGCTTTTACATTAGTCGTAGGCTATATTTCAGCAACGCATATATCTAAGAAGCTCAGTGTACACATTTGGTATATATTAGATGCTTCTAACAGATGCCCAGACCTCTTCCCCTGATTTTTAATGTTCTTTTTTATGGCAGTGATCCAGGGACATTTTAATTTGCAAGCCTGTGAACTTGGAAATAATACTTGTAGTAGGGCATTACATCTAGTCCATTCCCTCTAAGTTTATTGTCATGTGTCACCTAGCTCCGATTTTAGCTGATTTGCTGGACTGAGGCGCACGGTGCAACTCCAGCATGAAATTCACAGAGCAAAAGCACTCTGGCTTACGAATAATACTAACTGTGCAACATTTTAAAGGCCTTTCCTCTTATCTGTGGGACAGCTGGGGGGCAAATCTTGCAAAGAAGTGCATTTTCAGGCAGATGTGATGGTTGATTTTCTGACGGCTGCTTTTACTGCCTGGTGCTAACAGGGAGACCATTGGGGCAGTCGGGATGTGGTGGCGATGGGTAAGGCAAGTGCCAGGAGAAAGTGCGGAGTGGACATTTCCCATAGCCCATCACACATGTGCTCCTGGGTCTTCTGCGAGATTTCTGCAGTGACACAGGAAAGCCAGGAAAAGCTTGGGGGAAAAAAGGGGTCCAGGAAAGCCCAGGAGGTGGCTGCTTCTTACGGCTGAATGAATTCACCCTGCGCTCCAGGAGAGGTCCCTAACAGGAGATGCCTCTCCCTGTACTGAGTTACCTCTGCAATGAGGAAGGACCAAGCAGCAGGAGCCCGAGCTGCAGGAAAACGTATCGTAGCCTCAAACAGCATCAGTGCCGGTGGGAAAGGTGTGCTTTGCTTCCTCCCCAGCCCTGGGAAGGTGGGTGCATCCCTGTGGTTGCCTCTTGGCAATGGGTGGTGACCACGGCTCCGGGAGCATCAGCCCCCGCACCGCTTCCCGCTCCACCTCTGGCTGTCCAGGGTGGCCAGGGGGGCACACCTGGCTCTCCGGGGCTCTGCCCTCCTCCTTCCCCGGGGCAGCCCTGGGAGCTCCACGTCCCTCTCTGTGTACCCACGTGCAGGGAAACATCAGCTGAAACAGGCACGTATGAGGGTGCGATGCAGAGCACTGCATTACCTGGTGCTAATCAATAAAGCGAAAATGTAGCTTTTTGACAGCACTTGTAATTTTGACTATTGCAATGGTGTGCCATTTCTTTGAATGCAGTACACTTCTGTGCCCCATTAAAGCATGGCTGGCATCGCTTTCAACTATTCACAAATGCTGAGATGTTGAAAAATGTAACATTTACAAAAGATACATCTGGTGTATATTTACAAGGCTCAGGAATCATTTAAATAGTGCCTGTGCCATCACCATATTAGGAGAAAAGTTAGTCCCAGACCCATATGTGAAATCAGTAGTCAAATGTGTGCTGGTTGAAATTCCAGTGATATGATACAGTATTTTTGGGTATTAAACGTGAACATACCATACGGGCTGTAACACCCATATGAGAGAAGTATAGACCTGCATAATGTGTGATAATTGCCAGTATACACCTGTTTCAATCTATGTGGTCAGAAGAGGATTATGGGCTTTGAGGGACAAACTAAAGAAGAATCTTTGGCTTCTAATTGTGAGAGGTCATCATATTTTTTCCTATTCTTGAGTGAGAATTTTAAGACCTACCTAGGAATTGAGGAAAAATATGTTGAACAGCTTCCTTTATATCGCATGACATGTTGAGGACAAAAAAGTGGTTGTCTCCTCCTGCCAGTGCAATACCACTTAAGCGACATTTGAAAACTATTTTTTAATTAATGCAATGGGTCATGTTTTCACCACACTCAGGCAGGAAATTCAAGGTAAACCAGATACTCCCTTTCTCAGTCACACAAACATGAATTAAGCATGTAGCATCAGACTTAATTTCAATTTCTAGGTCTGTAACTGAATCTAGCTCAATATGAACTTTTTTTTCTGCACCATCACATTGATACCTGGATGTTAGTGACATTATTTAAAGCAACAAATCAACCTATAGGACTGTGTTCAGCTATACTTTCTTTATGTCATTTGACAGTAAATGGAATAAAAAAATGTTACTTTTCTCTAGGGGTAGATTTGTTAAAGAGTTTTCATCTTTTGTCAAGATATTTAGTCTTGGAATGTTACAAAAAAACCCGCACAGTTTGTACAAGTGCAGATTTCTGCATGCACAGTTTGCCTGATTGCTAATTTGGATGAACACGCTTAGGCTTAACACAGGCAAATGAGAGAGGAAAGATAATTTTTGCGTATATCCCCTGAGTCAAGTGTGAGTCCCTGGACTCTAAGGGAAGCAGGTATCCACTTTTGGGGCTGAAGGCTGTCCCTCATCGCCTCATACATCAGTCTCCGTTCATGCTGCCCAGTGAGAACAAATCCTAACAATGAGCTGTTGAGTGATGCCGGCAGAAATGAATGTTTCTGAAAGCTTTGGGGTTTTGGAGAAAGCAGCTGAAGCCGACTCCGCAGCACTCACCACTGCTGACTAACTGAAGGAGGGTGAGATTTTGGCAAAAGCCTCCCATGTAATGGACACCTTTGTTTTCCAACGGGCTGAGTAATTGGAATGTTACAAAAAAACCCGCACAGTTTGTACAAGTGCAGATTTCTGCATGCACAGTTTGCCTGATTGCTAATTTGGATGAACACGCTTAGGCTTAACACAGGCAAATGAGAGAGGAAAGATAATTTTTGCGTATATCCCCTGAGTCAAGTGTGAGTCCCTGGACTCTAAGGGAAGCAGGTATCCACTTTTGGGGCTGAAGGCTGTCACTCTGGATCGCCTCATACATCAGTCTCCGTTCATGCATGCCAGTGAGAACAAATCCTAACAATGAGCTGTTGAGTGATGCCGGCAGAAATGAATGTTTCTGAAAGCTTTGGGGTTTTGGAGAAAGCAGCTGAAGCCGACTCCGCAGCACTCACCACTGCTGACTAACTGAAGGAGGGTGAGATTTTGGCAAAAGCCTCCCATGTAATGGACACCTTTGTTTTCCAACGGGCTGAGTAAAGCTGATATGGGACTATAGAATTAAGCCAAAATACCCAACCATGTTATTTCCTCAGAGGGGTTCACTACAGAACGACCTATCCAAAATTATTAGCGCTCCTAGTAATTATTATTATTAATTCCTGTTGGTAAGCCTGTCCCTCCATCACAGTAATGATCACGTGCTGGGATGTCTACTGCTCAGGACATCATATGCCTTTGGAAGCGGACGATAGTTTAATTGATAGATTGTAAAGATGGGCTGACCTATTGCCTTTTCGTGTTTTGCTTTGCTTCAATTGCCTGGACTCTCGGAGCTCCTTAGTAGCTTTTCTGATCCATCATGTCAGGCTGGCAGCTGTGCCTCTGCACTCTGCCTGCCTGCCCACCATGAGCCAGATTTCGATCTCAGACGTGTGGCATACCCTCCTCCCTCGCTGTCCTCTCACCGGAGAGCTGATTTTGCCTGCACCTCTATTAAGCGGCTTGATTTTAACTGGAACAACTGCTTTCTCCCACGGGTCCTCTCAATCCAGGGTACTAGGTGTGCAAGAGCAGAGGAGGGCACATTCCCAGATGTCCTAGGTCTGTGCTATGCATCCGAGATCAAGCTCCCGCCTGACATCCGTGGGCTGAGCCCCCCACCCACCTCAGCGAATGGCCCCGCTCAGTACTGTGGCCATTTTCATTTGGAGATGTTTCCCCCACGCTGTGTAACTTCTGCCCTTCCTGTGGACTCCTCGCTTCTCTCAAGCTTAATTTCTCTGGGGCATGCAGGCCTCCAAAGGGCAGCGTCTCAAATGAATAAATTCCATTTTACACTGGTCCACCTGCAAAAACTGTCCTCGGAAGTTTCCACCCCCTCCCCAACACTAGGAAAAAATGACTGGAAAATGGTTGAAATTCAATAAGCAAATTTTCAAGAAGGAATAGATTTTTTTACTGCCAAGCTGTATAATAGGTGTTTTTGAGAGGTCGTTAACTTCAACAGTATAGTCAAAAACAGTGTTACACCCCACACTGCATCCTTCGTTAAGCAATTAAGTTACTGATAGGCTTTTACATTTATTTACCTTGATGGAAAGATATGTTTACTCAACCTGAGTACAAATCAACATAAGGAGGTGGAAGTTCAGAGTAAATTTGACTAATGATGTTGTGTTTTCATCCTTAAAAGAAAGAAAAAAAGCCTCCCTGCTTTTGATGCTATTTTATCTTCATTGGAAGGGATCCGAAATGATCCCAACTGTCATGTGAGCGCTCAGTTAGGCTCAGAACCTCTTTGATTGCAGCTGAACATCTCTCTCTGTTGGCTCATGCCTTCCCTTATATGAATACAGCGTACAGCACTTCAGGTTGTTTATTGAACAGCGCTTTAACTCTTCCTCTGTGGATGCTCTCACGATTATATCTTTAAGCAAAATATGGGCTGTGGGCACCTTTGCCCAGGGAGATGTTAATGCGGCCGTATCACTGATGTGAAGGAAGAATTTCCTCTCGGTTTCAGAATAACTTCTAAAATACAAACCTGACCGGTACAAGTCATATTTCTTTCAGTGAACCTTAATTATCTCTCCTTTTCTTTCAGGCCTACTCTGTTCTCCAGTCTTGTTACGCGGATTTCTCTTTCCAAGTAATTCCTCAGCATCCCCTTGAATGGCATCTACTGCACGTGAGCATCCTCCACCGTCTCTAAGATACTTTTGTTGTTTTTCTTTTTTGAACATTTGTTTTTTTGATATGACATTGATAGACGTGAGGCCTAAGTCTGGAGATGTTCTGTGGGTAGAGCTCACATTTATTTCAGTATGTCGAGCAGTTTTAAGATCTGATCCATATTGAAGACTAGCACGGCGTAAGGAGGCCCGGGCATATAAAACAATATGTATTCTAACACAGCTCACTCAAAACAAATATGTTCCCTTCTCTTCGGCTGGTATAAACAAACAATCTCCATTGTGTTCGGCATGGCTCTGTTGCGCCGCCTCGCACACGGAAGAGCTTGGCTTCCCAGTTCAGGAAACAGCATCTCCATCCTGCGACACGGGTCTTGCCCAGACGACCCTATGACTCAGGACACCGGTCCTAAAAGCTGGCATTGGGTCTGGCGTTAAGTCGTAGGTGCTTCACGGGGAGAACTTTTCTCGCTACAGATAGACGAAAAGGGGTCTCATTCCTGAAGCCTGTGCTCCTCAGTCAGACAAAGCTGACCCTGGATTGCAGGCCAGTTTTGCACAGTGGGAAAGCAGAGGATCGGTGTAATAGTTGTCGCAAGATACTCTTGTGCTGACCCGCAAAATCTTCTCCTCTGATATCTAAATTTCCTTGTGATAAAAATTGGCAGCCGCATGAAAAATTCGTGATGACTCGAGGTGGAAACATTAGCAGTTCAAAACTCACGTGCGAGGTTCATTGTCTCTGTGAACCGCAGTGAATTTGAGCCCAGGTGTTCCTTCTGTGATTGAACTCAGACTTTTATGCTGTTCTGCAAAACCGTTAGAGTCTCCTGTAACTTGTGCTGGAAGCGGAGCGAGCTGTTTTGGCGCTGAAATGATTTCATTGTTAGGCTAAGTGTTACACAGATGGCATTCTTAAATGTAAAATTCTTTTTATGATTCTTTCGATATCATATTTATTTCATTAGATCATTATTTATGTTAAAGAGACACCATTAATATGAAACGTGCTCAGCTTGAAAGAAAATGTTGAGAGGAGTTTCAGGTATCTGATCCTCAATCCTTTAGTTTTTGTGTTTCGCATTTTCCTATTTAAAATGTTTTTTTGTGTCTCTAGGTGCTATGTGACAGATCCACACAAACAACAGAGGGGAAAGAGCCTCACTTAACTGATTAGAGGAGAGAAGCAGTGAAAGGGAATATGCACAAAGCGCTGCCAAGTTCACAGAGCAAAGGAAAAGATAAAAAATAGAATCATTTCACCAACCTTTTTTTTTAATTTAGAGTAATACGAGGTATTTCTTATACTAGCAGCAGGGAAACAATTTTCAGACAAAAACGTGATTTCTTAATCAAGGGTCTCTAATTCAAAATGTATTTATTTAATAAACAGTAATTATGATAGCTGCAACTACTCATTCATATCAATAATTCATTCAGAAGTAAACCATATCAACTTATTAGCATTTATTTTTCTATTTAATAGGTTGTGATTTAAAATAAATGTAAATCGTCATAATAATTCAGCTCCATATGCTGGGAAAGAAAAAGTCACCTTAAACCAGATGCATATTATGAAAACAAAAGGGGAAGACAAGTTGTTCTAAAGAAACAGCATATGGGGGCAGATCTTAAGCTGGGGTAAAGATGCTCTGCTTTGTAGATGTCAACATAGCGAAGCTGAGTTACGCCAGATGAGATTCCAGTCAGTAATTTTGAAGAACTGGATGTTTCAGAGGGTTTTCCACCGAGTCGTATACTGATTTATTTCTTTAAGAAAAGAGATAAATATGATTTCTTCCAGTTTTAATCAGGAAAAGGCAATAAACGTGATCAAGAAATTTGAGGATTTTTATGTGTGGAAACAATAGGCTGTTTGCCTGAGTGGTGGGTTGGCTCTGCACGTGTACATGCTTGTGCACGTGGAGCTGTATTTATTTTTTCCTGTTGCTAGTTAGTTAGCCAAACCCTCTCCTAACTTGTATCCCTAACTACCCACCTTGTTTTGTCAGCTGACAGCTCTTTTTAAGCTCCCTAACCCATCAGCACTCCTGCAGCAAGCTCTGTTGAAAATTTTTCTTTCTGTCCCTTGCCTCAGGTCCAGGGAGCAGCGTTCGGAGGCTGTGGAGCACGGTTGCACTTCTTAGAAAGATCTCCTTTTTTTGCTTTGGGCATAGCGAAAAAGCGATGAAGGGCTCGAGCCCCAGTCAGCACGTGCGACTGCTGCTAGAGCATCCGAAGCGCCTGGTGCAGATCTCATCTTGCAGCTTTTTCTGTTGCTTTTGCTTTCAGTAGGTGAGGCCAGAGCCCGTGACGGGGAGCGGGGTGTCACCGCGCTGCCCGTTCTGCTCCCACATCCGAGCCAGCGCCGATGGCACACCCTTCGGGCCTCGGCACAGCCATAGGGCCCTCTTGTCCTCCGATGAGCTCAGCAAAGCCCTTTTCCTCCCTCGAACAGAGCACCCTGTGTTCTGGCTGGGAAAATAAGGCCGCGCACCCCTTCTTCCCCTGAACTCTGGCAGCGATGCTTTCAGGGGACGTCTCGAGGCGGTGGCTGCAGCCACAGTGCTGTGAGCACAGCGTGGGTTAACCCTGCAAAAAGGTGTTTCCACAGCCTCCCAGGTGAGTTTTGCCTCCCGTGCAGTTATGGTGTTACTCTTCCAAGGCTGCCGGTGCTGTCCCAGGGGTGACTGCCCTGCACGTGTAGCCTGTGGTGCACGGGGACGTACGGCCATAGGGCAGGCAAGTTCAGGTGGTACCTGACTTTTGTTTTTTCCAGTCTCTGCCATGCTTTGTGCTGTTAACATTCCTCCTACAGTTTTTAAGGAGAAAAGTGAGTCACGTTGTTTAATTTTCCCTGTCCTAATAGAGAGGAACCATGCTTTTTTCCACGAGTTATTGCATTATTCCTCTCTCCGGTGTGGCTCTGATTTGGTGCTGGATGAAGCTCAAAAGGAGGATTAGTGTAGATATACTCCCATATGCTTGGATGCATTTCTGAACTCTGTCTGTACCATCCTCACTGCTTTTGATGGAAAAAGCTGGGCTATAAACCTGATGAGAACAGGATTCCATGCAAGATGTTTAGTATTTTCTGCTTCCATTTGGGCCAGGAATACGGCACATCCAGCCCCTTTCGGCTCTGCAGCTCTTGGTCATGGGCTTGCCTGAAATTCAGAAAATCACAGTGGCAGAAAATGAATGGGGGAATAAAAGGAAGTGGATTTTTCTCCACTTTAATAAAGGCTAGATTAGGGTTTAGTTCTGGCTTTGGCTGAAACTTTGCTGGGGGATGGGCACAGGTAGAACGTTTTTATTTTAATGGAATTGGTTCATCCATCTTTTAGATGGTCGCACTGGAGTGCGAGTCCATTTTTATGGTCCTGAGTAAAAGAACCTGAGCTGCTTTTTAAGAGCTGCACCTTCTGGGAAAATTAGGGCTGCCTGTAAAACCCCAACTGTATTGTATTCAAGCAAATTGGGAGCACAAGAAGAGACAGAAGAACAGAAAGAGCGAAAGAGGGAGAGAGGGGGTCTTTCCCAAAGGTGTGGTGCTACAGTGAGTCGTGCTGCTCCTTGGTGTCACACATGGGGGCTTCACTATGCCTAATACCTAGTAATTTTTCTAGCTGGTAATCAAATTGTTAAATAGTCGAACACCAAGCCACGTTGAAATTGATCCTAAAACTGCTGTTCCACTGTCATTTGGGGGCTTTCTCCTTTAGTCTTTTTTTTTTTAAAGAATTTCCCAATAGTACTGTAATCAGCCGATCATTTTTGCTGATTCTCCTTTCTCCGTTACAAGGGTTTCCGAGTTTATGAATGAAAGGCTATGTTTTCTCAACCAAATCTTCCACTCCTCGGTCTGTTAGTAAACTAATGTTAACTTACAAGATTTGACTGAAACCTCAGGCTCTGCCAGCTGGATGCTTGAGGAGTCCAAGCTGGCTAGGTAAAGAAACACCTTTTTCACATGCCCCGGCCAGGCTCCCGTGTTGCCCCACAAGTTTCTATCAGTACAAAGGCTGACATTGTCTGTAAGGAGCAACTCAGATTACGGCCCCTTCCAGCTGCGTTGCCCCTGACCCCGATCCTGCCCCGGGCTGCCCACGCTCTGCCCTCCCCGCATGCAGGGAGACTTCAGCTGCAGCTCGCTGCCTGCCGGTGTCGAGTCTGGTCTTGAGGGTGGCCTTGGACGCATTTTAAAAGGCAACGCAGACGCTCTGCGGGGATAACATGGAATGATTTTTTAGGGCAGATTTTCTCCTAAAAAAAAATATAGTTCTACATGCACTCGGTTTGATCTTCACACAAAGGATTTATATAAGAACTCACTTCTCTGTCGGTTACCAAAAAAAAAAAAGCATGCTGGCGGGTTTTAGGGAAGTGTGCAGGCTAGAGGATAGCGGCAGACAAAAGGGAGTTTTTCTTCTAAGAACATCTGCACAGCTGGAGCTCTGGCAGCGCTGCGGTTAGAAAGCCTAGGTGTTGCCTGGCCGGGGCAAGGGACAATGTCTGTTCGGCACCCTCCTGACACACAAATTTGGCCAGCGGTTCTTGGACCAGTCCCCAGCCCTGTCCCCTGCCGTGTACACACAGACATATAAGCATTATTTTGCCATCAAATGCCTCTTTTTGGGAATCTGCCACGCTGGAGGTAAACTGCATGTAAAGGATCTGAGGGTAAGGGTGGAGGAAGAAACTGTGATTCCTTTACATGCTAAAGTAGATGTAAAACAGGCATTGCTGCAGTGGATCTAGACCAGCACAAACCCAACATCGCAACTCCTAGATGCCCTGCAAAAACGCGCCTATAGCTCAGGGTGGAGAGACTTACCAACAGGTCTGCTAGAGAAACAGCCCTGGCAGTCAGCAAGGACCCGGAAGGATAGGAAAGATGCTCCCTTTCGTCGCCTGCACCCCCAAAAGTCTTTCTAAGGTTAGGTCAGCACCTACGAGTGTAGCACTGGCTAACTCTGTCTGATGTGCTTTGTGGCCTGAAGGAAATGTGTGCCTGAGTCTGAAGGTGCTCAGATTTTTGCCTTTCTTGAGGTGGCCCCGTTCACCCACCTCTGCCCTCCCAGGGGAGCGAGTCCCAAATCCAAAGACAGATCCTAACAGTACAACCTGTGTGCTTGCCTTTAATATAGCATGATGCTTAAAACTGAATATAAGCAGGGATAAGGCTTTAGATCTTCCTCAAATCTCAGTGTAACTTTGAGGTTGTCAGACAGTACTGAAGTGAGAGATCTGGAGTAGGAAAATTAGTGAACACAAAAGTCATGATATTTACTCAGTTTATGCATTTTCTCTCTTTTTTTCATAAAACCTGCATAACTGGCGTGTAATTGTTTTGCTAAGTGAGCCTTGAAAGCGGAAGTCTTGATAGCTGTCACATATCTTCTTTGTAGTACAGTATGTTGTCCTTAGGAGCTAATCAGTAGAACTTGCTCAGAAGAACTTAATCAGCAGAACTGAGCACATTGTCAGTGCTTAACAAATAATAAATTATAATAATAACAGCAGTTCCTTTTGACACAACCTATCAAACTTTTGCTTTATTTCCAGGAGTGCCTTACTTGCCTCTAGTTAGGATTTAACACCTACTACAGCTCTGCTTACTATGGTTGAGAGGACTGGTGATATGACCTAACAGGGTGGAAGTATTGATTGAAACGAAATTTTGACGAACGACAGAAAAAGAATCCCGAGAAAGTTCTTAGGCTGTTCCTTTTCACTTAACAGTGTTGCTTATAAGACTTAAAAAAATTGAATTCAAGAATAGATTTGATCCGCTCAATTGTTAAAATGTAAAATGCTATGCTTACAAGTTAATAGAAACACATTTGAATTTTCTCTGAGTCTCTTTTTTAAAAGACAGACTCATTAGGCTTTCCTTACAGAAAGGTGAATGCATCCAGAAGCACATCTATTATTATTAATTATTTTTATTATAAGGAGCTTGAATCGCTCAGAGAGTTGTTAACATATCTGGGGCTATCACTTCTTTGTCACCATTGTAATTTGGCCAGGGCTGGGAGTTACTGCCAATAATTTCATTTTCTGATTGTTTGGTAGTTTATATGAAATTAATTGGTGGGTTTTATTCACTTTCAACAAGATGTATATCCACGTTATAAAGAAAACCACTGTGTCAGCTCTAAGCTGCTGCTAATTGTCACAGGCTTAAATGGAACCGTGTCAATTTATCCCAGTTGAGGATCTGACCAATGATCACAACTGGCATTAATTAGCAGGTGTGTTATCAGACTCCATGGAGATGCCCCGGGTTGAGTGACAACAGAGGTGCTCAGCCGCCACGGCCAGTGGAGCCGTGCCAGTTTGGCAGCTGAGAGCGCAGTGCCCGACGCTGGCAGGTGGAAAGTCCAGGTCACCCCTGACGGCGGCACAGTGGTGGCTTCTGCCGCCAGTCCCCACGCAGAAGGAGCCCCAGAGCTCGGGGCAGCTGGTTGTATTAAAACACAAGCAACACGAGGCATCTAGGATGGGGGAAGGTGGGGAGGGAAGAGGGGGAGGATGCTCCAGCGCTGAACTGACTCATCCCCGGAGCCAGGTATGCACTGCTAGTGCGACGTGAAAGCCACCGGCAAATGTGTTGGGGCTCTGTCTTTCTGGGGTTATATGTGCACCATCTGAGCTGACACTGTAATGCCCATTGCATGTGTGTGACAGAAGGGTGGGGGACACACGTCTAAAAAGCGGGGATCCTAAAAAGCAGTAGCATTTCACAGTGGCAGCTACTGACACCTGCAGCACTATTATAGCTGTAAACTAGGGGTTTGGACCATGACTGGAGAAGTGTCTTGAGCAAGTCATGTGGGTGAAAGAGCAGGAACGTGACAAATTTGAGAGGCTGCACCTTTACCAGGAGAAAGGAAGAACATACCATCCTCCCTTTGCATTTAGCTGGGTGCAGCGTGGGTTAAAACCAAGTCAACAAGCTGTGCAGATACTCCTTGCTCAATAACAGCCAGCCCGTCTCCTTTCTCATTCCCACCTGCCACCAGGGGATGGTGGAAAGGAACAAGCTGCCAAGTTAACACTGTGGGACCTTTATAAAGATTTCTGGTCTCTCAATGTTCACAGGACAAACCCAAACCTCATGTAGCTCAGGGAGTAATCTTTTCAGCCTTCACCAGCTACTGACACAGTTTCAAAATTGGCTCAAGGTAACGGACCCATGCTTTTTGGTGCACTGGGAAAAATTTCTTTTCGCTGTGAAATCTTTTTGTTGTAACCCAGGAAAGGAAAACAGCAGGAGAGTGAGAGTTAAATAGTACTGGGAATGGAGAGGTTGTTAAGCTGGTCCCAGGCCTCTGACACAGCCGGTGGGAAGATGCACAATATCTGAGGAAGGTGCAAATCCTCTGTCACCCTTTCTGCACACTTCTCCCACCATTTTAAGCAAGATGTGAAAAGATGCTTAGGCATCTATTTGCTGTGACAAATCTGGGTCCTTCTCTGAATAGTCATCTCTGGGCCCAAAGCTACAGAAGGAGATGACTGAGGCTCACGTGGCATATAGATGTCCAAGTCCAGAATCCTAATCCACACCCCCCCTAAGTTCATCACCCACATTTAAGCTAATAAAGATCTCAAGACATCTAAAATCCTTCTTCTGCTCGTGTCTCTTGGTCGGGCAGTCACCAGCTCAGCTGAGCTGAACTTCTCAGCAGCTAATCCTGATTTGTTTCCTCAAACTATGTATCGCTTTGCCCACATCTCTTCAAAGAGCGACCTGGCAAAGCATGTGTAACACGCAATTGGGACTGAGCAGTACACAAAGTACAGCAGCTGCCTTCACTGTCATTCAAAGTAAATACCTTTGAAGTCCACCTGAGCTTCAGGGGGTTCAAGCCCTTATCTCTTATCTGCAAAGAGAGCAGGAACCCTAGCCAGGAAGCTCCAAGCTAAATATTCATGGGGGAAGATATTTTCCATACTTCCTGCAGAAGTGGTGCTGATACGCATAACGTTCTCTGGGAGGAGTTTAAGGCAATAAGGTGGAGAATAAGATACCTTCTCCAGCCCTCCTCTGCTGAATTAGCTTACTCTACACCTAGCTGTTTTGGATTGGCACAAGATAGAGGATCTTATTCGGTATACTCATTGCTGCGTAAGGTGTTTCTAAACTATTGGCTTCACAGCCTAATGAAAATACAGTGATTTTTCAGAAAAATTGGTAGAATATATCCTCAAAGAATATACAGACATGATGATTATTGGAGCTTTAATTAAAATAGCAGGTAAAATAAGTATTATGGTGTGTTATTATTTCTAAGATAACAACAGAATAAAGGTGCCCATTTCTTTCTTGAATGCAATTTTCTAAATGAAAAAGTAAACATTAATATCTTCAGAGATCTTACTGATCTTGTACGATAATTTAGAAAAATATCTCTATTAGGGATAGTTATATATGCTTTTTGTTGGAAATGCAATCACAGGATATGCACATAGCTGCAATCTGTAGACAGATTAAGTAAATTAAATCACTCAATGTCTTTTTTCAATAGCTCTAAAGTTAAAAGTAATTTGCAAAGAAAATACTCAGTTTCAATTGGTTTGTAATATCTGTTAATGATCTTTGGAAAAATTTCTGATAACACGCGGGAATTCCCTCAGGGACAGGGTTGTGAATAAGTGGATTTTTTTTAAGTTTGAGATGTCATTAGCTAGTAATTTCTTTGAAGTAAAAAGCTGTTATGGAATAAATTGCAGAGGTATACAAGTGAACAGGACAATCATTTTTATGAATAATATACATTTTTTCCACTGTGCTTTCTGCCCCCTGAAGAAATAATTTGCAATCTAACTTGCCATTACAAACATCCGGGAATCACAACTGCGTGTGCATTTTGTGCTTACTTTATGTATATGCTCTGTCTTTATACGAAAGTACAGATTGCTGGTGTAAAACCGCTAGTGTAAGGAGCTGATTTACTCCTTTTAATTTTTTTTTTCTTTTCTTTTTTTTCCCCGGGTAGATAACTTTTCCAACCCACAAGACTGAAACAACTTCCCACAACTGAAATGACTCCAGCACAGCTATTCCCTAGAAGACATCCTCCCTGATTTCTTGTGGGGCCTGTAAGATGACTGAAGTTGTAGGTAAGTGCAATCATGGAAAAAAGGGCCTCTATTCTCTTGGTACCTTGTTAGCATTAACATCTTTTTAACAGTTCAGAGATGAACCAGATATCTATCATGCATCACCACAATAAGGTAACATCTCTAAGGACAAATGAGATCTCCTGGCCTCTGCCCCCATCGGAGGATATCTGAAGTAGAAAAGAGTGCCAGAGGCACCGTAGACTACACCTGCCCATGGGGAACATTGTCCTGCTTCTGAGGTTCAGCTGTACAATTCAGCCATGGGCAGCTGACGATGGGCCTTATGTCTCCATAGGCTCCTGTGGGTGGGCCTGGGTTTAGACAGGGACTGGGGACACTCTGAAGGGATGCTGGTCTGGGTGATGGGGCACTAGGACTCCAGGGTGTGCTGTCACATAGATCAAAAAATAAGGCTAGTTGCAGCCATTGAGCCTTTGGTTTCCTCACCTTCCTCCAAACCTCTTTTGCCCAAGACCTTATCGATCTTGGTCTGCTTTTTCCTGATCTGCAGACAGGGCTGTAAGGCACACCATGCTAGCATGAATATGACTGCTGCCTCCAGGGTTCCCACACAGGGTTGGAGGAGAAAGATTGGTCCAGCTCTAGAAAGAGACGTGAACAGCCATCAGCTTGAAAAGCCTCCTAGTCCTTCCTGATTCTCTGAAGGCCCAGTGTAGGAATCCATGCCTACCCTGATAATCCATCAGTAGGTCAGACAGCCCCTCACTTCCCATACGTAGATGTTCAGTGATGCTCTGCTGTTACTCTGAGAGTAGTAGGACTCCTTCCTGGCTGCTCCTTAGCGGTCACTGGCACTGGTCAATCCTAAGATGCCTTGACTTTAACAGAGGCCAACACCAGACAATATGGAAGGACACTCTCCCTCCTCACCGCACACGTTTAACAGTATAACAGTTTACCATGGATGAAGATGCCTTCCTGACCCTGTCTATTGACTGGCATACGTCAAGGACCGCTGGGATGGTTAGACATTATTACAGAATACCAGCTAGTAAAACTCTCGCAGATTTTTTTTAAGGCTAGGAGCGATTTATCATCTAATCTGATCTTCTGCATAATACATGCTACTGAATTTAACCCAATCTGAACTTTGTGTGAAGATTTGCTTTTATGCCTAAAAATGCCTCCTCATTTACGAATATGATGCTGTTTCTCTCAGTACTATCCGTGCAGCAGCAAGTTCCATTAATTAACTGTACATTGTTTGGAAAAGCAATACCTCTTATCCGTTTGAAATTTGATACCTCTTCGTTTCACCTTGCAGGATAGGAAAGTTTTTTTTTTTTTCCTTTGCTGTTAATTAGGTTGGAAGATCATGAGAACAAAATGTTATTTATATTACAGTCATGCTTAAGCAGAGCTCTGACGAAGCCTGGGGATCCCATTGCACAAAGTGAGGGAGACTGTGCAAGTCCTTCAGGGCTGAGACTATTTGAATAGACAAATGGCACGTTTCCGAGGGAGCTGAGTAATTTAACTGAAAAGATTGCCAGGCAGGTCAATGGATTTGTACCTCTGAATCACATATGCTTTTCTGAAAAACTCATCCAAAGTTTGAAAGGAAGGGATGGAAAAGTGATGTTTCTAAAACTGAGAGCAAAAAATGAGTTTGGGATATAGTCAGTAAAGGAAAAAAGGTGTTGCTAATGTGTAGCTCTGTGTCCTGTCCACTGTCCATAGGTCACATTGGCCTCCAGTGGCTGATAGTCCTCTAAGAGATGAGGAAAATATGTGCAATGTCTGCTTCATGCAAGGGCCCAAAGCCTTCCAGAAGAACCGCTCGAGTCCAAGGACATCTTCTAGATTATCTCAGGCAACAGCGCTTGTTCCAAGTTTATGGAGAGGGTTTGTGTATGATTTGCAGTCCCATGAGGGGAATCTTCCCTGAGAGACAAGCTGGTGCTTGTGTTCTTTATCTCTTCTCAAGAAATTTCCCATCCTTTTGACTTTCATCATTTTTATTGCCATTCTGTGGACTTGTTCTATTTCTACTTTCTTTTTTCAGGGATGAGGTGACCAAATTTGAAGACAGTATTCAAAGTGAGGATGTGCCACTGATTTATATAATAGCATTATAATATTTTCCATATTATTCTCTAAAACTCTTTTCTTCATACAAACCCCATAAGATTCTTTTTAATTCTTTGAACTACAGTGCCTTTTAACATCTGTAGTTTACTCTGATCAGATTTTGACAAAGGAATAAAAGGCTCCATTTTTCACATAGAATTTTATTTATTGTTTGAACTTTAGAGGAGAAATTGGTTAACTTACAATTTAAAATTCTTGGCAATGTAGACCATTGGGCAAGGATTTCATTATCAGCCCTTCTATACTTTTTGTAGAAATGTGTGAGGCTGAAAGTTGGTGTACAAGGTCTTGGCTCAATAGACTTGTCTTTTGTTTTATAAACACAGACAAAGACTTAATTTGGAGCTGCCAGCATCCCCAAAGATGTCAGAAATGTCGTTCACCTGTACCCCCTTCCTGATGAAACATGCTAGGGCCACGCATCTACACGCCATTCAACCAGGACCACGCACATGTGCAAGCGGTACCCGAGTTGTGTGGTCTCCTGTTTACTGTACCGCACACCTCCACGCCAGGTCAGGGGAAGACCCCTTTGAAAATGAGGCGCTTGATGACTGCAGAGGGTGAGGATCTCACTCTCACGTCACAGCTGGGCGTTACGCCTTCGTCAGGGTATTAGGAAAGGCTCAGGGAAAACACTTACATCTATTCTATTGCCTAAGACACTTCCTGCAGCTCCTGCCTTTCCTTAGAGTTACCAATCCAAGTGCTGACCCTGCCTGACCCTACTTATCTTGTAAAAGCTGACGAGATCACAGCCTGAAGCAGTATAGCCACAGGCCCAATACTGGCTACCAAAATGTCTGTTTAGTATTTTCAAGAAGTGCTGCTCTAAAGATTTACAATACCAGCTGCTAGATATATGGACAACACAGCCCTGACCCCTGAACATTCAGCCCCACTTACACAGAAATTTGTGCTTCCCAAGGGGCCAACACTGAGCTGCCACAAAATAGTGATTCCCTACCTGCAAGTGAGCTGGAATTTAAGCATCATGTGATTATATACACTCAGATATTGGGTAAAAATATTTGAAAACTACAGCCTTGTGTTCAGAATTCATTGTTAGCTTCTTTCATCAGTTGCATTACTGTTTTAGCAATAGAAAGAGCTCTGCCATTTCTCTGTAATACCTTTTTTTTAGTTTAGTATAGAGAATTGTCTTAATTCTTCCGTGACCAAGGCAGTTTTTCATAGAAGTTATTTTCAGAAGAACTGTAAGTTTCTTCCCTAGCAAACATTTTAGCTCCACTGTATGAAAGCAAATGCACATTTTCCCAGATACCTCTAAGGATAAACACAGGTTTAAATACCCAAGAAATATTAAGGGACCGATCTGGTTTAATTGTATATACATTCATACACAATATACATTAATAGTTCTTGCAGAGTGGTGTGTGGGGTTTTTTTTTTTCTTTTCTTTTCTTTTTAGAACAGCAAAGACATGGAAAAGACATTGAGGTCCTATTGCTCCTGTCGGAAACTTCTGCTGAGTACAGCATGAGTTGGATTGGGCCCAGAGAAACCAAATACACACGAGTAACAATGAGTTGGCCATACAAGCAAGGAAAATCACAGATAACAGGTGCACGCAAATTAGCAGTGTACCTTTTAGGTCATCCAGTACAGCTCCCTGACACCGTGAGATTGTTTCCTATGGCATATTTTTGGTTGTTTTGTGTGCCTAGATTAAATGTCCTAAGTGATGCCATGTCCCTAGGGAGAGATTGTGGGGCCTAGAGTATCTTGTTGTCAGAAGTTTTTTTTCCTTTCTTAACATCACCATATCTCTCCTAGTTATCTCCCTTTGCAAATGTCCTTTTCCTTTGCTGATGCTGTTTTCCTCCAGTATCTTTTAACTAGTGTGATGTTGTGTTTAGTTAGCGTTAAAGCCAACCCATAGCTATTTAGCTCATTTAATCTTCCCCAATAAATCAGTCCTTTCCGTCTCTTGATTATTCTTCCTCTCCTCTTGTCACACTCCTGCCTGTCAGTATCTTTTTTAGTGATGAGATTTTAAAGGCGTGATGCATTTCTCTGAACTCATGACAGATCTGGTATAGAGCTGAGCACCCTCAATGTCTTCTCACTGAAAAACCCTCCTGATGTGCCCAGGGGAAAGCTGCCAGCGCTCTGGACAGACACACAGGTAGAGTATCCTGCTCAAACCACTTCCTTGGTGCCACTTACTCTATTGGCCAACAAAAACCTATTAAAATAGTTAACCTAGTAGTTCAAAAAACAAATACATGTCATTGTGGATTTATTTTATTTCTCACAATGTTAGGAGATAGAATAGCACAGATAAAAAGATCTTTGTTGCTGTTGCTGAGATTTTCTAACTCTTGGTCATGGACATCACAGTCTGAGATTACGGAAGACGTCATCTTCCATAACTGTATCTGAGTGTTAGGAGAGTACATTGTAGAAAGTAGTTATATACATAGTCACAAGCCTAGCTGCTCACTTCAGGCAATAAATTCTGATCAACAAACAACACTCCTTCAGTGCTAAATGAGATCTTGGTTGTAATTGAATGTCTTTACCTTTGTGTTTTGTTGGATTGGAAGAATATAATTTTAATCTGTTCTCTTTAAATTTTCATTAAGGAACGTTTCAGCTACCTGCAGCCTCATCTGATGATGTTTAATGATATCAGCTAGCTCAGTCTTCCGTGCACCAGCAGGGGCTTCTTTAAATTGGTCAACTGTATGGAACATTGTTTTCAAGTTTAAAGTACTTGGAATCAACCTTTTAAAATAATGACATCTCTAAAGACAGTTTATGTACATAGTGCACACGCATACATGTATGCATATATATGTGCATGTGTGTGTATGCATATATATATGCTTAAGTGCACACGTATGTACAGAAACACTGATCCTATTCACCTTCTTGAAACCACTTCAGCTAGTATTAACATAAATGTGCTGTTAAATTGGCAGTGTTACACATTTTTGTTGGAGTTTACTTCTGTAACATAAAATCAGAAAGATAAGCTGTGAAACTCATGCAGCTGATGACATAATGCTAGGATCTCGTGATGCTGAATCTCATATTTCTAGGAGTGTGGGATGGATGTTCCTTGCTGAAACAATTATGCTGCCTTTTGCAATATATGTTTCCTTGTTTTCATGTGGGCACTGAGATGTCCAAACCATTAAACGTATATGGTATAATGAGTCCTGTGTTCCTTATTTATTCTAAAGAAGGCATTAACTTTCTACGGTTGTTTTATTGTATAATAAAGCCAACTACTCCAAGAATCTGTGATGAACATAGCAATAATCTGTGACAATATGCATATTTACGTTTAATAATGATGTCCAAATGTACATATGTGCATATAAATATGCATACATGTATATACAAACACACATAGAGAGACATATACGCAAATTAAATGGAACCAATTAGAATGTGGCATAAATAGATTCAAAGCTTACCTGTTACGGCTGTGTGAAGGGATAATTTGAGCTACAAAGACATGCAAGAAAGCATAGCTCAATACACTCCATTGGCTCATTCCCATTATGCTCAACAGCGACAGGCTGTATGCTAAGACGGGGTACCAGCAGACATTCGTAATGACAGCTGGTTCAAAACAGAGCTTTCAAAATAGTGCAACACCCCTAACTTCCTTCCAAATCTTGGTGTTTGCCAGCACTTAACTGAGGCTGGTTCTTAAGGTCAGATGTTCAGATAAAAGTTATTCAGAAAGAGTCTGGTTCTTCATGTTTGAACTGTATATATATTCAACATATAGGCTCTTTGTTGCCCATGAATTTGCATTTGAGCTCACACATGGATTATGCTTGGCTACTACCTGCAAAAATGATGGATGTTTCTCCCTGATATCATGCCCTATTTGCCTGAGATTGTCCTCTGTTGAGTTCTCCACTCTCTTGTGGGCTACATAAACCGAGATCCAGACAGTAGCTGTTTCTTTTTACTGGGACAAAAAAATCCCTCAGCCTCTCTGTTGCGAAATGGAGGAAAACTGGCTTCCCTTTAACATCACCCACATCACACCCACTATGCTCAGCCAACTAGGAACACAGCAAAAAATACTTCAGTTGTCCTGTGTGACTTTTCCTGGTGGATGCGTATGGAATCTGGAAATAAACACGTTCCTCCTTTGGAAGGAAATGCAAACAGGGTTTATCTATTCGCATTTGAACTCACTGAAAAATAACCAGGCACAGAAAGCAAGCTTGAAGATAAGACACGAATATAAGTAAACCTAAATTTCACTAAGCTAAACTCAAGTGAAATGTGCCATATTGTTATAATTACTCCACAGAACATGAGCTAATTAATTGTTATGCTGTGCTGGTGAAATAGTTAAGTATTACATATGGGGCAAGTAGAGGAGCTTACCCTGGGATGCTGTTGACTTTGCTGAGAAACCAGTATGTGGGGAGCATGCCATGAACAACCTTGTGAAAATGAGGCTGGTCTTAGAAACGACTTTTCAGGTGGTAAGAAAAATATTTTAAGGCTGTGATAAATTTAGTTGGAGCGCTGGACTATTAGGTGTGTGCAGTGTGTTCAAAAGCAGTTTTTCATTTACCATATCAACTGGGGACCCCAAGTGCTAAGCGTCAGACCTTCAGAGGAATTCAGACAGCTAAAAGTGCTGCTGTTTGGGGATCTTCAGAACTGCGAGGACGCTTCTCTCCAAATGAAATCAAGGAGCCCTGGGCATCAGGGCGCTTCAGAAAAGCACTGACCAGGTTCCTATCAGTCTCCTGGGGAGCTGTACTCATTTCAGGAGTATTGACCCTGCTTCAGTGGAGGTGCCTCTGGGGAGATGCTGAGGGGAACAGGATGAGTCTGTGCTCATTTCTGGAGGAGGTGTGGCTCTCTTGCAAACCAGAGGCTTGTGCAGGGCTGCTTTCCTGTGGCAGGCTTGCTTGGCTTGCTGACACCAGTCCTGCTAGCTCCAGCATGGTACGTGTGAGGAGTGTTGGCCACACACTCTGGCTGGCGATGCTCCTGTTTGCTATCAGCCTTCCCTCCTGGATCAGGGCCGCTACCGATTGCTGAGGGGTGGCCAGGAGCAGCTCCCTCTGGTGAACCTCTTTTGTGCTTTTATCACCCTCTTCTTGGCAGTAAACTGCCACTGGCTCCCAGCCATGGCCCTCTCGCCCTCCCCAGTGCCCAGCTTGCATGCTCAGCCAGTGAGCGTGCAGCTCTTCCAGCAGCTGGCCCTACTTTTCCTCCACAGCTGGCTGCTGCCCCCTACTGTGGTAATTATTATTTATTATGGATATTCAGTGTACATTATGTGTCCAGAGTCCAGTAGTGGCTGAATCACTACCAGGGTCCCACTGTGTGGGCAGAAGCACGCAGCAATACACAGTTGTTCCACATCGATATTCACCCAACTCTCACGCAGGGAGAGACTGAGGGAGAAGGAGTGAAGGTGGCTGTTGGCACCTATTAGCACTAGCTGATGTGACACGTACTCTCTGTCCTCTGCTACATGACTTCAGCAACAGCACAGCTGAGTGCAGAACTGCTTTTTCTCCACCTTGCTATCAATAGCAGGTCTCCTGCTATTCCTGCTATCTAGCAGGAAATACCTGAGGTGTTTTCCAAAAGTCGTGGTAGCTGCTCAGTCACAGTTTAACTCCCTGTTGCTGTGAATGCAGATATTGCTTGGTTTTCAGTTGCTGTCAAGAAGTAATGCCCTTAGACCACAGCATGGCTATGTGGGACATCATTTTATTTCCTGTTTCCCCCATCTTCTTCTCTGGGATTCTCTGTTCACGCCGGTTCCTTTGTGCATGCATCCTTCTCCTTGCACTTCACCCTTCCTCCTCACCCTGCCTCCCTGAAGACACCACCCTTAGTTAAAAACAGAGGAGCTTTAACTCCCACAACTTAGTGCACAGGCAAAAGCACCTGGAGGAAGAAGCAGCTTCTGTACATTCGGAAAAATACAGAATCCTAAATACATTTCACACATATATGTACATGCGTGAGAGGCAGGTTCTCAGCTGTGGTAGCTAGGGTTAGCTCTGTTCAAGACGATGGAGCAATACTGCTCCATGGCAGCTGAGGATCTGTCCCAGTATGTAAATGTAAATACCTATTTTTACAAACCCTCCTACAGTTTGCTTTAAAAAAAACCTTTCTTTTTAGACACTGAAAGTATACAAGCAGTCAGAAATGTCCCACTTTCTACATTTTGTCTAATTCCTACCTCTGACTTCCTTTGAAAGCTCTCAAAATCTAATGAATTCAAAAGAGAGAGTGAATTAAAACTGAAGTAGCTTTGCCTTCAGTCCACTAGGCCTGCAGGAACTGAAAAAAACAGGAGAGAAACTGAAAGGGTACGAAGCCATGTAAATCCAGATAATTTAAAATGTTTGGTTGTAAGCAGGCTCACCAAACGCAGCAAAATTCCCACTGTCCTATTACTCATAATCTTCTGCCCTTTCAGCTAGCTGCAGCAAATTAATGTCAAGAGCAAATGCTCACGTAATACAGTCTCTACATCAGAGCACTTTCTGCCATGAATCACTTTTTAAATTGTTTTGAGTTTATGTTTAATTGCTTCCTTTGCATGCTATGTGTACACATGCACTCCTCCCGCCCCGCCCATATTTTGTAAGTAACTATCATGTAGGCTGGAGCTATAGTCTTTGGATACGGAGTATTCAAACTTCAGAGCTCAAGGAGTTTGAATCCAGGAACTGATTTGTCCTCTTTTAAGATGGGAACCACATGTGTGACTTGGATCCAGATCTGGGGTGGATTCTGGATATGCTAATTTGAATGCATTAGGATTTGGGATTCAGACTCGTTTATTCGTTATGACACTAGTGCTAATACCCACTACTGGGTGCTCACCTTTTCCCTTACTGGAAAGAGAATTGCTTCCCATATTCACTTCCTCTGGACTTATTTGTAGTTCATTCCAGGAACAAATCGTCTTCAAGATATTTTTCTCAGTGTTACTCCTTAACAGCCTCTATGACAATTGCTTATAAGTGACCTCTGCAAAAACTTTTGAACATTTCGATCACTTGGTCACCTTCCTCTGAGAAGTCTCTGTTATCCCACTCCCCCTCTGAAGGCTGCTCCACTGATTCCAAAGTACTCCGATCATACAGGGAGGTACTTTTCCCCCTTGTAAGAGCCTCAGTGGTTTGAAAGACTGAAGAACACCCTCATAGGATGTTCCTGCCCAAGAAACTCTCTCTTGAACTGCTGTTCAGAACCAGTTTCTTGGGCTCCCTAAAACTGTAATAAACTTCAAAGCTCTGCAATTCCCAGGATTTTCCTCATCTCCTTTTGAAGACAGGCAACATAATAGGGCTTCCCAGCCTTCTTGTGCTGCTGCATTTTGCAAGGGAAGAAGGCATCCCCTTGTCAGTATCTTGGCTTTTTCTCACTTTATTTCCCCTCAGAACTCCCAGATGAACACCATCCGGTTGTGGTGATTTACTGCACTTGAGTTTCTCAAGTTACTCTACAACTTCCTCCTTAGAGACTTCAATCTGTATAAAGGCCACACTCTGATTTTCTTTGCAAAGTGCCTTTGGCACAGGAATTTCTACACGACTCTCAGCAGCAGACATGATGCAAAAGATTCATTTAACTCCTCTGCTAGCTTGTTGTACTCTTCTCCTGACCCACTTTATATGGATTTCTGGGGATCTCTGGGGCGTTTTGGAGCATAACCCAGCCAAAGATTTATATTCACCAACAGGTGAGGCTTGGCTCTCAGCTGGTATTCTCTCACTGCTCCATTGAAAGGTATTTCTGCACATTGCTGCAGCCACTCTCATCACATCTAATTTGGCTGGTTTATTAAGCCCAATACCATTCCTCTGCACTACATCTGTCACAGGTGGGTTAAATCCTCACTGATGCAAACTGGTGCTGTCCCTGGGAAGATGGTTCAGGTGAGGAGCTGGTCCTGCAGGAGCCCCCTCCTCTAGCGCTATGGCAAGCGACCCCCCGGCAGGCTGAGTGCTCAACACAACCAGGAGGAGCAGGACCTGTATCCTAGCCCATGGCCTGGCCCTCAGCCAAGTGAACAGCCCCTTGGTCTTTTACCTTTGACAAAGGGAAGCCAGAGGGCTGCAGCAATCCTTTTTCCCTTTCCCTTTCCCTTTCCCTTTCCCTTTTTTCCTCTTTCTTTTGTAGATCTTTATTTCTGTTTCTTCCTACTCCCTTTCTGTTTTAAGAAAGACAGAAACAGCCATATGGCCAATCCAGTCTTTAATGACTGTGAAGGGCAGAACTAGAACATCAGAAATGGGCCAAATATTCTCCATGTCCTGTTTTATTTTCTGGCCAATGTAGGCTGGCCTTCAGTCCAGATGTTTCAAAAGAAGGTCAGTTTTATGAAAACACGTGTTTGCAAACACTACTGAGCTTTGTGACATAAAACTTATTTCAATGAACTTTGATGACCGTTACTTGGTCTGTTTATAGAATCAGACCCCAGATACTAGCTTAATTTGTATTACAGTCACTAAAGAGAGAGATTCCTGATTTGAGACACAAACATCCCTTTGATATGGGATGGATATGAGCTCGACATTAACTATAATTGCCTAAAGCACAGATATGGAAACTATAGCTGAAACCAGTTCCATGGCTTCATCCATCAATGAGAAAAGTATTTCTGCTGTTGTTGAGGTTGTCCTAGCTTTCAGAAAGGGTGGTGGGTATCCTTATTTCACTAACTTTCTTATTTCAAGTGGAGAAGAAAAATCTGACACCAAACAGCTCTACTTTCTCATTGGCTTCTGGGAACGGATAAAAGGGCCTGAACTTCCTAACGTTTCTAGGTTGATGCTAAATATGTCTCAAGATTCATAATTCTGGAGCTGTCAGTCAAAGTCCAGTCTATTAAATCTATATCAAGATACAAACAGGCATACTCATCCCTAGCACTTCTGTTTAAATAAATGAAAAAAGTCTTAGAAATGAATTGGGTCCTTAATTTCCTAAAGTTTGGGAATTCACATACAGGGCAGGATACTTTACACCTTGCTGTAGCTGTCTTAGAATTAGCTATCTAGTCTCAGGTGACTCTTGTCTTTCTCTGTCCTCTGCAGGTGGCACCTCCAGATCTCACTCAGTTCAATTATTTAATGTGGCCATTTTAGGATGGTATCTCAGGCGGCCATAGTACAATAGGTCTCTGTTACTGGTGGAGCCTCTCTTTCTCTCTCTTGACTACAGAAGGAGCATAGGCAATTGCCCTAGACCAAACGGCTAAGGTGATATTATCCCATTGTTAATGCCTTGGTTCGTTGCCATTTTAAATTTAAGTTAATTTAGTGTTATTCTGATTTGAGATATATTTTTACTTTTACTGTAGTCCACAATAATGATGATGCCTCCCAAACATCCCACTTCTAATCTGTTTTCACTGAAATGATTTTCAGATTTTCTGCTGTACATGATGTAAAGAGAAATGCTACTTTCTTGGTCTCATTTTCATCACCTATAGGTGTTCTCATTTTATCTTTCAATATTTTGACTGAATGTAGTGATATGCTAGGATCCCACTTAACAGTGCATGAGCAAAATCTCAGCAAATGGCCTTGTAGTGCAGTACAAAGTTAAGATACAGAGAATAAACTATGGCGAGGCAGCTTTTAAGATGTTTCTTCTAACTGATACGACCAATTTTGTACAGTCGTAATATTACATTGACACAATATATCACAATACATTTTCAAATTGGTTTGAAACTGCCATCTCAATGGCCAGAACAAATATAATGTGTGGATATTTATAAAATATGGTTAGCAATAACTAAGTGAAGTAATTGAAATCATACTATACAGCAGTTAAGGCAATTTCTATTTTTCCATTTTTGCAGCCTGCCTTCTCACAAAAAACACAGGCTACACAACTCCCTAAAAAGTAAGTTTTTAAAAGATCAGAAATCTTTCAGAGGCCTTTAGGAAGGGACAACCAAAGGTATACAAAACACAGAAAGAAAAGTATCTGTTCATGTTAGTAAAAGGAAGACAACAATCCTACTAATGAGACAAGGCAAGTCTTGGCCCTTTATTTTCATCATGCTTCCAGCGTTTGAAAAGCCAGTTACATGGCCCTGCTGATGACAGAAGACCACCTCCTATCGCTAACGCTGTTGGCAAGGCGCAAAAAGTAGCAAAGATCAGCCTTGGGTTTTGGGTTACTTTTGGAGTCTGCTTAACCTGTGGAATGCATGCACTGTTGGGACACAGGCTGGTGCCTTCTCCAAAACTCTACATCACCAATTAATTTTTCTCATTAAAAGTTGTACCCTATTCTCTTTCTCTATTCCCTCCCTCCATCTTTAAGATACTGAAGCCATTGTTGCTGGCTCAGGTTCTGGTTCACCTGTCGGTGGTCTGATCACTCTCAAAAGAAGCTTTCTGAATGCCATTGTATCACCTCGCCTCCTTACTACACTTTATTCAGGAATGTGCACCACCTTCCTCTCCTCTTCAAGGGATTTTTGCCAGGACTTTACGAAGTCTTGCCTGCCCACAGGACAAGGCAGATAGTGCCTGGAATCACTGCCTCCTGTGTCAATCAGGCTTCTAGTCTACCTTCTCTACCGTTCCTCCACGACCCCATATGGCTTACTGCATGAAACTATAAGAAAGTCAGACAGAACGTTTTTTGGAGAGTACCTTCTTTGCATTGCCTTCATTGCACATAATCTGCATAGTCCCACGCAGTAATCCATATTTTTGTTTGGGATGTATAGGAAGTATCCATAGGCAAATAACAAATAACCACTGTCATTATCTTCTTTGTGGATATCAAACTGTGTTGTGTAGGTGAACCAGGAGAGAAAGCTTATTGTAAAGTGGCAGGGGTTCCTTTCAAATCGAGTAAAGACTATGTTGAAACATCCCACCATTGAGAACATTTGCAGGGATGATTACCTCTTCACTTCACAGTGCTCAATATACTGCTCACTTCTGTCAGTAGGAGCTACTTTCTGAGGGAATACTACCAAGTGGAGGAAATCTCCTGTGGCATAGGCATGACTGTTGATGCAAAATGAGTGATTAGTAAACATCTTTCAGTTGGTGCTGAAAACAGAGATGTGCAAGAAATGAACCTTGAACACAAACAAAATTAAGTTTGGTTAGCATCCATTCTACCAGTGCGGTGGTTCATAGTTGTCTTGTGTCTGCTGAATTTTCACCAACACTGGAAAATTTTGCCAAAACTAAGATGATGTTAAGACCAAATTTGTTACTTGCTCATGCATTTGAGTCTGGACAACAGTTTCTCATTTGATCACAAAGCATTTTCTAATTTATCTATTACCTCTGGACTCTCAGATTTCAGGAAAGTTCTGACACAAATTTGGATGTGGAAACGAGATCTTAATGACAGACGTACATACCTCTGTGAAGATTTGCGATGCAACCTCAGTTTGCAATTTTCTGTTCTAGGAGGAATTTTGATTAAACTTCATATGTGAATGTCACAGTTTAGGGCCATTTATAAAATCTGTGAGTCTTGCAACTGGCTCTGAACATTAGTGTACTTGGGGGGACCCATGACACTCTGTGTGATCTCAAAGTGGCATCTTGGAAGAGCAGTTTTTGTTCTTCTTTTTCTCCCTATAGATCCTTAAAAATATGCAAATCTATGTGATCTGCTTCTCATACAAAGAGTTGCAAATTCAGCTACGGATCAAAGATTAGAGCATATGCCTATTATTGTGGCTGTCAGTTAACCAATCCAAATGTTTAACTCTTTAAAGAAATAGAGGGTCAGCAGCTTTCTGAATAATTGTTTCCAGACAGTCTTCTGTTGGTTGGATTTTTATATCACATTCAGCTTCAATTGCTGCTGTAATTTATCTCCACTCCACAGACTCTAACTTTACTAAATTCACATGTTAGTATTTGAGTCACTTACGCTTAGACAAATCCAGAGCATGCTCCATGATCATTGATTTTTTTTTACGGTGCCTCACAGGTTAAATTAGAAAAACCAGTGCCATCCCAACACCTGCCTCTGGCCTTTTGTTGTTCTAGGAAGAGTGGAGAGGAAGAAACTGGGCTAAAAATGACTCAAAAATAAATCAAGTCAGGATGTGTACTAACCTTTTTGTAAGCTTATCTTCACTTGGGTGTCAACAGTCAGAACAGCGGGTGTTTTGCTGACAGCCATGGTTGTCAGCGTAGTGCCACGTTGTGAGAGTACACTTCACTAGGTCGCACTTCCTTGTCTTTCGGTCTTGCCTTGTCTTCATGAAGAAAAACACTTCAGAGGTGCTCTAATCATGTCTTTTGTTCCACTCTGGTGGGCGCCACCTCACTCTCAAGCCTCCCAGAGAAGGGACCTTGTGTTGGGGTCAGCAGAACCATCCACACCTTCAGTGCGTCCTCCCAGAGAGTCACCACCACTGTCTGCTGCATGTTCTTGTGCTAGACCAGTCTGCTTCACCAACCTTCTCCTGTTTTGGTGCAGTCGCAAACCAACCAGTTGTTACCTAAAATGATGACAAAAATGATGTAGGGATTTTACTTTTAGCCAATGTTAAACTGAAAAATAAAACACATTGCAACTCTGTTCATATTCCAGTTTTGGTCTGGGCTATTCAATACCAGTGGGCCCTACTTCATCAAATGACTAAGCCTCAAGTTAATTATTTTCCTCAATGGGCACTTGATTTTGATAAAGAGAGCAATGCGTGAGTTTAAACTAAAAACGACTGAGGAGACAAAATGGTTAAGGACACGCTCTAGACCCTTAGCCTCTCCTGAGAAGGAATGATAAACACCTCTCTTTGGCCAGGTCTACTTTCCTACACCTTTCTGAGGAGAAGTAATGGAGAGTGCTATTTATTATGTGTTGGGATGAAGGTAGGGAATGTTTTCTACCATTTAAAAAAATAAAATCCAAAATTTATGGGAGTTTGAAAAGCAATTTCCTTTTAAGGTGCAAATTCCTAATTTGCCACATAAAAGTACAGGAATTAAGTGCTAAATCCTTCTTTGCCAGTGAGACCTGTGAAAGGAGGTATGAAAAAAGAGTTACTGTTAGGTTTCTATTCATGTCTCCTGAAAGCCAATGTATGCAAAAGTGCACTGAAACAGCCCTGATTTTTTTCAAAGCCTTCCTGCCGTTCTGACTGACTTTTAAAAAATGAACCCTTGTCCGGTTTTATTTGTGTGGTGGGTTCTGATTTTGTTCTGCCTGTACTGTATCACTTTTCTCTCCCCACCATTAATCTTCCATGAATGTTCCCCAGGGCACAGTTCTCCCTTTTCTGCATGGAGAGTTTCTATTGAAATTAATGGACATTCTTCTCATGGGTGGAGGGAAGAATACACCCTTATATCAGCCCTGCTGCAAAAGAAGATTATTCGTTGAAAGGAAGCGTTAGTCTCACTCCTGAAAGCCCAAGGTCTAGTCAGGCAGATTATAGTGGGAGATCCCAACAGGAGGTCTAGTACAGAAGCGAGAACTACTTGTGCAACTTGAAAACAAAAGCCAGAACAGAAGACTTTTTAAAAGTTGGAACAAAACCCCATGGAAAGTCAGTGGTTGTACTCTCTGATGAAGTGTACTGTCCCAAACCTAGTTTTAGGGCAGATCCATGCAGTGGAACACGGTGCAGTGAAGATATCCATAAGCGACCTGTAGAACCAGGCATAGTCACGAGAACAGCATGGCGCCCAGCCTAATTTGATCCGCAAAGAGGTGCTGCAGATTGGCCAGGGGTGCTGAGCCATGCAAATAAGGGCATATTGTGCTGTGCAGATGTATCACCTCATTTGGAACTTGGGCTTGGGAGCTTGGGCACCTTTAACACAGTTGTGCATTGCACAATGTAGACATGCTAATAAGTCTCATTCCCCTTATGTTCCTTCACAGAGAAACCTTTAATGAATTAAAGAGGGTGTTGACAACCTTTCAAGCGGAACCGCATAAATTCTCATAGGAAGGATAGTAGCTGCAATGTGAGGTCTTGAAGCAGGCGGATGACCTTATAAAATATACTACGGTATCTAAGTTTAGTAAAACAAACACACTATATTAAGTAGGCTATGGAAAGGTAAACACGCTCCAGGAATGGCCCCGAGCAGTTTATGTTACAGTAATGCTACTGTCACATTTTGGATAGATCATTACTGTAGATATTATAATCTAAGGCTAGGAGATAGAATTTAATATGCATAGGAGAAAGTTAAATAGAAGACAAAAAGCCCTCTTTCCTCAAATGTATTTTCAAGAATAAACCTCTCCTCCACCTTGTATTCCAAAGAAGTCTGAGGAAGCGTTGCGTGGATGTGCTAGGCTACTCCAATTCTTTTAACTCTTTGGGCTATTTCATAGGGGAGTCCTACTCGCAAAGATGACTCCTTCCACCATGCCTGTTGGCTTCCCGTGATGCCTTGTTCCATGCAGTGCTGGAAAGGGTGTTAAAAGTTGGAGAACCACAGTGGCAGACAAATAAGGATTTCTTGTGTGTTTACAGTTTGTGAAACGTTGATTGTTGTATAATTAACATGTCAGTTACCCTTGGATTTTCAGTTTCAGCAACCGATGTGTTTTTAATGTTTAAATTTGATTTGAGCATCTCTGGCAAAGCTCTGCTATTCATTTGTGCATATTTGTATTTTGGTTGAAGATTATATACGTATCTATCACGATGATTACTTTAAACAGTGCTCTATCTGCTCCTTCCACCAAACCTGGAATGCTTGCTTTAAGATTAGGCTTGTCAAATTTACTTAAAGTGACCAGGCAAATACATACAACTAATTTTGTTATAGGCAAAATTAACTAATGCTCTTTTTCATGGTGAGATGCTGTAATGATTTTATATAGCAGTCAAACTATTTAAATACTAATGCTGCCTTCATGCTGTAATCACCAATCCAGTCAGATGTCATTTTTAGTAGCCTATAGGGAATTCCATCCCTTAATTATTCTTCAATACACAAACCAAGCATTCTTTAATTGGTGTAAATTGAACAGTGTTCCAATGCAAACAAGGAGAGGACAAACTAATCAATGATTCTGTGCATGTCTATTGGAAAGCTATTGCCATTAGATCAAGTAACAAATCCTCGACTCCATTAGCTTCAGAGGAACGATGGGGGAAAAATACTGCTAATGCTGCTTCTTGTTATCAATCAGTAGTGGAAGGTGTGTAGCAAGTCGTATAGCAGAACTCCAGCTTTTCTTGAAAGTGCTCATGGAAATTTAAAATATGAAGATATTCTGACTTCAGAATCCCCAGTCATAAGTCTTTGATGGGGGTTTGTCTGGAAACAATGTGTTTTTATCCTCTGCTGTCTCTAGTCATGTGGCCTGTTTTTTATTTTTCGCTTTTAAATAAATGACTCTTGAATGATAACATAAGTTTTTTCAACTTGTCAGGAAATTTTTGGCGAATTTCCTTGCTCTCTCAGGCTATACTCCGTATAGTCATATGTATTCATTACTG
>NW_008795029.1:6162783-6166803 GCF_000699145.1 Aptenodytes forsteri
ATATAGTCATATATTCACTACTGCAGCACAACATAAATTGGGTGGCTCTCCCGTCTCTTTTTTTAATACGATCTGAAATAAAGGTGCTGTATTTAAGAAACAGATGAAAAATCCGTCTCATAAATGTGTCATACCCACTTTTCATTCTTGTCTCTTTTTATCAATTCTCTAAAACTGATTATTTATCACTGGAGAGGGAAGAAAAAAAAAGTAAAAGGCCCATTACAAACCTCTGGCCCAGATCTGCCAGTCTTACAGTTTTAGTTAGTGTGGAAAGTGAAACTCTTCTGGAAAGAAATATACTGGCTATGGATGTTCACTTTTTAATCTATTTGTTTTTGATATAATATGCTATTTACTGTTTAAGGACCTTTCATGTTGGTTTAAATTGAAGTTTTTAAAACCAGTCTAGCATAAAAAGCTCTAAGTGACATAGACTGGGTAGAGAAATACAGCATCTTCTACAGACAGCCTTTGTTCACCACAGTACAGTTGAAAGAGGCGTAGAGCAGGCTCAGTAGATAACCCACCTTCTTAAAACAAGAGGGCTTCTAATTTCTACACATCCTAATCACAGTCGCATTACTTTGCTCTCTGTACCAGACCCCTCAGGGCTGGCTCTAGGTTTTGCTGTGAAGTCACATGCATGGGGCCTGAGGCACTTTTCCACGATGCCTGCAGCTGTGGAGTGTGAGATTTGGGTTTGCTTTTTTTTTTTTTTTTCTCCTTTTGACGGTTGGGATTCTCTAACTGGCTCAGTTGTCATGGGTGGCTGGCTTGGGTAAAGAAGAGAGCAGCACTAAGCTAATCGTGCTCAAGGTTTCATACTTATTCATTTGCTATGAGGATGAAGATGCTGCAATATTTGTTTTCTGAGGGAAAGGGAGCTGCTCCCCTCGCCTCCTTTCCCAAACCAGCGTGCGTGATTTCCAGGTAATGAATTCCCCTCTGTTTCCCTACTCTTGCTTCTTTGCTGGTTGGCTCTTGTGTGTGGTTATACTATTCCTCAATAAACCAAAGCATCCCATCTGATTTAAGGCATCTTTCTTCTCTCTGTTACTCTTCAGCATCTTCAGTGGTAGTTGTAAAAGTGATGCTGGTGCCAGCAAGCGGTTATGACACTTACAGTGGGGTTTTTGGAATGCTGAAGGGGTTTTTCAAGAGTGATAAGCTACCCCTTTGCTCCTCACTCTGCTGACAGTATGTTCGGAAAGGCAGGGGGTCCTTTGGAGTCTGTGCCTCCTTTTGGACCCTGAAACAAAGGGAGGCCAAGTGCCTGGACCCAAGCAGCCAGGGGACACCCAAAGAAAGCTTGTGGGGCTGCTGCAGGGTGCGGATGGGATACATGCTTTGAGATGACACCGGGCAGGCTGTGGAGTCTGCCTTTGCCATGTTATACAAAATAGGGACCTTTTACATTGCCATACTATGCCAAAGAGAAAATTTTATCAAAACAGAATGTTAGATAAGAGGGTTTTTTTTAAAGTTTGTCAAGTCAAACTTTTTTGTAAAGCGTGCAAATTCCACTTATTTAAAAGAAGACAGTTGTACCACTGTTTACATACACAGGATCAGGTCTCACTGAAGTTGAAACCACGTGAGAAAAGAATTGGGCCATCTTCAAAACAACACTTGGGATCCAAATGACACCACTGGGAGGATTTAGCATAACAAGTTTACCTGAAGTTGGAAACAACCATTTGCAGTTGTATGTCAAATGTGCTTTGGGCCATAAGAAAAGTCTAAGATTTGTCATCTGATATTTACGAAAAACAAAGAAAGGCATTTTTATTTTGGTTTCTTGTTCAAAGAAAAGCCCCAGATTGCTGAGAGGGTTTCAGTAGAACTGTTTTTTAATCACCTTTATATTCTTAGGCATATCTGGCCTTCAAAGTCCATATTAAAACTCCCCACTGATTTCCTTGGGATTATGCCCTTCAGAGTGGATGACAGGAGGAACAAATACTCGGCAGGCCTACGCCATTGCCTGGCAATCCCAAGAGAAATGCCCCTCTGATCCTCACAATCCTCAGTCACCATTTTACAGGATAAGGAAAATCCCGCCGTTTCCAAGGATGACAGAAAGAGAGAAAAACAGACTGCGTGAGGTGGGATGTGTCACTCCCTGTTTGAAACAAAGAGAGAACGATAGCACACAAGCATCTAAGGGAAGGGAAGCCAGCAGAAGGCTTTTGTAAAGCAGCTAGAATATTTAGTGTCGTTGCTTCAATGTAAACAGATACAAATGCATTAATAAAATATCTTGAAATGTCCTAATTTTGGAGTGTGACAATATTTTAAGATTCCTTGTAGCTTGATAGGTACTTTAACACTCTTGCAGTTGGCTCCAGAGATCATTCTGATTTGAAAGATTTATGTTTTAAACAATACGACCTATGAGACATTTATTAGTTTTTTCAAATTTGAGTGAAGTGCTCTATTAATGTGAATTTTCTTTATTTTTTCATTAAATAAACAAAACTATCTGGAAGAAATAATCATTCTCACTCAAACTTGCATTCTTCCAGTTGCATTCTGTGTATCTTTACCAAATTGCTGTTATACCACCATTGGGCCAGAATCTGAGATTGCTTTGCCTCGTACCTCTCTGCTTGGTCACAGTCATAGTGGCTCTGATCCTAAAAGCTGCTGAATAAACCTCAAATTCCATGATGAAGTTCTGGCATTTTGACTTCCTTTATGTTATAGTATTTAATGCCAGCTTACTGATCACTGAAAGCATTTATTAATTTTTAAAATTTTTTTAAAATTTTAATGAGCTCAACTTTGGTCATGCAGACCATTCTATCTGTCCTGCTTCTGCAGATAAACCCCATCTGCAATTGCTGCAGTTGCTGGCAGCTGTGCTGGGCATTCATTGTACGTTTCTTGCCCTAGATTAATTTAAAAATTTATTTTATACTACCACAAAAGTAGGAGTTCCATCAGCTTCTTAAAGTCAATTAAAAATATCAGTGTAATAACTTTGTAATAATAAGGGATTGCTTTCAGCCAGAAACTATATTCACATTATTTTGGAAAGTAGTTTGCCCAGCCTATTCTCAAGGGTCTTCAGTGAGGGGGACTCCAGACTCTCTACAGACAATCGCTTCCACAGCTTCAATGTCTTCACTGTCAGAAAGTTTTTGCCAACATCTGACCCGAATCTCCCTTGTTTCAATGTAGGGCTGTTACCTTCTCTCATTCTGCTGTAGACCTGAAACACAAAGTCTTCCCTGCCTCTTTGCAGAAAGTTTTTCAAATTTGAAGTCTTTGTTGTTTATGTCCACTCATTCTCTTCTTCTGGAGATGAAATCACCCCAGTTCAGGTTTTCTTGCAGGTCACATCTCCCAAACTTCTGATCATTCCCATTCCTCTCCTTTGGACAGTCTTGAAGGCAGCTGCATCTTTCTTGAAATGTGGTGCTTTAACTGGGTCCATGCCCAGTGCTCAGCTGAGCAGCACGAACACTGCCTGTATCTTACAAGAAAACTTCTGTCTGCAGAGCTCCCAACAGCTTAGCTTAGCCCTCTCGTATCCAGTTACATTTCTGATTTTCTCTCCCACAGCTCTGGGGAGAAAGAGAGAGATTGTCCCTCATTCAAAATGAAGCTTCGGCCTTGTGTTGCCCGCTCCTACCTGGTGAAATTTCTTCAAATACTGCTTAAGATGGAAAGAGGGTCCTGGGCGTAATCCTTTGGAGGAGATTCGAAACCAAGATTTGTCTGTGTAGGTGAGACATAATTTTGACCCCATACAATTCTTCTTTTGTTTTTCCCTCTAAAAGAAAACTCTCCTAGAAATGTAATGTTTAGTTTTATCTGTTTTCTGGATTTTTTTTTCCCTCATGTAATTATTTGCATTAGGAATTTAAGCAAATGTGATGTAAAAGTACCATTTTGTATCAAAAAAGAAATCTTGACTTTTTATTTTCTTTATCATTATTTCATCCAAAGTGGCTTGCATAGTTAAGCATACAAAATGTGTCATGATCTGTTTAAAACTTCTTCTTAAGGTCA
>NW_008795029.1:6166883-6176608 GCF_000699145.1 Aptenodytes forsteri
CCTATGTAAATCATTCCGATTTTATATCAGGCTAGCTGATTGGGTTTGTTTACAGCTGCATATTTTGAATATTTTCTAAAAAATTGCGTGATTTTAATCACAGAAAACTTAGACTTAGACTTAGGGGCCTCACTCCCTTAAAGTCAACAGAAAACTCCCTTGAGCTTCTCTTGGGAAGGGCTGAGCCTTTAATCTGTGTTTGTTTAATAATAAAGTCCCTGAGATAGGCTGGCAGATAGGTTTTTTTGAGCCACACTTGTAGCAATATTAAGCATCTTTTCTTTCTGATATACCCCGGTTTCTTAGACTGCTTAAGCAGGTACTAATGACTTTGCTACCACGGTCTGCTCCTGACCCTCTGGTTTGTCTTTCTGTTTCTAATCCATGAAGGTAGATAAATATTTTGCAGCAGAAGTGTGAAAATACATATATTTTTAAAGGACTGGTTCATCATTACTCTGCTCTTTTCTTATTCCATTAAATTCCACCACACACGATCATTTCTGAATAAACATTTGCAGTCAATATTTGCTAAAACAGTCCAACTCAACCTAGTAAATAGAGCATTAGAAAACATAATTTTGTTCCTTCACCCAGCTAAATCCATTAAGACTTTAACACAAGTAAAAACTAAAGACAAAGGGAATTTCTTAAAACATGAAGGCCTGTAGCACATTTGCATTTTAAAATTAATTGCTGACCTAATTATTTGTCAGTAGTAGGATAAGTTAATCAAATATAACTTACAGTAAAGCTTCTAAACACCCACAGGATTTTCTCCCCCAGAGTAAATTGTCATAGTGGTCCAGTTTGACAATCCATTCTCACTGTCATCTTGTGACCAAAGGAAGACTATCTGGGAAATGGTACCATATGGAGACACAAGAGAGAATGAAATACTTAGATCTGCTGTACAAAGGCATGATAAGCTAACAGTCACCAGAGGAAGTCAGGAACGACAAAGCCTTGAAAAAGAAATACCCTGCCTTTCAAATCCATTTAGATTTTTTTTTATACTGTCTCCAATTTGAACTAAAATACTCTGATATTAAATATGCATATAAAATAGAAAGCAAACGTATTGTGTATGTTTGATTTCTAGCGTATCTGTGGATCTGCATTTCATGCTTAGCATCAGTTTGATGGAAAAGCAGGTATTTATAGACAAGACTAGGACCTTATCTTCTTCATCTTAGGGAAACTGACTGTGTTATCCACAAATAATATGTCGCAACCAACCACTTCATGACCTGAGGCTAAGGATGCACAATTTTATTTCAAAACGCATTCAGAAGCAAAACCTGGTGAAGCTATCAGGTAGTGACCAGCGCATTATTTTCAAAAGGCATAGCTAGGCATTTGAGTTAGAAATACCTCATCAGTAGTAGTATGAACTACTTCATCACGTCTCTTATTACAGTACTGCCTCTCTCCTGTCATCTGCTGGCAATGGCAACCCACAGTAAAGGATGTTTTTCTGATCATTTTGCACTCATTAAATACAGCTGTCACAATAGCGGATGCGAGAATGCATACAAAACTTTTATGCCACGTCAAAATAAAGCAGAAACATTTTAAAAAGATCTGAAACCTTTGAAGCCTTTTCTTGAGAAATATTGAAATATTGCTTTTTGTTGTTGTTGTTTTCGACAATTGAAATTGTTCCACAGCGACACACATTAAAACTCACTGCAGAACAAAACATCATCCATCAAAATTAAAGAAAAAGGCAAAAAAATGGAGGAAAAATAAAAACAAACTCAACCTCTCAGAAGCACAAAGTGTTTGGTTTCTAAGAGTCTGAAGTTCTGGTTCATCACCTGATTTCTGCGGCTGAACACACATCGAGTTCCAAAATCTCAAGGGAGCTGACATTTACTTCTGGACCATGGATGAAATCTGCCCCATAAAGCTTCCAGCTGAGTGAAAACATCTTCCCCAAGTTCCCCATTCTGAGAAACAGTTCCCTTTCAGGCTAAGCAGCAGTAAATTCTGTAGTTGTTTGACAGTATTGCCATAAAAAAAATATTTAGAAGGGCAGCATGAATGACCCCGAAGCCATTTTGTAACTGGTGTGAACAGAGAATCCCCTATGAGTAGCAATAGTTAATATTCCTGTCTGTATGCAAGTGTGTTGAAGACTTCGGTCACCCTGAGCTGGGAGAAAGTAATAATTTGCACCTATCTTGCACTTCCCCGTTTCAGGATTGCATGATTATTTAAAAAAAGTGTTTAACTTTGAAGCATCTCCTTGAGTTGATCACTAACCTGCAACTGTGAAGCAGAGCCCTTGAGCGAAGATACAGATTTTCAAAGGTACAGATTTTTCAAATGCACCCACCTTGTGGGTAAAATAGCTACTCACGAGAACAAGCTCAAGATATTCTGGATGCCTGATCTGAAGCTTTAATCCAGAGACTTCTTCAAAGACTGGACCACGCAGGTGTAAAACTACTACTTTTGTTACTTGCAGTTACTCATTTAGCAAAAACAGCATGAGCTCCATTTCCTTGTTGTAAGTCCTACCTTCTACCTCTCCTGAGGGTACGGGCTGGGGCCAATTATGTGATTTACTTGTTGTGGACTCCCCGTTCCCTTTTAATTTTTAATTTGCAATTTTTTGCATGTGCAAACAATGGTGCGAAAAAATGTGCAAGTGCATATGTGTGTATGCATGTGTGTGTGTCTAAACATATCCTTACCACATACCTGCAAAGCGCTTCACGCTCACAATCCTCTATCAGCAGTAGGATGCAGCAGGGATGCTGGGAAAGGAGGCCCTCAAAAGCCATGGCTGGGCTGGAGAAGGCCCAAGCTGTCTTGTTCCCCCTGCAAAGAGCAAACACGTGATGGCCAAAGGGAGACAACTTCTAGCATCCATGCACTTGGCACCCACGCAATGCAAGCTGCTTTCATTATGGGAAGCTAAGTGTGTCTCCATGAGATATGGTGACGCTACAACTGTTGTGTGGAGATACACTCAGCTCTCTCTCTCTCTCTCTCTCTCTGACTTGTTTCTTCCTGTTGCAACTGCTTCCTGCTCCCTTTACTTCTCTTTTTGGTTACCTTGTGTATTGTCCTTTACCTTTGTTGAAGGTGTCTTTCCTGAGATGAAAGAAAGAAAAATTGTGTCCCTGGCTTTGAGAAAAGGAGAAAGACATCATGAATCTTACTCCAAGAGCGTATTCACCTACAGCAGCAGTTTTTGATAATGGGTATAGTGAAGGCATGACAGAATTTGTGGGTGAGAATATTAACACTAGGAAGAACATTGCTGAGCTCTCATTTACCATTACTGCCTACCACTACCATTCCTGGCTCAGACTGTCCCAAGCTCAGTCCATCTGAGTTCCCAGCTAGCGTCTACTTCCCGGATTGCAGAAAGCTTTGCAGACAGCACTAGACTCCATAAATCTGCATCTCAGGGCACTATGTAATCCCAGCTATGGCTGTAGGGTCAAGGACTTAACTGGATGGGGAGAAATCACAGTGGAGTGACCAGTGGGAGAAAATACAGCCAGAAGAAATCTCAGCACATAAGTTGTGGATGGGTATGGACAGATTAAGGTAAAGATGAAGAATTTGGCATGTCGTACAGAGAAGAAAGAAGTGAGAGAGAATTCAGTTAAAGGGCCACAGGTGTGAAAGGGAAATAGAAGAACAGAGAAGCAGAAACATGAAAAATATGAGAAATGTACAGAGAAGAAGTGAGAGAGAATTCAGTTAAAGGGCACAGGTAGTGAAAGGGAAATAGAAGAACAGAGAAGCAGAAACATGAAAAATATGAGAAAGAGGGGGAAGAATGCAGTAGAGGGAAGGAGAAAAGTTCCTGTGGCAGAAAGAAAAGGAGGGAGAGGAAAAGGAGTGGTAGAGCGGTAAAAGGGAAAGAGGAGTGCTGCCCTTAATGAAAGGCAGTGCATGAAGTAGGAAAAACTTTATGGGAAAAGTTGAGACGAAGGGAGGACAAAAACCACATGAAACATCCATAAGGAACATCCAGCTCCCCTTGCATGTATCCCCACCTTCTCGCCAGCCCGCAGAGTGTGACTCCTCTCTCAATGCCAGAGCCCTCCTGCTGGCCTTGGGCCAGCCGGGACACCCCACTGATGCCCTGGCTGCTCCTGGCCCTCCCTGCTGGGACCTGTGTTCCTCACTGCTGCCATCCCGTGCCAGGCCAGTACACTTGAGTGCCTGGCGAGCTCCTATTTTATGGCTTTCAAAAGTAATTTTCAGACTGGACTGTAATCTCGAAATCTGCCCAACAGGGCACGGTATAATCCCAGCTCTATTTTAAAGGTCAAGTCTGGCAGGTTTTGCTTGGTTTTGCCTCATTCAGACCTTCCAGCAATTTCAAAAAGCCATCGACCTAGATAAGGGAGGGCAGAACAGGGGCCACAGTCAGATTTCCAGTATAAGAAGTGACTTCGTTTTCAGATGGCTTCACTGTACCTGCTTTAAGGTTTCACTGTTCTATTTCTCTCATTGAAATACATGGAAGGATCTGTACATCAAATACATAAAAGATTTGACTTTTAATTCCTACCATGTATTTTGGTAAGAGGAATTAAATGTCAAAACACAAAAGCAATTATACACTTAATGGTAAAAAACATATAATCAAGTCATTTTTTTTATTTTCAAATTGTGGGGATTGAAATAAAAGGGCAAGAGGGTCTTACATTGACATTATATGAGATGGAAAGGCACATTTGTATCTTTTGTACCTTTTGCAAAATGAATACACCTGTAATCAGACCCATTCATTTTGAAAAGGAGATTGTGCTTTAGATCTATGGCATATTTGCGAGGGTGTTGAGAAAGTATCTAAGTAAAATGTGCCATAGGAAATCAGCTCTGAGGAAATGCAGTTATTCTTCATGATAATATACAACTAGTTTGGCATAACACTTGGGGTGAAACAAAGCCTGCTGGTACGGGAGAGTCATCACCACATATTTTACGCACCATCTCTACAGCAAAGTAGGCAAATTTTTCAGCTCAGGAAGTCCCTGAGCTGCCAGTTGCTGGAGGCTGGGAGAGTGATCTGGCCCACTCTGCTACGAGGTCGCCCTCTTCTCTTCTATAGCCGGCTGCTGGTGGCCACTGTCGGGGTTAAGACACAGGTTCTCAGATCTGCCTTCGTCAGGGCATTTTTTATGTTCCTCTCCTCTATGTATCCAGCAAATTTAAAGGGGGAAGAAAGCAAAGTCATGTTGGTACCTCTATATTTCTATCATATTAGAAACTAGTGGCCAGTTGCTAGTGTATCTGCACAATCCCTAACGCAGTGAACCACTGCTCCTACTGCTGGGCTGGTCGGCACCTCTACATTACATGTGGGCAGCTATATAGCATAGTGCATGGCTCATGTGGTGGTATGTCCCACGGTACTAATGAGCTGGTCCTCCAGACTGGGCGCAGGACAGGGTGCATCACAGCTCTCTCTGGCCTGAATAGGTGGGTCTCCCTCCCAGAGGCTGGGGATGACTGAAGGTACAGAAATGGACTTCAATGAGCTTAGTGACAACATAGTCCTGGGATGGCACTTTACCACTTCTACAGCAGTTTATGGGGGAATAGAAGTCCTAGCAGCGATAAATATTGCTACATTACTGCAATACAACAGTTGCTTCCACTCAGCGTCAATCTCTGTAAACCATTAGGCCAAATTCCTTATTACTGCTGCAAAACCTATGAACATCTCCCACCAGAAACGTACCGGATGTAAGGTGTGGGATCATTCTTCCGTCCCACAGACTAGCTTACCCAGATTGTTCCAAATTCTAGGGTCTGATTCCTACTTACGATGATATTGCATTCCTGAAGCTGTGCAAAAGGTCTAAAAATTAATATGAATGTACCTGCCATGTAGGTAAAGATATACAGCTGAGTGGCTTTGGCATGAGCTAGAAGAAAGCTCCCAAAGTACAAATCTGAAAACACAACTAAAAACTCCCCCAAAAAGAAATTCAAGCTGAATTATCTATCAGCCCACAGTTTTGTCGTTCTAAATGGGAAATATTTCTGTGGAGTGTGGTGATTCCCTGTATACATAGGGAGATGGCACCCTGCTTAAAGCTTATCCAGGTAGCCAAGTTACAGGAAAGTTTTCCCTTCAATGGCATTACACCAGTAACCTGTCCCAGACTAAAAGTAGGTTATTTATTATGGAGCTGGGCCAACTAGGGTTCTATTTTAGTGTGAGCTCCAATTCTTGACTTCTAAAATTCATTTTGGCACATTTGCTTTTGTATAAATACTTATGCGTTTTTTCACTGCCTCTTGTATAACGGTAACATAAAGATTAAAAAAAACCAAAAACCAAAAAACAAGTAAAAATAATCAGTTGAGGAAGTATGAAAACACTGGTCAGTTCACCTGGAGATCTGCTGCTTCTTTACACCACTTCAGAGGTAAACATGTATAGAGGTGTTAAAAAATCCCTGAAGATTTTAATAGAATATTTATATGTATATTTTATGTCTAAGAAATGGTAAAACATCTCTTTTGTGTGCCAAAGCACTTTGATATATCTATATTTAGCTTTCACTTTTAGTGGGTGTTATCTGCTAATGTATATTTCGGGGAGTTTGGAAATCTAATGTTAAACTGTGGTATTTTTCACCTTCTGAAAAGAATGGGCTTTTGATAACAAAAGAGGCAAAAAACCCCAACTTGCTAAATGGTACTTACTGAGAAATAGGATTCTCTCTTCCAGGGAGAAAGAGCCATCAGACTTTTAAATCCTACTTACAAGCTTGCATTTCTACAGAAAAAAAAGAAAGATTAAAAAATCCCTTTTTTACAAAAGTTAAGTTCTCTCAGATTCAGAGAATTGAGTTGAATCCCATCGTGCTGAGTTTCCCCACAGAGAAAGTGTAATGACTGGTGTAGGAAGCCCCTGAAAACAAATTTTTTGATGGGCATTTTCTGTCACCCTTTGCCATCACGGCATACATTTTCCTGTCACATAATATACGGTAATTATATGGCTTTTCCTCTTTCCAAATCGGAGGGACGCTTCCTTACTTGAACGGAGGGGCCACAGACTACTAGTCAACCTAAAAATCCTGTTAGCATTACATCTCAGCACAAATAAAGAATTTGGATCAGTGCCTTGTTAGATCACCTCTATTTCTAGCTCGCTGAGTAAAAAGAGCATTTTTTGCAGCCTAGTTTGATAAGTAAAAGGTGTCTTTCTCACCTGCGTGCACTCTGAATTGTCACTCTCGTTCTTTGTTCCTTTGCATGCGGCTGTTGTCAGCTCCCGAGTCACAGAGCCACTTGCAGGAATGGCTCGGGAGAGTTTTGGAAGAAAGGGAAGGGAAAAAAGGAGCCGCATTTTTATTTAACAGGAGAAGGAGAACAGAAAGAAAATAAAGGTGTTCTCAAGAATGTAGCCCGCAGCCTTGTCAGGTAGCATATCTTCAGATGGTTTTTTTTCTCTCCCCTTTCCCACCCCAAGATCTCTCTTCATCATTTTTTTAAACATCTCTTCTGGGACAGGGACATGAAAGTGAATTGTGGGTCAAAGGCAAGAATTAGGGGTTGCCGGGGCTGCTTTCTGATGGCTTTACTTTATCTTTGTGTCCAAGCTTTTGCCAGTCAGCAGGTACCGCGGGTTATCCATTCCAGTCACATCATTTTCTGCTTGATGACAAGCATCACACCTTCATCCATCACATTTACATTTCAAACTGCCACACTGCTCTATTGATTAATTATTTAGCAGCTCTTGGCCACTTGTGAGTGTTTCTGCGCTCACGTTTCACGGAGAAGGTCCATTCTTTTTATTTATGTGCAGTTTTGTAAAACAAAAAAAAATATGTAAAGCCTTTAACATACACACATCCTAATAACCCATGTGTGCGTGCCTGTATATAAGCATACGTGTGTGCATATTTACGTGTATGTGTGTGGGTACACTGGTACAATTAGGTACACACAGGGAGCAGAAGCAGGTAATCTGATCAATAAGCACATGCTCACACTGATAATAGATTTCTGAGTTTTCAGAGCACCGAGCAGCAGATCAATGAGACCTTGCAGGTGTGCTGGAGAGGGAATTGCATCAGCTACATCATGCTCCCTACAGACTAGTGGGGAACACGTGCATCGTCCTCTGGGCTCTGTCACTTTGAGCTAAAACAGGTGGAGGGCTTTTGCAGGTGCCTGATAATGGCTATGTTTCTTCCACATCACAGGCAGGAAAGGGCAGCCTCTGAACAGGACAGGGGATCTGGTTCCACCTAGGGCTCTGCTTGCCCCAGCAAACCACTCCATCTGTCTTTTCCTCAGTTCTCCTTAGGTGAAATGGAGAATTAGGATCTAATCTTATAGTCCTTTTACATGTTTGATTTTATCTGTGAAGTACCCTAGTACTACTGCAAGAATAAAATCTATCTGCTCTAACTCGAAATGAAAAATCTAGGTTAGTTTAGAAATCTTTGTTTGGAAGAGTGGTGTTTGGCCTTGCTTCTGATCCCTGGGGCACTCTTGGGCACTCTGCTTTGGCTGGACACTTTTGTGACCCACCACCACCTCCCACCCAGCAGTTCCCATGAGAGCAATCTGTAATCCTTTGGTGTCCCAGGTGGTGGTGTGCTCCAGACTACTCTCTGATATTCATAAATGCTTGCCCAAAGATACGTGCCTCTAGAAGGAACAGCTGCAAGAAGAAAGCAAGATGAAGTATTTGATGATGGGAAGAGGAATGTTTTCAGTAAAGGTTTTGAAAAAATCTTCTGATGTTTATGACATCACGTACTTATGTTGGAGCAGGAAATGAGGTCATCTTGAATTCTAAAATAAAGTTAGTATTTGGATCTGTTTTAATGCTTTCTACTGTTTTCATTTTTTACAAGTTTATTATGGGTATAACCCAACAAATGTAAACAGGGTCATTCTTTTTCCTGCTATTCATTTTCAATAATTTCTGACTTATGCAAAGCTTATTAAAATCAAAGGGAGTATGTACATTAGCTTAATAGGCTCTGGATCAGACCCTTAAAGAGGAGGGACCACATGGTTCTTTTTGCTCTCTCTCTCTTGCGTTTCTGCCTTTGTCCTTTAAATTGTAAAAGTAAATGTAATACCACTGACTTTTTTAATGGATGGGATTTGTGCCAGTATTGAGCTCATTGTCTGAATGGTGTTAGGCTAGGGCTGATCAACATTTTTCTGTCAAAATTACTTGGTTTATTATAGAGTACATTGGGAACTTGTATAAGGCAAGTGAATATCTTATTTATATATTTACAGTAAAATATTACAGCATTCAGACAATAAAACAAAACCAACTGCTTGGTCTATTAGTGATGTTAGTACACTATTTAACACACAGAGAATAACTGACTGGCTCCTTTCTGTGGAGAGCACTGAAACAAAAAATGAAGTCAGCCTTAGTCCTGACTTGTGGTGGAGGATTTGGTTGTTTGGTCAAATATAATTTCCATCTCTGACCACAGCTGAAGGTCCGGGAGGTCCCGGACGACTGGAGGCTTGACAATGTGATGCCCATCCACAAGAAGGGCCGGAAGGAGGATCCGGGGAACTACAGGCCTGTCAGCCTGACCTCGGTGCCGGGGAAGATTATGGAGCGGTTCATCTTGAGGGCGCTCACAAGGCATGTGCGGGACAACCAGGGGATCAGGCCCAGCCAGCACGGGTTCATGAGAGGCAGGTCCTGCTTGACCAACCTGATCTCCTTCTATGACCAGGGGACC
>NW_008795029.1:6177673-6227673 GCF_000699145.1 Aptenodytes forsteri
GACATGGTTTAGTGGGCATGGTGGTGTTGGGTCGACGGTTGGACTCGATGATCTTAGAGGTCTCTTCCAACCTTAATGATTCTATGATTCTATGAAGGAAATATTTAATGTTTGATTTTTGCCATTTCTGCCCCTCTGTGTTCACTTCTCCTCCTGCCCTGTTTAGTCCCTTTCTATCTCTTTTTTAACAGAAATTTGTGTGAAGCACAAATTCGTCTGCTGTGTTTTTTCAGCTCTTTCCAAAACTCCTCCACCTCTGGCATTTAATGCCAGCACTTAATGCTGACAAAGGCCACTTTATGTGGATGGACTCCATGTCAGGCAGACTGAACTCTGCAGCTTATGTCTATATTTGGCCATCAGGGCCAGGCCTGAAGAAAGGCAAGATGATGGCTCCTTGGTCAAGTGCGTTCCCTTGCCTTGGGTAAATGAAGGAATGGAAGATAGAGCAGCTGTTCCAGACATCCCCCATATCTTCTCCAAGGTAGCAGTCTTGTACAGCACCAAAACTTATACCTGATAAAGGAGACCACTGAATCCCTGCTAGTGAGGGAATCGGTTTTCTCGCTCTGGTATGTAAGGGAGGAAGGGAATGTACCATGGACATCCATGGAGGGAAACAAGAGCAATGGGTGGTCTTCTCTGTAGGAAGTCCTGGCTTCTCAGTTTCCAGTATACTATGAATATGCAGAGGAAAAGTTATTTATTTCTGCCTGTTATCCCAAGTGGTTTACACTGATATAACTTCCGCATGAAATGTCATGGAGGCAGTACTGAGTTACAACCACAATAATTAAAACTTCAAATAATTTGAAAATCAGCACTTCCATGGTTAAACAAAGGTGATGATATCTATTACCTCTACAATTAACAAAGTGTCTTATAATGTAAAGAGCACAACTCTGAAAGATGCTGCAATTTGCATGAACATTGAAATGCCCAAATCTGGTTTAAGTACAAAAATGAAGGACAGAAGGTGAACCTTTAACTTGTACAACAGAGTGGTTTCTCTCACATGAGTAACCTCAACAGGAAAATGGCAATACTAGTACTGTGGCAATACTTGATAAGATCAAGGACATTATTATCTAGACCTCTGTGCAATACTGTTCCACTGTAAAGATCTGAAATTAAAAGAAGACCAAATGAAGCTCCCTCTCTAATGTTGCCATCACATAGTGTCTGAGAATGTATTTACATGCCTTTTAAATTTTTTTTTTCTTTATTTCCTTTGAAATAACCCTTCTTTGTAGAATAACAGTGTCTCTCTCACGTACCTATTCACTCACCAATCCTAAAACTAGGAGCCGATACAGTGTCATAGAAGATATGGCAACAAAGCTCTTCACACTTCAGCTTCTTTGTTTTTTGCTTGCTTCATCTCTTCACATTCACAATTAACAGAGTTGCTCTGTATAAAAAAAAAAATAAACATAGTAATTAGTTCACCATAGGTGTGTTTAATTTGTATTGTCACAAATAAAAAGGAAAAATAACACTTCATCGTTTTTGGGCTTAATGAGATGAGGAAAGTATTTTCATGATTGAAAAGAAAGATTCTTTTAAATAAGATCTTTTATTAGGAAGTGAGAACATTATAAAGTAGGCATTTTCCAGTGAACTATTCTGCAAAATGGCAAACATTATAATAAACAAAAACAATTAGATTATGAGTGGACTCCTTACTTTACAAAGATTAAAATACATAAACATAATAATTCCGGGTACTTGACAGGATTACACAGGCTCTGATTCTAAGTTATGCCATTTCTGACTGCATAAATACTAGCCAGCACATCCTGCTACTGCCAGTAATGAGAAAGGTGCCAGGAAATCAATGCTATGAGAGAGAGAAAAAAAAAAACCTAGAGTAACAGGTGGTTCTTCATCTTATCTATGGATACAGCATTACTTTATCATTTCAAGAAGGAGTAAATACTCAGCTATTGCTGAGAAGGTGGTCAGTAGCACCATCAAAGTTAGCTGGTTTCTACTTTGGTAACTAGAGTTCATTAAAGATGAGCATCCACATCTTATTGTCAATCTTTTTCTGCAAAAGAATTATTGTTAATCAATTTTGATATAAAGGTCAGAGACGAAGAATGCTATATCTTCTGCCCAAGCCTGGTCATTCAGTCAACAGAGAGAGCCAGTACAGTATTTTCCAGAGGAACTAAAAAGACAGACAAATAAACAAACAACCAAACCACGAAATGGCAAGTCGTAGATCAAGCTAATAGTGCAGTGCTGCTGTCCGTGGAGAATAACATTCCTGCTTGACTTCCCAGCACGTGGAGCACTTGCTCTTACTTTATTAGCCAAGCAGGACTCCTGCCTTCCCAGTGCACCCAGAAGTCCCAGGAATACAGGATTGGTCCCATCTGTTATGGTAATAGCATTAACAACTACTCTTTCCAGGCAAGGAACCCTATTTATCAGATGGTCACCTGGAGCAGCAAATCCCATAGGTTGACCACATGCAACACAACTAATTTCTTTTTATTTCCTCTAAATTTACTATCCTATACCATTTAACTTCACTGACTGCCCTCTTGTTTATAAGTAATGTGACAGGAAAAAAAAAAGGTCATGACTCGTGGTTTAATTAATCACACCTAATTAATCACACCTTCAGGAGCCTTAAGTAGGTACAATATTGAGAAACAGACTTCCTTGCTGTGCCTTTTATACAGTAACATTGATCCAGAGAAAAGGGATAGTGCTCCTGTCCCTCAGGGGTGTAACTCCCAGCCATCGCTTTGCTGGAGAATCACTGCAGAACTGCATGGAGGAGACATCTTTGGGAAGAAACCACCCCACAGGACTGCACATTTCTAGTGCATTCCTGCCCTTTCTATAGAAATGCTTGAAAAACATGCAGAAATCATTGATCCATAGGTGCACAAAACCAGCCATTTGCATAGTCGATATTAACATTAATCTAGCTAAAATAGATAAGCAATAACATGCCTTGGCTTGAGGGACAGGTTCCTCCCAGGTAACTGCTCTCTACATGCACAGCAGGAAAAAAAATAATTATGGTACCTCTTTTGTTTTCTCCAGACTAATAAACCTTAAATTATTTCTTAAAGTGTGGCATGTCTCCAACAGAGAGGGAACACCCTGATTCAGAGCATTGTGGCTAAGGGGCATCCCTGCAAGGTGGCAGTGACAAGGCTGACTGTTCTGGGGCTGGAGAGAGAACTGACCTGGGGTGTCCTCATACATGAAGCATTGCCTAAACCACTACTAGGCTGTTAGGTAAAAGATTCGTTTACAGCATCACTGCTATGACTGTGGTAATGCTGCAAAAGACAAGAACGGGGTTATTAATTTATTTGAATCAAATATTTTTAGCGTCAGCCTGAGGAGAGGACTCCAGGCCCCAAGCTGGCTAAGGGCCACGTTGCTGAAAAGGGCTTTGATTACAGATACATGCTGGAGCACAGTCCTTATGCTTGAGACTTTCCCTGTCCAGCCGTTTTGGTTCCCACTCTGAGATTTCTACCTTTCCCTACAACGTGTTTAAAAGACAACATACACAAGTGTCTGCAGTCACTTCTGCAAACTGGTGCTTAAAAACGAGGTGCAGTGCCGTGCCTAGACCTTCAGGGAGCCAGCCGTTAGTCTCTCTTTCAACAACCCCTGTTGGGGACAACGAAAGAAAGACTGGCACCATGGTTAGCAGGGGTGCAAGGTGCATGGAAGCAAGTCCCTCTTCCCTCTGGTTTACCTATCTCTAGAAAATGGGAGCTCTTGGAAGGAAGAAAGTACTCTAGACCCTACTGACTCCAAATGTCATTGCTTCATCTTGATGCAGAAGGGAAACATTCTGGAGTCCAGTATTCTGGTGGGATGGGAGATCTTTTTCCTCCTCAGCTGGAGCTGTGAGTGAGCTGTGAGCTGAATTTCACACTCAAAGCAGGGATCCAGTAAGATAGTGACTTGATGTTTGGTGGTTATCTTGATTTGGTAGTGCAGTGGAAAACGATTTGTACTTAACTTTACATAAATGACACAGGCACAGCTACCTGAAAAATCCTATGTGAGCAGCAGCAACTGCATACAGCTTTTAGGCTAAGGATTAGCTGCCTTTAAAGAAGGCTGTCCTCACTAGATTCAGAACTGATTGCAATACCTTCTTGTCTCTTCTTTACCTCAATCAATAATTTTTAGGGTTCAAAATAATCAGAGTGCAATAATTCCTTCACAGGAACAGTCATACAGTGATGAATTACATACCCCAGTCTGCATAAGCATGAAAGAATAAAGGCAAGTTTTGAACAAAACTTGCTATACTGAGACAAAATACATGTCTCTGCAGCTTTGCAAAGCGTAATACTAATGGGAATAAACTTTGGTAACACAACAGACTTACAAACCAAACAAACCAGCCCAAAACTCAGCGATATGTGTCCTGTGTGTGCCTTTAAATACTATTAAAATTGAATTTGACTAGACTTGCTCAAATCAGACCTGTTATCAACAACACATTGTCTCAGGAGACTAACATTTGTCCAGTTAGGGCTTCCTTCATTAATCGTCCAGCATCAAGCAAGCCAAATCCAAATCTGTGGAGAAAAAGCAATTAGATATTTTAAGCAGTGATAAGAACACCACAAATAATCAATTTCTATGGCATTAGCAGCTACCTGGCCCAGCAAAAGTCTATAAAAGCTAGAATTTATTGCAGAACACCAGACAGCTTACAGAGCATTGATTCTTAGTAGTATGCATAGATTGCTGGATTTAAAGAGAAATCTCTAATGGTTCTTACCTTTAATTTTTTTCCTTTTAAAGGGAAACCAAGGATAAGTTGTTCATAAGGCCAAACTGCAGCAAAACAAATGTCTAACGACTGTTAAACAGAAATTGTTTACCTTTCAGCCGAACAGAATACTACCCTACCGTTTGATAGCAATTAGATGTAATCTGATGCATAAACTTCATAAAAGATGAGAAGCTAAATACAATCATAGTATTCTATGGTTAGAAAAATATTGATTGTGCTTATTTTTAAAACATTTATTGCGCCTGAGAAACCAACAGACTAGAAATCATTTTTGCATTTGTTCAGTTTGTGAATCTTTAGGCTTTAAAGCCTTCTATTCCTCCATAACGATCTCATACTGGAGTATTTTAATCTGCATTAACCTTTGTGATTTTTAAATACTTATAAAAGCAAAAAAAAAGGCAATGCAAAACTTAGCAAGCAAAACCTTATTGTCTGCAGTGGACAACACTATTTTGAAAAATAGTTCGTCTTAATATCCCGAAAAGAAAATTTCTGTATGTAGATGTGATAACTGATCTTTAAATGTGAACCAAAACATATCTGAACTCAGATTTCTAGGCCAACAGTCTCAGAAGTCGAAAGGGACTTTGGCGATCGTCTCGTCTGACCTCCCGTACACATACACTAGAATCTTTCCCCAGAAGCTGGATTAAATCATGTCTTTCAGAAAGATGTCTAATCTCATTTTAAAGACTCCAAGCTATGGTGAGTCCACCTCCTCCCTGGGTAAGCTCTTCCAGTGCTTAATTACCCTTACTGCTAGGAAACGGTGTCTTATTTCAAGGTTGAATTTGTCTAACTTAGCATTCAAATACTGAAAACGCAGAGTGTTTGAGAGAGAGCAAATATAAGTGACATGATACATTTTATACTAATCCTAAATCAAAAGATTATGGAAATACAGAAAACATGACAACTAAAGCTCTAGTCTGGCAAACATTTATGCAAGGGGGTAGCTTTCTGCATAGGAAATGGTTTCTTTCAGTTCAGCAAGCTTACACACATGTGTAAAGTTACACCAGGGCTTCAAATAGAATTTAAAAAGAGGCATTTGGAGTGACTTTTGCTGTGAAAAATATTAGGCATTAATTAGTAAAGACAACCTCCCCCCGCCTCTGTCCCCACTCCGAGCAGCCTTTGAGGTGGGATACTGTAAATTACTACTAGAAGAAGAAAAAGTGAGAAAACTTCCGACTGCAGAAATCTGATTGCTGCCGTAGGGGGATGACTGCTGACATCCAAACACAACCCAAGGGGGGAGGGAAAAAAAAAGGAACGAATGAAAAAAAAAGGAGAGTTGTCAAGATAATTAAAACTTTGCAACAATTCAGTAGTGGTGCTGATAAAAACAGCACTGCTGGCTGAATGCAAATAAGATGGTAAAGGCCCTGTTTGGATTATGGTAATTACTCAGTCTGAAGTTAGCTCCAGCCACACACACATATCAGCACACACATACACACACAGCAGTGGAGTGGAACCTGACAACCATACTTGGCGTGTGATCATAAAATTCCCTGGCACGCTCTCAGGGTGCCATGTGGAGCTATTTGTACAGTTAGGTACGGGACTCTGCAGCGCAGGAAATACCAGCGGAAGCACGGCTGACCCGCCTGGCCTTCAGCGAGAGCCTGCCCCCTACTTATCGCTGGCCTGGATTCAAAAGTGATCTCTGGAGAAAGCAAATCAATCGAACACATGTTTGGTCTAAAAATGTCATTTTGGAATATGCTGAGATATTTCCTTACATTAGACCATGTTGTTTGCCCCAAAGATTTGTCAAGTGCAATTGAATGCATACACATCACAACACGCGCCGGTGCCGGAACAAAATAATTTCAATGTGTCCTTTAGTACTCCGATAAAATGCAGGCAGTCAGTGTTGAAGCGAGATGCCCTGTGAAAGTCTTGTGCGCACTGGCATTCTGCATTTCTTCCAGGAACTTGTTTCTTTAAAATTTGGGATCCGTCCAAATGAGCAGATTTTGTGTAAGAATGAAGAAGGAGACCGGCTCAACCTCTCCTCTTGCCTTCTAGACGGAGGAGTTGAGGCAGGCTAATTTATGTGATGAAAAATCATTAAAGAAATTACAATTTCCAACTCTGATTCCTAAATAATAAAGCCTTTACGAGGACAATATAATTACAAATAACCCTATTAATACGTTGATTCAGCTTTAGAGCCAATCCTGATATATGACAAAGATGTGTTTCTTCAACAATTTTCACAAGTTAATATTAAATAATATTGGCACACACATCATTTTTATTACTAAGTTCTTTGATTTGTTCACCCTGCGCAGTCTCTACAGCTGTGTGTTTTATGACCTACCCATCACAGGAGAAACTCCCATTAGCACCGGCACACAGCGGAGGAGATGTGAACTTTGCAGTCAGCCTTCCCATCCTCATTCTGGCTTCGGTTAGCGCTGAAAAGGCTTTTTTGAGCAGATCAGAATAGGCACAGCCCGATCACCGCAGCTGAAAGCGCACCCGTACTGTGAAGGGCAAGCTTCCCTGCCTGGCACATTCGAAGTCTGCGGAGACTATATCAAATCCAGAATTATACATGACTGCGGATGCCAAGATACAGTCCTCTGACCAGCAGGCTCCTGAGGGAAGGCACCCACGCCCCCCCCCCTTCTCTCCCCTTACCACCACCTTCGCCCCCACACCCTTTTTCTCTCTCTCTGCATCGACCCGGTGTGGTTGCTATAACACACACACAAGTGCATCAGCCTCGAAACGCTGCAAGGTGCTTGGGTTGTCTCTGCTGTACTTCAGCTGAGACACAAATTAGGTGTGTTTTGACTTGCTGTGCGATCCTTTGGTGGTGTAAGTGTTTCTTCTCTTTTTCCAAAGAACACTGCCTTAAAAGAGTACTCTAGCAGCTGATAGGCCAAAACCCAAAATTATGTGACGTGTCTTCTGAAATTATCTCGGTGAAGTTTAGACAATGTTTTCTCTGAGATTTTTAGCTTATTAAAACAAATAAGTAGAAAACAGGAAAAAAAGGAAAATTAAAAACTGCCAAGATCTCAGCTCTTACAAATCACCTGACAGTATTAATCTGGGACTAGTGATTGTACAACAGAGGAGAAACAATTGGTTGCAAATATGTAATTTCAGCTTAGAGATTCAGTTTGACGGGGTTATCATGAAAAGGGCGGTCAATACAAATTACACATATGACCTTAACATCATCCTTTCCACTTTCCCATATTTTACGCATATTTAATCACCTGCGGTTACATTTGACAAGATGCAAAAGTTGGGCTATGATCCTAAAGCAATCAAGAATGTTAAGCAGTTCAGAAATGGCACAGCGTTACTTTGCCATAAAACAGGAACATTTATGAAGGATATAATAATGCATTATAAAGGGAAAAAAAATCTGTAAAAGACTGCTAGATGTTAAAGGAAGTCTGATGAAAATGCACATTTATTAGTTCATAATAGACAAAAAGCACTTTATAACTATATAGCATTGCTATTGCGATAAATGCAGTATTTGTACCAAAACGCTCAGTTCTTCTCACTACTAAGAGATATGGGATTATGTGTCTTAAAATTGAGAAATAATGATAAGACTTAAAAGCCAAATTGAGGACCCACAAGATCTTGAATTTTTGTATTATATATAAATTTCCAGAATGAATAATAAGTTTTTGGACCCTTTAGTGTTTAGTACTGCATGGATTTTTTTTTTTTATTAGTGTGGACAAGTAAATTTTATTTGATAGCTTGTTGTATTTAAAGACAGTGTAAAACTCTCATTGCAAACAGTTGTTTACAGTGCGCTTTTCAGCACAAAGCTGTTTTAAAGCTCAATTGTGCATTTTGCAGATAAAGTGGGAAAACTAACTGAAGGCTGTATTGTAAGCAGTGGTTGCCGTGGAAACCCCAGTTTCAAGAGCTGGTTCTCCATTACCACTTAATTTAGGCTTCCTAATTGCATTCCACTAAATCGGTAGCGACAATATCTGCAGAGCAAAACTGCATGCCCAGTCTAGCGCAAACCTCTTTGAAACAGGCTTTTTGAAAGCCAGGAGCTATAAAAACTCAGCATGACGTGGAGCATATGAGAAACCTGTAGTTCAAATGTACTGCTGCTTGCTTTCTCATCCTTAGTAACTTCAGTGCGCTCCACACCAATCTATTAGTTCAGTCTACCTTAAAGATCATAAAGCTCTGCCATGTGGAAACTCATCTGTCCACCAACACATTGGTGCAAAATAGATTTAATTGTACTCCCAGCCCAGTATCATGTCCATCTTATTTTACTACACACCAGCAGGTAGCCGGTGCAGAGCCTTGCTTTCCTTGAACTGCCCTTGCTCCATAATACGAGGAGAACAATACTTTCTCAGTTTAAATCATTTGCCACTGTTCAGCTGTGCAGCAAGCCAGACCGCCCATATGTGACCTAAAGAGAGCCTTGTCAGAACCACTAGACATAAAAGCATTCCAATTATCGACCACACTGCTTTAATAGAGGAGGCAACTAATATGATAGTGTAAGTGATTCTGCCACTGAGAAGCTCTTCGTCACTGTCAGATTAACACTTGAGTTAAACTCTTGTAAATCAGTCACATTATGCCGTCGGTTGAGAAATAAACACAGACCTATTACGTTTAGAATTCCAGAGGGCTCTCCCCGCCATCCGAGTTGCGCAGGATGCCCTATTAATCTGAATTTTGTCATGTTTATTATTTTGCAATTACTAATGTGGGTAACGTTGGAAAGATTTAAGTTGTCTATGATTAGATTCTGAAATGGATGTACATGCCTAGCACAACCTTCTGCAAGGGAAAAGGAGAGGGAGGAAGAGAGAGGGATACAGGAGACAGCTTACATGTAACTTCTGACTGGAAAAAGCCAGCAGACCACCAATTCAATCAAATGGCATAACTCTAAAAAAAAAAAAACCAGAAAAAAGCACAGAGCATTTAAAAGCAAAATACTTCAGTGTCTTCAAGCACAAGACCTCCCACAAGCTCACAGCGAAGTGCACCTCCTAGCCGCTAATGTGGTTGCATTTGAGCCCTCTAATATATATCAAATGAATGCTGAAGTTGAAAATAATAAGTAAACAACTGCTCTTTCAACACTTCCTTCCCTCCACAGTATTACTAAATGCTGGTAAAATACCTTTAAGTCATACATTATCAGCTCATCATCAGCTTTTTTATTTCTGCAGATTTTCTCCAGTTTCTGAATTGTCTTCTGCTCTACCTGACCTGCTTTGAAACCAAAATGAACACACCTTTGTTTTTGATACTGGAGTTTTGGATGTGAGAGAGTGGACAGATGAAGATTGTTAACACAAGCTGGGGATTTATTTTTAGTGATGCAGTTCTGCCTGAGCAGAGATCACATATCTGTTCAACGGAGCCCTTTCAGGTGGCTAGTGAGGCTGGGAGAGAAGGAAATGGGGCCAGGGACTAGAAGACTGGCTGTTGAGTTTGTTTGGTCCCAGGTTGCTTCAGCCAGATGGTCACTCCTCAAGATTTCCAGCTGGCTCCTCTTTAGATTTTAGGAGCCCTATCTGGAACCAAAGCAGATTCTCCAATCAAAAATATGTACAGATCTTTCTAAAAATGCTGATCTGAGATGATATGCCAGTGTGTCCCAGGGCAGAAGCAGCAGCCATGGAGAGATTTTAGGTTAAACATCCTTCTCACGCTATCATCTTTCTCCAGCAGAGTAGGGAAACAAGCCCTCATGTCACTTTTCTTCTGTTTGGGTTTCTGCAAAGATCTTCTGGGAAGACAGGGAGAAAATGCTGGAGGTAAGAGGGGAGGAATAAGAGGGAATGGGCATCACTGTGCTAAAACTCTGCAGAAAAACTGCTGGAAAGTTAATGTGGTTGGAAATTGTATTAATCTTCATATTTCACTTTGCTCTTCAGAAGGTCCTTAAAAAGGGGCAGTGGCAGAAACCAAGGGAAGGCCAGTAAAACTATATTGTAAGCTGAGGAAAGCCAGAAAGGATACTTTTCCACTCTGTCTATCTTCTAGTCCCTATGTGGAAAAGTGCAGCCTTGAAAAGGTTGTGTGGGAACTTGAGGGAGGAAACCCTTCACCCCTTGTCTCGGATGAAATGAGTTGGGGCAGAACTTGATTAGAGGCTGCTCCAGGCATCATCCACAGCAGATTAAACTTGCCTTGGGTGGGTCTATAGGAAGAGACTGTAGACATACATTACTTTCTCTCAGCAGTCCCTAAAGTGGGAGGTAACAGATTTAAAAAACAACAATTAAAAAAATTTTGCCTGTCAGAGACATGTTACATCGGAGAAAAATTCTGTTTTTCAGTTTAGGTAATTCACATCCTAGAGAACAACAAAGAAAAATTAAAAAGCTCTCAAGAGACAATGGGCTCTATTCTGTCCTCACATGTATGGCTTAGTAACAAGTGGGCTTTGAGCCAACTTCTGTGCTCAGCTACACACATGCAATTTCCTTTGACTTAAACGGAGCATATATTTTTATGGGCAGAATCTGGCTTTTTTGTGTATGGGAATTCCTATGATTTGTTTATTATTTGCATGGTATTATAAGGATCAGGGCCTCATTGTTTTGAGCTTTGGGAAAACAAGGTTCCGTGTTCTGTCCACTGGAGAGATTAAGGTCCAGGAGAGCCAGCAGCATGTGAGGGGTGTGGGCAGTCTAACCATCAGTCCTCTACCTGGTTATATCTTTCCCAATTATAAAGAAGCGTATGTAAATTTCAGCCACCTAGAAAATAATTGGCTTTCTTGACATGGACTGGATTCAGACGACTGACAAACTCTCTGTGTGCCTTTCCCATCCCTCCCTGCCCTCAGCACAACACTGCTTCCCACCCCAGATTTGCTGAACCATAGTCTTCATCCTTAAAGCTGGTTTACCCTGGGCAGGTACTTGGTCTTGTTTCAAGTACCTGCTTTTAACAGGGTCTACACACTGCTGGAGCCAACTTCTGTGCTCAGCTACACGTGTGTGGTTTCCTTTGACTTAGAGTATATATTTTTCTGGGCAGACCCTGTTCTTTGGGGTATGGCTCTACACAGGCACGGGAGCCCGTCTTTGCTTGGGGCTTGTAAATGCCCTGGCAGAGGCCACGGAGGGGAGGAATTTGAAGGAGCAGAGGGCAATGGCCTTACTGCTCTGTTTGGGGACCATAACCAGCATCCGACATGGCACTGGAAGAAGCAGGAGGATATTGGCAGGTATGAATTGTGCAAATCAGCTCTTCCTCTGAATGCATCTCTGTATGTAGTGCTTCGCTATTTAGGGATCAGCATAGTGCAAACAAGAAATCAGGTGGACTTTGGGACTTATCCACCCCTGATGGAGGTGAGACAGGGGTGAGACAGAGGACTTTAAGCCAAACCAGCGTGTTCAGTCTCCTCCGTGTGCTGGATGCCTGTTCGCATGCCGGCAAGTGTGGCTGGCATTCTGCAGGTTTGGGAGGGAAGGGTTTCAGGGCAGGGAGCAGAGCCAGGGAGCGACTGCTCTCCATCCCTCGCCACCCCTGGCGCTTTTCCCAGTGGAAGTCAGAGTGGGAATTAACACACACGGAACTCGTGCTGTTCCAACTCCCCAAGAGGAAAACAACATTTTTTCAGGCTATATGATTCTTGTTTGTAGCTACGTGACACGTTATTTAATGACTGTGAAATCCTGCATTGTTCTGATTGTGAAGATGGGTACATCTTTGGAGGACCGCTCTCATTTTTCTAAATGCTTTTTAAATGCAACATTTACAAACACCTTCATTTTCTTGTTGTTGCTGACTCACTCATTGACATTTTAAGCTAAACAGCATATGGCTTATAGTTTTGTACAAGCAATTGTATACAATTCATACATTTTCTGGAATTAAAAGCCTTGAAAACATGATGACAGTTTTCAGAACTACGGGCTTATTCTTAAAACTAGGAGATCTGTGAGGTCTATTCTTAATTTTTACAGATTTTTCCAAGTGATCCAAAAAGAGTTGCTCAGGGCATCCCAATTTCCGGGCTGCAAAATAACAGTAACAACACAGGTGGATATTTAGATGTCTAATTCCCACGTGTTCAATGTGCTATGAGGTCTTTAGATGGAAGGGTATTACTGGAGTGTAAGGTAATAATTATTTTTATCAGCATCTAAGACATCTCTTGCTGAAGATTAAATCAGCTTCCCCTGGAAACATAGGAAATAGGATTTAAAAGGACCTCCTGCATCAAGTTCAAACCCCAGCTTTTGCTGTCAACCACACGTCACATAATTGGTTTCATGAAGTGCTCAAGTTTCACGCTGGAACCAGCGAAGTTTCTTGCTCCCCCTGCTCCTGTTGGAGGGCTGCTCCAGGATTTCATTCCAGTGCTTCCTCCTAATTTCCTGTTTGAGTTTATTCATGGCCATCTTATAACCATTTGTTCTTATGTCAACATCGTCCTTTAAATAGCTCTTCTCCCTCCTTGTATATTTATAGACAACAGTTATGTTCCCTCTCAGCCTTTGTTTTGTTTGTGTAAACAAGTGAAGCACTTTTAGTCTCCCCTATTAGATAGCCTCTCCTCCTCCTCCCAGTACACCTTCTCGGTGCTTGTCCCAATTTGAATTAATTTTCTTGCACATGGGTGACCCAGGTTGTACACTGTGCGCCTGTACTTTGTCTAGAGCGACAGCATTCAATGAAAAACAGAAAAAACCCTACCATTGCCAGATAACTCTCCCTCACCACACTTTTGTTTTATAGGCACAACTTATCTAAGGCTCACAGCCACCTTTTATTAGTAAGGAGTGTGATCCAAATTGTTTAAGTACCTAACTTGTATCTCTTTTCTTAGCCAACTGCTGAAGCAATGCTATCCGCCCAAACTGCGTGCCTAAAACCACTGCTTCATTGTTTGTCTTCTGAAGTGTACCAGCTTGAGGCTATACTGCTGGATTTCACCTGGTCCCTTCCCATTCCTTTTCTTCCCTTTCCTCTGCTTGCACTATTGCAACTCAATATTGGTAGTTTTTCCTAGCTTTGTGTAATCAGCAAATTTCAATAGCATATACTTCCTTTTCTGTAGTGTGGTTATTGATGAAAACATGACCCTACGAAATGATCAGTCCTAAGAGCAGTCTGTGTAGGACTCCACTACTAATCTCTGGCCATCCCAATAGATCATTTTTCAGCACAACCCATGGTCGCCTCTTCTTCAGGCAGTTCCTTACAGTTCTTCCAGCTGATCTCTGCTTTCTCCAATTTAAATAATACCCCTCCCCCCTGCAACTCCCTATAATATGCCCACAGGAGTCAGATCTATTGTATTTCCTTTCTTTAAAAAAACCCCATTATTTATGAAAGAAAGTTATGAGAGCAGTATGGCATGATCTATTTTTGGTAAAAACCTGACATATTTCAACACGTCTCTCGTTTCCTTCAAAATTCACATTAAAACCTGGCATGCAATGAGAGAGTATTATGAATCTGAATAAATGCTGCAACAGTCGTGTACTTGGTTCTATAATGGGTTAATTGCTGCAGCGCAGGAGGCTGATAGGGAGCCACAAGAAGGTGCATGCCTTAATGAGGAGCTGGTAAGGAGCCCTGGGGCATGGAATAGGGGCTAATATAAAGGAGAAAACAGTAGGATAGAAAGCTGAGTAACCCAAATAAAGATACATTTGCTCTTTACTTGTTTATGCTGCAATTACTGTCTTGCATGAACACCAGACAGAACTCAGAAACACTAAAGTCACTCATTGAGATGGGTGTGTGCATGGGATATTTCTGTCCCAGACTTAATTTTCTATGTTTTAATGTTTCACTGGCTATATTTTCTCAAAACAACGGTGAACTACCCGTTAAACTGAAAACACAGCCTAAAAATTACACTGTGGAGCACTACTTTGATTGGTGGACATACTGTTCTTACAGTCAATACTTTTAATTTCTGGGGAGGCACTCTGTTTCCAGGCTACATTTTGTTTTAAAGGAGCAATTTTTGAAAGACTTCAAGTTCGCTTGGACTAAGGACAGTCCAGCAAATATTGGAAAGGAGTAACTCCAACACATGGCTCAGAACAGCTCCACTGCAAATGCATATTATGCAATGACACTGATCAACTTTGTACCACTTTGTTCAGGTTTTCAGGTAAGACTACATCCAGTTACAATTTCAGATGTATAAATATAGACATATAAAGTTTGTCTTAGTATTTTGGATTAAATCAGTTGTTCTTTCTTTCTTGGGGGCTGGCTGGCAGGGGGGGAACCTTGGAGGACACGAGGATCAAAACCAAAGCAAAACCAAACCAAAGTTGTTCAAACCTCAACAAATGTTTAGCTTGTTATCCTGTCCAGAACGGTTCATCAATCTTTTGCTATCCCTCCTACTTTATGCAGTAATTAGATACCTTTTAATCGTATTTTCTCCAATAGCCTTTTTTTTAAGTAGATAATTTTTTGTCTTTACACCTGGTGCAACAATAGTGAGCTTTATAATATATACTTTCTCTGACTGTAACAGCACATGGTATCTGGTCTTCACAAATTGCTAGTTGCTGGACATTCCTTTCTAGGATTAATTAATTGCAGTAATAAATCAACATTACTGTAAATGGAACTGGGAACAAAATCAGACTTACTGGTATATTGATAATCACCTCGGTAAACACTGGAGGTAACTTCCAAGTCAAATAATATGATCCTCAAAAGTGTATTTCTATAAAACACAGGTAAATACATAGTCTTTAAATACAAAATCTGGAGCGCCCCACTGAAACATTAAATTGGAACAAAGTAAAAGAGAGTTTACTGAAACATCAGCTCTAGCCTTTTTCTTTACCATTCTTTTAGTCTCTTTTTATTCTGATGGATTTTTTTTTTTTTTTTACCACACTTTTTCTCTTGACCCTCCAGCCTTCTGCTTCCTCCTTGCTCTCTTTCCCGTAGAAAATGCCACACAGGATCAGACGATAGGTCTCTTAGGTCTAATATTCAATCTCTCTGAAAGTACCAGCGTATCAGGTCTCCTCCTTGTCTTTAACAGAGACTGACCTAAAGCCTGAAGTGTGGGATTAGTATCCCTCTTACAAAATAGATAACTACAAGTATTTTGTACTATCTGTGTAACTACCTTACAGAATACTTGGCCTCACTGTAACACAAGGGCAATTATTACCACAAGCTAATTACACATTGTGGCTGGGGAGGGGAAATATTTTATTTTCATGAGTTTCCAAAGACCAGCTTTTACTTTCAAGCAGTATTTCCTTACCCTCATGTAATGATAGGAGAGGGAGAATGCAAGTTCCTGATTGACCCCTACTATTATTTTACAAATATTTATCACGTCAGATCCTATTCTGTTTCCTTCCTTCATTTCTGAAGTCTCCCATTCATTATCTGTTACTGGCATTTTTAATGCTGTGTGGCCTTGGTTTGCAGGGTCTCTGCACTAATACTGCATAAGCGTTTAAGAAAGCAACGCCTTGCTCTGAGCAGCTTATAGCCAACACACAAACAGGTGAGGGAGCAAGAAGTAATACGCTCATTAAGGAGCTGTTGTGCTGGAAACGTGGCATGCACATGTGTGGATGTGTGCCCTAGAGTGGGATGTCCTCCCAGAGAAGCAGCATCAGTTTTACACCATCTCTGACGATATCCCTCTGCACAGATGCCTTGACATGCAGTGTTGTTGCGCTCCACATCCTGTGGTTCGAGCTGAGGAGCCTGTGGGTGGCAGGGAGGGACGGGGAGTCGGCAGAGCTGCAAGGTCGATTGGGAATCTCTCGTAGCCCAGAGGCAGGATGCCACACAAACCCCAGGGACAGGGAGCCCAGTGCAAGCCGCCCCCTCGCTCGCTCGGGGAAACAGGTCCTCAGGAAGAGGAGGGAGAGAGCTGCCATGGGCAAACTCCTGGGGCAGAAAGAGGCAGGAGGAGAGTACTGTGTGGTTCACCGACTGTATGGGGAGTGTGGGAGGGGGGAATCTGGTAGTAAATAGAAACAGATGGGCAAGTTCATAGGAGAAGAGGTGGAAGAAGCAAAAAAAGGCTTTCTTTGGGAGGATGGTGGGAATGAAGGCTGGGAAGCTCAGAGAAGGTGAAGCATCTTTCTTCTTGAGATGAAAGACTTGCCTCTAATATGAAAAATCCAGGAAGGATGGGTCTGTCATCAGCCCCTTGAAGACTTTACATGCTAATGTAGTAGAAACAAAGACATGCTTAATTTTCCACTAAGGTGATAGTAGGCACATTAATGTTTTTACAAGTGATTTATGCATATCTGATCTCAGTGTTTTGATGGTACTTTCTCACCATATTCATCCCAGACTCAGCCACATTCTGCCACACCCCCAAGAAAGCAAATAGCACTTGGTTGCCAGCAATAGGGAATGGTCTAAAAGCCTCAGTAACCATGAGCTACATGTCAATGAATTTTAGGAAACTCCAAGTAAACAATCTACATAAAATTGTGGCAGCAGTATCTCTGACTGTTATTGAGTGGAGAATCAATTCCCACAGAATAATTTACTATAAAAAATGCTACAACACAAATCTTATCAAATTATTCTTAAAATTTAATTCAGCAAGGGCAGATCTGCCTATAAACTTCTGCGGAAGTGATTAAATTGGTACTTATCCATATTCTCGCGATGTTGTTGGATATTAGTGTATGGACAATTATTTTGCCATAGAAGTCTCTTCTATTGATTTTTCTTAAATTATTTCTTTACCATAATCAGTTATCTTTACTGCATAATAGGGCCCAAAGAGGGACTTGAACCAAATTAGTAACAAAAATACTAAAATAAAAGCCTACATCATTAATTTGGGTCACTGTGGCATGTAGAAAGGTTTCTGCAAATTAACCCAAAAGAAAACTTATTGCTGCCCATGTGCAGTCACTATAGGACTGATACTACTGAACCAGAGCAGACCTCCAAGTGACTGAATCATCCGTTCTTCAAAAATGCAAGTCTACCACAAGTCGATTGCTTCTCTTGTAGGCTCTCCCCAGCTCTGTATGAGTGAAAAGAGAAAAGAAGATATAGCTGGATATATTATTAGGGGTAATGTTCAAACAAGAAAGTAATGTACAAATATTACTTTAAATCCCATCTAATTCTCATGATGATACCTTTGGGAGCTGTAGGGCATCTTGAAAACATTGCTGCATGTCACAGTCTCTAGCAGCATGTGAATGAAAGCGTTGTATTACAAGAATATCACAAGAAATAATCCACGTAGTTGATAATTTCCATTTCCATTTAACAAACAATTTGTTACCCGGATACAATTGTTGCTGTGGAGATTCCATAAGCTTAAATTTGGGATGATACAGTAATTTTAGAGATGCATTTCAAACATCAGCTAAGGGAACTCACTGGAATACTGAGACATAAATATATCTGCATGGAAATAAGGGGAAATAGGGAATTAGTCTTAACTGGCACTGTATTTAAAAACACAAAACAAAAATTGTAAAACTTTATACAAATATAGACTCTTTTACCCAGGATGCGGGAGACTAATCAAGTTTCTTGCGATGAAAATTTTCTTTTTATTATCATTATTGTCTATTATTTGCATTGTGATACACCTTCAGGCCCTGAACTAGAAGCCAGGTTCCATTATAATGGATATTGATCATGTAATGAAAGGACAGCCTCCCCCTCCAAAGCATTCTTGAGCTAAATGTATGTCTATGTTGCAGTCAGAAGACAGAAGTGACTGCATGTAGCATGGAGATACTGGAGTCAGTTTTAAGCTAGGCAGCTTGGTAACCTAGCCCCTGGAACAGAGGCTCAGTGAGGGTTAATTACTCTTCCTTCTCGGCAGATTTTGCAAAGGTGGCAGGGAAAAAAAGCAAAAAGTAAACCTGAGGGGGAAGAAAAAAGACTAAAGAGCAGGGGAAGTTGGTAACGTCATCAGATTTTGCATGTAAACAAATGGCTCAGGAGCACATACGGGCTAGAAGGAAGGGAAGGTTAGAGGTAAATACAGACTCTGGAGTTACACCCAGTCTAAAGGCAAAATCCCTGCTGGAGGGTAGCTGTGCAAATTAGCCTGCCATCTTCGCCGTACACAGGATGCTTCTGGTGGAGCAACACGCAGCTAGCATCCCTCGATGCCACTAGGGATTAATTGAGCATAATGTCTTTTGGAAAGTAACAGCATTTTCTTGGAAGGCAACAAGGGAAAACTGATAGTTTTGCTGTGTAACTGAGTTTCATAATGAAATGTTGCCATACGGTGAATCCTTGTTGCCTCATTACTCTTAAACCTTTATTAAAAAAAGCTTTTTAATTGTATTACTTAATTGTTTAATTTGGGGATCTTACTGCACAATTCCATACCAGATCTATGTTTGGCCTCTCCTAGACGAGACAGCATAGTACTTAGAAGTCAGGAATACGAAAGTTAAGGTTGAATGGACCATTTTCCCTCCTTTTTGCCAACACCTTGTGACACGGTCTGATTATATTGCCCATTACTGTTTCTCTGTTTTGACATTTTGCAGATCCTCAAATAAAGCACTTAGTCTGTGACGTTGATGTGTTCATAAGTCCAAAACCATAACATTATGTTGTTCTGTAGTTTTCTTCAAGATCCAAACATCAGAGGATGCTTGAATAAAACTTAGGAAATTTTTAAGGTAAAGAGCTACAATTTTACATAGTCTAGGGAAAAGTCTGTGGCTAAAAGGTTGAAAAAAGGAACTTTCAACCCAGCGTGAATGGTAACTCATTTTCAAATGCTTATAAATGGCTTATTTGACAATGGGTAGTTTTAAAGTTAGGTACACATAGACAGTATTTTTTAAATTTCAGTTGTCGGCCTTTTGTATTCAACTGTTAGAATAAGAAGTTTCAACAAGTTTTAGTTGTGCTTGATTTTTTTTTAACAGGGGAAAGTATCCATTCAAACTATTATTTGAACCTATATTGATTGAAAAATTGGAATCATTACATCTGGAAATGAGAGGAAGCATGGAGAATTCAGCCCTGTTTCAAAAGATGAAGAGCATCTTAAAATCATGAGTTATAAAGAAAAGGGATCTGCATATTTACAGCAACTGTTTGGTAATGTCAGTACTTTCTCTTCTACTAGATTTCCTTGTGATTTCTGTTGTGAAGCTTTTGACTTACGCACCTCTGACTAATGTACCTTTCACAGGACTGGGCACTCGCGAGCTGTAACACACTTCACAGGGAAAATATACGTGGGTAACAGGAACAAAAATGATAGCACAACAAGCTCCAAGCTTTTCAGGTATCCATTCAATTATTTGAACCTATATTGATTGAAAAATTGGAATCATTACATCTGGAAATGAGAGGAAGCATGGAGAATTCAGCCCTGTTTCAAAAGATGAAGAGCATCTTAAAATCATGAGTTATAAAGAAAAGGGATCTGCATATTTACAGCAACTGTTTGGTAATGTCAGTACTTTCTCTTCTACTAGATTTCCTTGTGATTTCTGTTGTGAAGCTTTTGACTTACGCACCTCTGACTAATGTACCTTTCACAGGACTGGGCACTCGCGAGCTGTAACACACTTCACAGGGAAAATATACGTGGGTAACAGGAACAAAAATGATAGCACAACAAGCTCCAAGCTTTTCAGGCCCTCCAGGAAAATTCTGGGTGAACACATCAGGCAAAATCTTAGTGCTGCTGACACAGGTGAAAACCCTGTTGTTGCATTTCGCGAGCCTAGAAGTTCATATGGGAATACCACAGTGTATGCAGGTGCCTAAGAAATGACAGCCTTGCTGTTCTAGGTAAGGCTCAGCTGTCTGTTGTGTATCTCCTTCAATACTGATACCACTGCTGACTTTAAAATCCATTCATTCAACAATTGTTCTCAGGCTACTTCTGTAATTCACCACAAAGTAGGAAAGCTGCCTGGCTTGAGTCCTTCTGATATCACTTGGTGAAGCGAAGGGGACAGGAGAGAGGGAAACAAAGAGAAAGCAGTTTTGCTAAGAAAGGAAATTCACTATTAGTCTCTATATCCATTTCTTCTTTTGTATCCAAGTAAAATCTGAAAATTTTCTTCATTTTCACTGGAACCAGTTTACATCTCTCAAAGTTCTTTTACAATTAATATAGATTTGTATAGGCTAGCTTAACCAGTCCTAGTTACTAGCATGGTACTTATGCCCTGGTTTTCCATTAATTGCTACCACTTTTCATTAAATAAGCAAAGATATAACCTTTCTACATCAATAGAAATGTTTCTGTAGTTGTACTATGAGACTGTAGAAGTCTCCCTGACCTAAAACAATAGGTTTCATCAAAGAAGTTTCCTTCTTTTCTTTGTAAATTAATAATGGGTTGAGGGGCATATCTTTCTGATATAAGAAATATTTACCCCTATATAGCACAGGAGTTGATAATAATGAGGAACTTTTCAAGTCTGTTTACTGTACTGTTTCTGAGTGACTTACAACAAGTAATTAAACCATTGGCCTCACAACACCCTTTTATACAAAGTGTCCTCAGTGAACAAAATTACACATTTATTTTTTGGTGTTTCTCAGATGCACTAATTCTCTCCTATCAATCTTGCTTAGTATTATCATTATTGTAGTTCCTAGTATTTCCAGTCATGGGCACCACAGTGATAGATGGGGTAGAAAATACAGAACAAAATACAGAAACTCATTCTACAAAAGCTTGAAAGCAATACAGAAATTCACTCTCCATGAGCTTGAAAGCTAGGCATAAGATAGGCGACAACAGTCAGAGGCATATCAGAAACAGGCAATACTGGTCAGTATGGTAGGTAGTGTGCATAAGGGGCTAAAGAGTAACTAAAAATTGCTGAATATGTACCAACTGACTGTTCAAAGTAAACAAATATGGTTTCAGTAATAACTGATATTCACATAGAAAATAAATAACAAGCATATGAGCATTATAAGGCTCTAATTCCATAAAGGGTTCAGGTGATCCCATGACGGACAGCTCAGCTTTGCACAGATAGCCACCCTGATGGACACCGGCACCCTCCCTGAACCTAATGGAAGTTACCTGGAATCTGTCCAGGCATCCGCAGTGTTGGCCCGTGCGAGTGAAATGGTTTTTTGTTTTGTTTTCTGTTACTAGAGCCACTCAATGGAATTATAGCCTTTTTTACATGCACACTTTCCTCTTATTTATGTTTAATACCAACTCCGCTCCACTACGTACTACACATGCTTCCTTTGACACCAGTCTTTCTGTACCTCGGGCTCTTAAAAACTTCCCGCTCGTAAGCTCATATCTCCAAGCCTTGATGGTTCAGACAAAGAGTCTGTTATGACTCTTCTCTCTTCTGTGTTTGGTGGACTTGCTATTCTATATGAAGTTGTACCTAAACTACAGGGCTTTTTCACAGGGGTTGGATGTTGAACAGAGCATCCCATAAATTATGCAGTGCCTCTTTTTAGAAACTTGAAGAGGAGAGGTTTGTGAAACATTTATAAGGGAACCTTGTATCACAGAAAACCTGCATTGTATGAGATTTCAGGCAACTCTGACATTTGTGAACATCTCTGAGAAGTTTGCACATCAGCATGCAAGGTTCAGGCAAACTTTCAGCAGTGTGTAAGAAGGTTCCCCATTGCCCAGCACGTTTGTAGGAAACCTCAGTCCCCAGAGGACCTCTCTCAAGCAAGATGCAAATAAGTTTCTCCCTACTTTGTGGCCATCCCCAGTGGAGAGAGGGTTTCAAACATAGCTATCAAGCTGTCTTCTTGCAGAAGGATAGGAATGGAAATCCTGAGGTGTGTCCATGCTGCCTAAATTTTTGCACCTGACAATTAATGGAGGGAGACAGTCTCTCTTCAGGGGTGATCTGAAGCAGTAGCCGTTAACAACACAAACAACTTAAGGAGACAAATCTCCTGAATAAGTATGTGGCTAAATTTGCATAGTGTTAATACCTCATACCATATGTTTCAGACTTCCTTCCCCATGGAAATAGTGATAAATAAACTCCTGCCCCCTGTTCCTCGTGGAGGTGACGTGAAATGTTAAAATACTAGGTGGGGGGTGGCAGAGAATGGGAGAGAGCTGTGAGTTAATTAACTGGCATGTCTATGAGAGGTGTGCCTGGAGGCCACCACCAGGACTGGCAACTCAGGGTGCAGAGCACTGTACAAACACATAGGAAGAAATAGCCGTCAGCCCAAAGAATCTGCCGTCCAAATAGACAAGAAAGATGAGAAGAACAGAGAAATGTGGAAGTGTATGCTGTTTCTGAGATTTGCTTCAGTCGTCTAATCCCATGCTCAGTAAATCCTGAGGAAAAAACCCAAACAACCCTTTAATTCAGCCAGAGCCCTCAGCAGATACCCTTCAGTGCAACCTTCCAAAATTTTTCCAACACCTGGCAAGCAGCAAGCTCTTTTAATGAGAGGAATTTGACTACCTCCTCTATGTTTCTACGTTCCCAGTCTACACAGTTATCAGTTAGCCTGGCAGAAATTGTAATTCTGACATTGGTGCTACCACTGATTACCATTTCACAGCTAGCAAAGAAGCCTAAATTGCCAATAATAGTTGTGAAAGAGTTAGTGAATGAAGAGTAGAAGGCAGGCAGAGAGATGCAGTGAGGAATTATACAAACTATAAATTGCCTAATTTTATCATTTTACATATTCCTTTTCTGCTAAAAGTGGGATGTTATACAAAACAGGCCAAAATGAGATATCCGAATTGACTTAATCTGTGGTAAAATAGTAGGTGCACAGGAATTAATAGTACAGTAATCAAAATAAAACATCTTAAAAGAAAAAATATGAATTACAAGGCTTTTAGCTTTTGAGAAAGGGAATCCCATTGTATAATTAGATCATGAACTAAGGCCTTTCACCGCTGCAAATTCATACTGTGCACTATTTAAGTGCCACCTCTTGATTCTCCTACTGCAGCTTCTAATAGCAAACCTTGTTCTGCTTTTCTTTGTGCAAACCCAATCACATCACATCAAATTATACAACTAATTAACACAAACTCCTTAAAAAATTGCATATTATTTTGGCAAGCCAAATTAACGTCAGTCCCCTGAAACCATGTTTAGTAATTCCCACTGACTGTAGTAACGCCTACTACTGAGAGAAGGGCTAATCAACTACAGGCTCTCCTGCTGATGAGCTGAACCAAGTAACCAGATGTTTCTGCCTTCTAGGCTGATGAAAATGTCATGCATGTTTTTCTCTCCACCTAGACGAAGAACTAATTCCACCATGGCCATGGCCTAGGTAGCTCTCGTTTGTCCGGTGCTGCGTCCGACAGGTCCTGCTAGTTAATTCTGGGCAGGCAGGTACAGCCTTGCTAAAGGCTCTCTGGTTTGAACCAGCTAACCCAGCCCGGCGAGGCAGCCTGCTGCTAGGGCTTCCTCACGCGGGATGTGGAGAGCAAAGAGAAAGTTGATGAATGTCACTGTGGAAAAAAATATTTCCGTCATATTATACTGTATATAAAAGCTGGGCAAAGTATGTTTTTTGTGTATTGGTAAGAGGTCCCATCGGCATTAAATTACTTAATGAGATGTCTATTGCAATTAAAAGAGGCATAACATTTGTATTAACATTTTAAAGCTTGCTTATTTCAGGAGTGTCAGTTTACATGAGTCTAAATAGGCAATAATGAACATGATGAAGTATTCCATAATAAAACTGAGTACTGTGTAACTGTAGTAAAATCTTAATATTAAACTATACTGTATAACTTACAGGGCAGTATAAAAGCTTCACATTTAGATTTATCCCGTCTTGAATCTCAAATATTGGACTTATGATTAAATATGAATACAAATGAAAAAAATGCATTTGCATGTAATCTTACAAAATACATTTACATGATACATTTATTTAAAAAGCTTACAGTATACTTTGATGGATGATACAGTCATTTTCAGAAACAGTAAGCCATAATTTAAAGATACTGTGTAATTATTTAACAGCAATATTTTCTAAGTTCAGCTGACTTGTACCTCTCATGCTAGATGCTAGTGCTAGATTAAAAAACAGTGTGTCAGTAGGCCCTACTATCCCAGATGCTTACCTGGTGCAGAGAAAAGATATGTGGTACATTTAAAATGCTACTTAAGGAGGAATGGAATTAGGTCTATTCATACAGCTTCGGTTTGAGAAATGCAGTGAATGTGTTAATCTCAGACCCCACCCCCAGCAGCTAAGTATATTCTTTATTTTGTTTTTCAATAAATCTGCAGTAGTATATATAGACTGTAAGCAGAAGTTAGTCTTTTTATATTTTAAAATTCCTTAACATGCTCATTGCTGTATTAACATCTGTTCTGAAACTCCCACCACCACAGCAAGGAGGCATCAATTAACATCAGTTTGCAAGTGACAGATACTCAGTCAAGGAGGAATAAAACTCTACAGCAATTTTTGCCAGCAAAATCTCATCATGTGTGCAAAGATGCAGTCTACTGGTAGCACCAGTTCGATATTTGAGGGGATGGATCACTGAAAGAAAGAGGTTTGCCTCTCATGAAAGGAGACATGCATGAGCCCTTAATTCTAAATTCAAAGATAAGGCCACTGAACTGAGAGTGACCTGGCTCTGGTCCCAGAAAGTTGTGTTTCACTGGATTTAGTTTCTACAGCAGAAAAATCTTGCAGTGTGAGAGGCAGTCTTTCAGACAGCTAGATTCACTTGCCAGTGAAAGAAATACCAGCATATTGAAATTTACCCAGGACACTGTGGGTTGCTAGAGCAGACCATGGACCACCTGACACCCGGTCATCCTGTATCACTTAGTGTGTGAAAGCTAGTAGTTACTAAAACAGTGGAGATTTCTGGCTGGATTTCAGGACCGGCTCCAAGAACAGTGGGGTTGAAAAATCCTGCTATTTGATCGGTGTTGTGCAAAGATCCATGTCCAAGAAGTGAGAGAACAGCCTTGGGCTATCTTGGCAACTGTACAATTCTTCCAGCAGCTTCCTTTGCTTTCGCATGCTATGACTTTACAAACTAGAGTATCATTGAGAAATTAGTGGAAAATGAAGAGTAAAAAATAATGTATGCACTGTTAGTATATTGCCTTCCTTAACAAACAAGAAATAAATTCTTAAAAAGCAAAGAGAGAGAGAGGAGTGAAACGAAACAAAAAGTAGGTTTTTTGGAAGACAAATGAGTATTTCAGTTGGAAACTAATTAGAGATTTTAGGAGTATGGAAATTTTCAGTGAAAATGTTTCCCTTTCAAAAAGGAAACTGCTGGTCTTCTTTCAGTGAGGGAAAGGTTACTTTTATAAAGTATTTTCTATTGATCTTATCAACATCTCTGTGATGGAATGACAAGAATCGAACAAACGTTGCTGAACTGTGAAGAACTTTGGCTTATGTCCAATAATTTGGGGCCAAGAGCAGCTGTCATGAAGAGTGAGGGACTTCTATAGGAGAGCCAATGGTTGCATGAAATACACTAATAGTAGTTATTCCATCTGTGAAGGCAATTTTTCAATAGAAAAGAAAGATTCAGAGTAAAAGACAAAAAATATTTATATATACAGATAGAGAGTGAGAAAGAGGAACAGTCTAATATTATCAGGCAGTTTTGGAAACATGGGAAATTAAATATGTATTTGGAGAGGGTATAATTGAATATTCTTCATTGTCTAGTGGATTCCACAAAATGAAGGAGATTTTGTTTCCTTACAGAAGCATTTCCCTCTACACTGGTTTGTGCCAAAAAGAAAGAGAGAAAAATCACTTTGAACAGTTCAAATTAAAAGCAATAATCCTGGACAAGAAACTGCCATGAAAATCCCAGGATCACACCAACATAACTTTGATGCATGCACTTTTTAGTCAGCAAAGGGTCATTGGAGCCTCATGTATCCTGGTCTGCAGTTCTTCATTTTCAGTTTCTGTAAGGTTGGAGAAGGAATAACAAAATTTGGTCCTAAACACATCCGTGAGAACCAGGTTTATCCTGGCACAGCTGTGTTCTGAGTAAAACCTTAAATTACTGCAGTATGTAACAGTCATGTGAACATGTTCCCATGGGGCTCTTGGGTAAAGTCTGGAGGAAAAACGTGGGGGTGATCCGTCCCCCTGCAGAACTGGGAATGAAATCAGATTTCTGAGCTGTAGGTGTTCGTTCACCTGTTGCTAGCTTCTCTCTGACCAACTTTCTATCATTCCTGTATTCACCAGTTTCATAAACTTTTCTGTGAGGCTACTTGCCTGGGCAGTAAAAATAGATAAAGGCCTATTCACATCAAAAATGATCTAGAGGAAGGACAACAGCTGAGAAAAACAGTTCTTGGAGAAAGAGCACAATGATCTAGGATCTCTGTTACTTCCTGAAAAGTCTCACAAGTTTATCCATCATGCTGAATGTCTTCTAGCATGAAGGAATCCTGCGGCATTCAGGATCACAGGAATGTTAAGTTGTATCACACTGCAAGTCCATTTGGTCCACTGTCCTGTGAACAGTGATCAAAGCCACACACTTCAAAGGAAGGTGCAATGAAGTATGAACAAGACACTTACGGAAATATCCAGCTTTTGATTCTTCTTTCTTATTCCAGACAACCAGTGAATGGCTTATGCTTTGCAGCTAGAGAATTTCTGCCCCTTCTAGCTTTTAAATTTTTTTTTTAGTATCATTGTGTACCTTCTTTTCATATACAAAAATCTTTCCATTTCGTTTCAATAAAATTGAGATAAAGTGTAATCTTACTGCATGAATTTCTCCCCATTTTATTGATATTGTGTGATTAACTTTCCATATTCCTATTCACCTATCTTAGTGGATAAAATACACTTTTTGGCAGTCCAGTAGCCTTTGAAAGACTTAGGTGAACAAGTTATAACAATCTGTTCAAAGAGTTTTGTCCCCTTTGCACTTTGCAATGCAAAAGCTTCAAAGGTCAGTTCAGATAGACTTTGCACACTGCAGAGGTGTTCACTGTTTAAAGTCATGGACACATTTCCCATGCAGGCAAATTTTAGCATATGAGCAGCTTTTAAGGTATGTTTGCTGTGTATGTATGTTTATTCCTTAATAATTGAGCAAGATGATGAAGACTCTGCTGGAGAAGGTAGTTGCTAGGAAGGGATCATCAGCACCCCGAGAGAGCCAGGAAGTATTTTGACAGACTTGAAATGACACAGTAGGGTAATTCCTTCCCTTTCTTCAGCTATTCCAAGGATAATAAGTTGTGTTGGATTTCTTCAAGGAGGAAGAAAAATCCTTCTGCTTTGGGCACACAAGCTCCACTAAACTTTTTTGAGGAAAGTGTTTCTTCCTTCTGTGCTCGCACTGCAGCTGAGGATAAAAAAAGAAATAATACTTCCCTGACAAAGCCTTCAGACCATCTTTCTGGAGAGTTCTTATTTGATTGCAAGAATACAAGGAAGTCTAAGTATTAAATGCACCTGAATTTAAAAATTGTTTTCATGATTTCAATTGTGTGGATGGCATTGACAGATATACAGTTGTTTTCTTACATGGGCATAAGACCAAATAGTGTCCTGACTTGTGCACCACTGGAATGTTGAATTTTTTGAGCAGACTGGGATAAGGTTTGTAAATTTTTAAAAAGGAGAAATCTGTAATCTGACAGTGATTACTGATTTTTTTTGTGATTGGGGCTTGAAAAAGAGCTACATTAACTCCTTTGAGTTTAGCAGATGTATCAAGTGTGAACAAGGGTGCAAATCAAAAGCTGTGGAAGAAGTCAGATTTTGGACTGGAGAGTATACCGTGAAAATAATAACAAAGAGAACTGAAAAGCCACTGAAATAAAAGACTGTGATCCAGTTTAGGTCCCCACATGGTAATGCATTATTGAGCAGTTATTTCTCCCAGTTAATCATTAAATGCACTCCTACACTCTTAAAAACTAATGTGAGGAACACTTTTTGGACAGAGAAGAAAAGTACACACAATGGATATTTGAGTAAGAAGCATGCAAACCAACAAAATAACAGCTCTCTGTTCTGTATAGCTCTATATTCCTTTACAACTAGGTTGTTTCATTACTAATTCCAGAGCATTAGTATGTATTGTGTTATTCTGTACAGCTTGTTGTACAGAAACAATTCAATAAATGAAAAATCTGAATTCTAAGTATTATTATTATTTTTGTTCAGATTTGCTTTGTGGTGCAAGATTCTTTTGATTGCTTCAGACCTACAACAATCCCCTGTTGTTTATCATAAATAACAAGTTGTTTTATTTCTCCGGGCTTGCAAGTTTCATTTTCTTCTGTTGCTGTAATTTCTATTCATTTTTAACATGAACACATTTTCCTACAGAAGTGGTCTTATATCTAACTGTACCTTGTGATTTGTTGGCTGTGAAAAGCATTCTAGTTGATGAGAAAAGGGTGAAAATCATTCCACCCCCTCACCAGAGTGAACTGAACTTTCTAAGGATATATTTTTGTCCCTTTTTGAGAGGGGATATGTAATGCCCTCATTTCTAGCTGCCCACTTGCTAGACATCTTTCTGTATTGAATTTGGAAACAAGTTAGTGGTGGTGCCATTAACTTTATTTCCCACAGAATTCTTATTGTATCAACTTGATCCAGCACTGCCACAAAGGAATATTGTCTTTGTACAAAAAGCACTATTTGAAACAGCATAGTTGGTGTTGATTTGCCCAGGATCACCAGTTTTGCAAAATCTTTGAAAACTGTACAGTCTTTCTTCTGAACTGATCTTTTCTATTATGGGTGAGGAGAGGGAATCATGGCCTCTGTGATAATAACTTATCTCATATTTATATCTATGTTTCTTCCCTAGTGAGATCTTTGCATATTTTCCATGCTGAAGGTTGAATAACAGGGCTGTCTGACACCAACACTGTAATTTTTAACTGTGGTCTTTTAGCCACTTTTTTCACAATCAAAGCCATTTAGAGCCCATAGTCAGGGATTCACTGGTTTTATGAAAACAGATAGGCTGGATCACGCTGGTCATCTGTCCACTCTGCCACTCTGCACTAATGCAAGAGGGTACACGTGATTTCCTTCAATGAACTGCTACTCCCACAGTTTCTCAGTGTCCCCCCCTGCAATCTTTAACAAAGTTGTGCTCAGTCATTTTGGTCTTCATTCAACTGGCAAAAATGTGCTAAGAGATACTATAAGATGACCAGAGCTTGTCTTGCTGTCTAACAAACTGATAAATCTGCATAATCAATTTATACAGTTTTTCTAACTGTACAGGAAAATGAAGTACAGCTAATAGCATGCCTCTGATAAGAGTCTATTGACATTTTAACTGCTGAAGATCCATTTTAAACCTGCAGAATCTAAATCTGCTGGGGGCAGGGGAGCTGAAGTGTTACATCTGCCATTTCTTGTGGTCGGGAATCCCTCTTCCACAAACGCAGGGGCAGCCGCATCCGACAGGCGAGGGTTTCCCACTGACGGGGCGAATCCATCAAGTAACTGAGTGCATCCTATTGAGGGCACACAGTTTCTTCAGGAGCACAAAGGAAGCACTCAGCATTTCACTTGTCACAGCAAACACTCCCACTGCATCCCCAGATCACCTTTGGCCAACTCATATTCCTGTACTTCTTTCATTTTTTGGAACATCTGTTCTCTTTTGCTTTTTTCCCTACAAGACAAATATGTTTTAGTCTCTGCCACATTATGAACATGCAAGCGAGCAAGCAAAGAAACACTACAGGTCGTCTTGCTTACTTAAAAACCCCCATTTCCTTGACCATGTTCCTTTGAACCATGTGTAATGGCTGTCTGGGATTCCTCTTCTTCCAATTATTTCTTCAGCACTTCCTGATCTATCAGTCTTCATTGGCATGCCTCTCAACAAAATCTGTCAGACATCCTTCCTGCTTCCAGAGCAGAATTCATTCATGTCTAACTTCACTGCCCATTTTCTTTTATTTAGTTTTTTATGCTCTTTCTCCTTTGAGCTGTTTTAACACTCTAATATCTTTTCATTATATGCTCTCTTAGATTCCCTAACACTCCCTCCATCTTGTGTGTGAATACCCCATGACTCTTTTCCTGATTCCCTTCTCTCTTTTTGCACCCTTTGTTTCTTACCTTTGGATAATTTTGTCTGTAAACATAAATGTAGCTATCAGTTCTGTTTTGGGCCATTGCTGTGGTTTAACCCCAGCCAGCAACTAAGCACCACCCAGCCATTCTCTCGCTCCCCCCCCTTGGAATGGGGGAGTGAATCAGAAGGGTAAAAGTGAGAAAACTCATGGGTTGAGATAAAGACAGTTTAACAGGTAAAGCAAAAGCCACACACACAAGCAAAGCAAAACCAGGAATTCATTCACTGCTTCCCATCGGCAGGCAGGTGTTCAGCCATCTCCAGGAAAGCAGGGCTCCATCACGTGTAATGGTTACTTGGGAAGACAAATGCCATCACTCCATACGTCCCCCCTTCCTTCTTCTTCCCCAGCTGAGCATATGGCCATATGCTGAGCATGACGTCATATGGCGTGGAATATCCCTTTGGTCAGTTTGGGTCAGCTGTCCCGGCTGTGTCCCCTCCCAGCTTCTTGTGCACCCCCAGCCTGCTCTCTGGTGGGGTGGTGTGAGAAGCAGAAAAGTCTTTGACTAGTGTAAGCACTACTTAGCAACAACTAAAACATCAGTGTGTTATCAACATTATTCTCATCCTAAATCCAAAACACAGCACTGTACCAGCTACTAGAAAGATCATTAACCCTATCCCAGCTGAAACCAGGACAGCCATATAGATACCTGTTTTTGCCAAATCTGCCTTCTGTCCAAGCAAACCCCTCACTAAAGGTATGGCTAACGTATCCTTGTGGATGTCCAGCCATGAGCTCAAGTTCAGCAGAGCGAGAGCAGAACAGCCAAATGTCCCTTAACATTTTTTCCTGTCTGTTACCACACATGTAACGCTTATTGTCATTGGTGACTCACACCTATTCCTGATCTTTCACATCCAGGCCATATCTCAATTTTGCTGACTCTCTGCAGTGCATGTCTAAGATGCATCCTTCTCTCTGTCTCCACCACTTACCTACAACTCACCTTAACTTTTATCTGCAGAACTGCCTTTTGTTTTCCTTTCAAGCACTGACAGCTGCTGTTGTTTCCTGCTTATGTCTGTTGAAAAGACAACATCAATAACCATTTTCCAGGCTCATGGGATCATTGCCTCAAGTCCCTCTGCTGGGTTTCCTTTCCCTACCACACTGAATATTATGTTTCTCATCTTCTTGACTTAGCTTATCAATACTTCACGGTGTTGTTCCTGTCGGAGTCTCTGGCACACATCCACCATCTACTGGTTAAAGTTCAGATGGGATGTCAGTGGTGACCTTCTTCTTTGGGAGATCACCCTCACCAAGAATTCTAAAAGCCATCTCATTATCTTCTTTCAAATCTTTAAATCTCTCCATCTCTCAGTGACTGCTTGGGACCTAAGGAGAGCTTTGGCCTACTTACGTAGATGTCTTAATCTGAACTAGTTTTCTGTTATCTTCAGTGGAAAATAATACACGTTTTATGGTGTAACTCATCTGATTTATTTCAGGTATCTACTGCAGGGTTAGATGAATCTCACTTTACAAGTTGTTATTCTTTCTTACTGACTGCCAGGGGAATGCAGAAAAACCAGCTCAGATGCAGATGATTTTGCAGCTATTCCAACTAACCTACCTAGTTACCTAACGATGGGCAGATATAGACTATATCTACAGTCTATATATATCTATAGACTCAAACACTTAAATTTAGGTGCCTATGGTGTAGGTGTTTACACATGAGGTAGGTGTCTAAGTTCTCATTATATCAATGGAGATCTGGTTAGTACAGTTGATGGAGCCTGGAGAACAATTCAGCTGAGCATATATCTGCGCCAGAATGAGCTGAATCACTCTCTAACCTCTTCTAAATGGATCTTCACAGACTACAAGCGCTTGGACATCTAGCCCACATATCAACATCTGTATGTAGACTTAGATGTCTTTACCTTAAACTGAACCCCACCCTTGGCATCTGAACTGGATCCAAATCCTTTCCCAAGACTGTGGTATGTTTAGGTTCAGATAACTCTAACCATCTAACTGGTAGGTTACTGGCCTATACTTTGTTTCATTTTGCTGGCAAATGAAGCTACTACTATTACCTCAGTTTACTGTAACATTGGATCAGCTGACTCAGTCAATGGAACTGCCTCTGCTAAATCATCAGTTATTTCTTTGATCTTGATGACTTGGGACTATTTGCAGTATAAAAATCTTAAATATACGAGCTTTAATGCATATACTGACTCATGAGGGCAAATGCAACACTATTTGGGAACACTGCAAACAATGACTTGTCTTCCTGGGAGCAGCATCCCAGACAGATGTTATCAACTTGAGTTTGAAATTGACTTTTTCTGTAAGAAGGAACAAATGGCCATTAAACTGAATGGTGCACCACTTTCCCCCTTGTGTGAAGTTAAACAAACTTTCCTCTAAGAAAAGCATATTAAATCCTAATGCTAGTTAATCCAACTTCCCCTGTTGCACACAACAGAAATGCTATTGCCACCCACGCTTCTGCAGAATATTTTATAAAGGATCTCCTCTCTTAAAACAAGGGACATTTTTATCCTTTTTTTCTTGATTCCACTGCTTACATCTGGCATGACCTCCCATAATTTCCAGGATGTAGATCTAGCTGTCTAACATCAAAAAAAGAACCATTTAGAGAGAAATACATCAAATTCCGGTATTGTTTCCTTTGGACAAACCATATCTTTAAATCAACTTGTGAAGAAGTTACAACCTCTTGCCTGCATCATATGCAATAAGATCATAGCTTCATATTCAATTATTTTTCCCAAACAAGCACGATACCCAGTCACGAGCTTGAAAACTGCAGTCCTTGAATTACGTGTTCCTTTCCTAAACTTTTTCTCTTTCCCATCTTCTTTAAGTAGGCCATATTTTTTCTCCAGTCCTGCTAGATTTCAGGGGCCACCATTGACATTCTTTTGATGAAAAAAGAGGGTTTTTTTTTGTCTCTGGGCTTCTCTGCTTCAGTCTTTGAAGGAGGAGCTTTCAGGTCAGAAAACTCATCTTGTTTAAAGCAGAAAGCTGCCACTTGGCAATGTAATCGCTGCATCATCTTTGGTGGTAGTGGGAAGGGGTTGGCTGTGGAGCAGGGTGTACCTGTGTGCTCAGCAGTCAGCCCCTGCTTTATCTGCACTAATACTGTTGCTCTGGAGAGGCAAAAGGGAAGGAGTTTGAAAAGTTATCACAATACCTTTACAATGGGTCTTTTGTAACCCCATGCACACAGATGCATACAAAGGTAATACCGTAGTTGTTCATATTTTACAACAACCCATACGTGGAAGTCTGCATAGCAGAAAAACTATGTGTCCATATTAGTGGATAGTTAAGGCTAGCTTAACTTAGGTATTTTCAATGTACTCTGAACTATGGGATAGAAGACATGATCCGCTTTGTTTTGGGTCTGTTCTAGCTTCTATGAAATCAATGGCAAAATTCCTACTAAATTAGGTGATGCATGTTCATAGGAAGAGGAGGTTGTATAGGCATTTTGCAAAAACACATATATATATATACACATTCTACATTGTAAAATGTCATTTAAATATTCTCTACTCTATCACTTGAAGCAATTTTCTTCACAAATCTGGAGAAATTCCTCCTCATAAGTTAAAAATAAAACTGGTGTGAATCGTACTTTTCTAAAGACAAAAAAAGAAGTTAAAAAGCACCCCCTTACAAGGGTGTACATGTGTGCGCGCGTGTGTGTGTGCGCATGCGTGCGTGTGTTTGTTCATATTTTAAAAAGAACTTTATTTTTATGGCTCCTTTAACTCAGCAGACTGTCCGGCGTGGGATGAAAACATTGTCATATGCACATAAGACATGGGGAAAATGCATCCAACTGGCCTGTGTTTTCTCATCTGTTACAGATTTAAGATCTTTAGCTCCACAACATTTCGAATTTCTCAAAACCTGAAAACCAGAGAGCGAGAACCGTGCACAGGAAAAAAACTCCTTTCATCACACTGGGATTATTTTTCTATCCCAGGTGCCCGAGCTTGGGTTTTCTCTTAGTCTAATTGATAACCGGCGGGCTCCTCCCCTTAACCCGCTGACTTTTGTGCGTTCTGTTCCCGGGCGACTACTGTTTCACTGTTCTACCTCATTCACTTATGGTTGACCTGGAGCTCCTGGGTTAAGCTTCCCCACTGGTATTCAACCTTGGACCTTATTATTGTTCTACTCGTCTGACCTCCGATACACTAAATTCTAACAAGGTGATCTGAAAAAAATCACTCATTTTTTCTGTGTGGTTTCATGGCTCGTCTTTTTACCGCTCTCGGCTGATGTTCTTTTCTGCACTTCAGACCACCAAGTGCTCTGCTTTAGTTTGTCAATTTATAGTGCTGTCATGGTTTCAAATGCTGCGACCATTGTGTAGAATATACTCTCCTGACCTCTGAAGCAACTTTCTGTATTTCAGTTGTTAACTCATTAGGGTTTGAAAGAACATCTGAAAAGAGAATGGCCTTTTTCCCACAATTGCTTCCAATGAGCTGCTTGAAGAGTCGTCACAATCCAGGATTAAGAGAAATCAAGAGGATGCTGCTAAAAATTAGCTCCAGTTATTTTACATTCTTGCCTAAAGGAAACAAACAAAACCCCTCAATCCCAAATGATACTGATGCTTTTCTTCATCAGTTTGCCACTAAAATGCAAGTAGCATATTAATAAAGCTAGTAATGAAAAGATAATCTTCTGATTTGGATAATTCAAGTTCTTTGCCAAAGTATGCCAAAATATAGACAAAACATGTTATTTAACATAATTTTTATATTTCACTATTTTTACTGTCCACAGGCAATCCTTTGTTTGCACCGGTCCTTTGTCTTTGGATCCTGGGCCTTGAACTGACTTCTCCCAATAAAGTTTTTCTAATAAATACTGTTTCAACTCTTCCCCTTTCAAAATGCCTTGGGAAGAGAGAGGAAGAGGAATAGAGGAGTGGAAAGTACCACCAGATTTTGTCCTGAAGTCATCTCCCTCTAGAGACAACAAGAGTGCAGTCATAACCACGTTTATTAAAAAAAAAAAATCTCCTTGCCTTCCTTCTTTTCCATTTAAGTGGAAAAACCATCTTGCTCACTGAGCAAATAGAGAGGTACTTCTGCCATTTAGGGACAGATTTATAGCATTAGCAAAAAGTTCATAATTTTCATACGCTGAATTTTCAGATTAATGCACAACATCTTATTTCTGAGGTTTCTTTCTGTAGCAAAGACTGAGCCATCAGTTTCTGAATGGAAAAATAGCCTATGGTTTTGCCATTTAAAATAGTTTAGCATGGTTTAGAACTTAACAGTTCTAAACATGTAAGATGTAGTTACACATGCACATTTTTTTAAAACAAAATGTTTTGAATGATTTTTCTATCTTTTCTCCAGCATCACAGGTATTTAGCTCTACCACAGATTTTGAAATCAACAGAAAAAGTTAACTTTTTGGACCTCATGGGAACTATGTTGAGCCTTTAACAAAATGCTTCATTTTGAGAGACTACTTGATACAGCATTCTCGCAGGTAGCACTAATCATGGCTGCACAGTTTTCTGATAACATGAAATACTTGAATGCATCCTTCGTTTTTGTGTCAGAGAATCGTAATAACAACAGCTTGCATTCTTGTAGGTCTCATGATCAAGGGTTTCAGAGTACTTTGCAAACACTAATTTAAACTTCACAGTTTCCCAGAGGACAAGGCTGACTTGGGTGTATCTTTATTGATTTAAATTAGCATGATATGGGAATGACCTTCTTCCTCTCGATCCTATAATACCCTTTTTACAGATGGGTAAATTGAGGTATTGGCTAGCAAGTGTCTTATCCGAAGCCACAGACTGAGTCAGCACAAGCAATGCGACTGCTATTTGATATCTATTCTTCAGCCCTCTAAATCGCTTGCTAATTCTTTCATCATGCTTGATGATTTAACATTTAACAGTTTTGTTCAGTATAAGTCCACCTGCTTCAAAAGACTCCCTTTTAAACTGTGTATATAAACAATATTAGCATAAGTTTTAAATAATTAAAAAACCAGAAGTTAGCAAGTATTTTAACAGAATTAAAATGATGGTATAAAGTGGAAAGAATATAATCATTGTGGAGTTTATACAGCTTAAAAACAATGGATGCATTTGATTGCCTATGTCAAACACCATTAGACTTTTTACTTTAATAAAATAGTAAAGCCAATACTATACAGCAGCTTAAATCAATTTCCCTAGAATGATATTACAGCTGCCAGATCTTCCAAAGTTGTAGAATATTTCTTTTCTGAAGAGGTAAGGAGCTCTCAAATCTTATTGTTCCATTTAAAAAATATATATTAGCATGGATGATAAAATGATATCAGAAAGCAATTTGTGTTAGTGTTTGTACAAGCAATTGCGAAAAAAAAAAAAGCTGGCTGATTGTGTTGCTGTGCTGCTTGTGCATCATTGTTTCTAACAGATGGTTTGCTATTACAACTGCCTGTACTCCAACAAGACTTTATAACCTTGGAAGTTTTTTGTTTGTTTGTTTGCTTCGAGTTGTAGTACACCATTTGTATTTTAAAAGTTTATGTGGGTTACTTTGTCAGTGCTTTGAATCTCAGTTAAATTCTGGTTTCTTATGGTGCTGGGATAGTAAATCTGTACTTGATCTGGACCCAAATATATTTTGATTGTAAATAGAAAGTCTTCTTTTATGAGGATGTTCACTTCACAGCTTGAGCAGTGTAATTTTTATACAGGTCTCAGCAATCAATAAAAAAGCCACAGGAGGAATGATTTATCTTGTTGGTTACAGAGACTGTCACCGAGAGAAATTGTAAAAGATCAATTTACACAACCTGGTGTGAGAACGTTATTGATATAACACGGCTGATCAGTTTCTGGTAGTCTATGGGCAGACGACGAGGAGAGAGCCCTGCCCTCGGATAGGGCCACTCACCAAGATCTTAATAGACTCGCTGGTCCATAAAATGGACACGAAGCCAATGAAGGGTGAGATTCTGCGTGCTCATGGTACACTGACTGGCCTGCAGGAAAATGGATTGGCTCAGCTCCGATTAGTTAGTTAAGCAGTGTCATGCATCCTCCTTTTTTTTTTTTCTTTTTTTTTTTTTCCCCCCTCTTCTCCCCCCCCCTACTGTGAGAACTGTTCACTTGGAGGCTCACTGCCTTAATTACAAAGGGCCCTTTTAACTACAGGTCACAGGAGTTGGCTCACTTGACAGGAAATAAGGAAACAAGCTACCTTCCTGGAAAAAAAAAAAAAAGAAAATCAAACTTCCACTCCTCAAATTAGTTAAATGAAGCTTATCAGCACTTGTTAGTTTATCCTTTGACAGTCTGTTAATTGCAGCTGGTGCATTAAGTTATGTTATAACCAGCAGGACATATGATTAAAAAATAAATAAATCTACGGATATGCCACATGGCTTGTGTTGGTGGAGAAAACAAAGTAAGAACAATGTTGATCTTTGCCGTAAATATCACAGCACAAAAGACATTTATAGGATATTTTTTTTCTTATTCTGTAGAATTAAATTGTATTCTAGCTGAAGGGGCTTCTTTGGATCAGAAAAGAGCTTCTCTATACAATGAGATTAGAAAGGTTCTCATTGTGTCTTCTTAATAAAAACCAACGTTGGCTACTCTGTAAATATAGGCAGTCTGTACCTGTGGATGTTATACATACAGCTTTTAACATACTTCTCCTGACATATACTCTCCATTATATTCTTTTATTTACAGACAATAATTTCTCACTGTTATTACTGGAGGGAAAGAAAAGAACATTAGCAGCATTAAGAAACCCCGCGGCAGTTGTTTCTCCTTTGTAGGAAGTGACTCTACTGTATAACTGCTAGCAAAATAAAGGATCCAAAGGCACATCAAGGGGAAAAAACTGTTTTCATGTGTTTAACCTGTTAATTATAGTAATCTACACTACAGTGTAAGTATTGTAAACTGGAATGGGAAACGGGTGTTTGAAAGAATGAGCTGACTAAGACAAAAATGATTAAATCCACACTTCGAATGGACGATTTTCATATGTAATTTGAGCTACACATTCTTAAGTTGTTTCATTTTCACATTTCCGTACTCATCGGCACGTATCAAAGTGAAAGACTAGCTGAAATTAATGTTTTCTTACCTTCATCTGCTGGAGTATTTTAAGTACTTCTCAAAGACTGGAAGACATGTTCTTCTGGACCCATAATATGTTTTGAGATGTTTTATGCTTAATATGAAGTCAGATTTTGAAATCCTAGGCATCCCAACAATATTGTTTCTTTTTTATCTACAGAAGAAGACATATAAATGCAATGTTACTTTCATACTCCTGAATATTCAAAGTCCCTATTAATTATCATTGTCTTTCCATGTGATAGAACTAGCCAACAGGCTCTCACTGTGTTCATGATACATGTTCTAAGCACAGACAAACGTGTCACCCCCCTCCCTCCAGTTCCTTCAGGTCTGAAAGTCAAATTCTTTGTTCTGAAAATGGATGGGGTGCAGGTGCCGTCCCTCTTCCTATGCCTTCTTGTGCTCAGAACAGAAGAGAAATAAAGGAAATATGACCAGAGCAAAGAAATGGAGCTTGTGAGTCCGGGTGAAAGGGGTGGGTGGGGGAAGAGGATGGAGATGGCCAGATGGGGATGATGACAGCTAGAAGGAGCTGGGGCTAGGGGAGAAAGAAGGGCAGGAGGGAACTTGCTCTTAGTATGTTCTCCACATGCTGAAATTACTTGATATTACTCTACACCCACGTAACTCCTCAAGCACACAAACTTCTGGAGTGAGAGTAATAACCTGGAAATCCACCCCCAGAAAGGAGAAGCTCCCACCTCTGGGGATACATAATGAGGTGCAAGGATGGCCACAGTGCCTGCTGCCCTTTTCCAGACCTCCCGTCTTACTCATCCTTGATCAGGTTCCAAGCCAAGTTTGGTCACAAATAGATGTTTATGCCATGTTTTCAAGTGGGGGGTGGGCAGAGGAAGAGTGGTTTCCTCTCCACAGCTGCCAGGCCATTCGCTGCCTCAGGCAGTCAGCGATCATTAGCCAGCCATGTTCCTCCCCTGCCCTTCTCATAAGGAACTCGGGCTCTTCCCAGCACTCAAACAAATGCCGTTCCCTGTGTCCGACATACAGATGCTACCTGTGCAGAGCGAGCCTGGGCATGTTGCCACCAACCCATCTCAAGTACGATGGTCATCTCCCTTTCTGCTTTGATTCCTTTCTTATTTCCCTTCTCTGCTTTCAGGGCTGCTACTAAATGTACACCACACTCCCTGACTTGAAGTCGGACAATTCCAGTGTCTATCCCCCAAATTAGTGGCTACTCAGAATTGCAGAAAAACATATTGAGGAAGCTCCTCACCAAGATTTTCCCTGATTCATTGTAGGGGCAGCTGGTAACAACCCCCTGTATTCAGGTCGTTAAAGCCTTTCTATTATAGAAAATCCCTGTGACCTTTTATTTTGAGAATTTCTCACATTTCTGTTGTTTGTAGAAGGTGTTTGACATTCAGCAGAGGAAATCCCCTCGGACCACAGAAGTGTCTTCTCTTTGTCCCATGAAATTCCATTTAGGATGCAAAGTGACAAAAATTGCCATTACACTTCTTTTATTTTTATCTCTTGGGAAAACACTGGTAGGCTCCAGGCTGCGGGCCAGGCTCACACTGGCACTGCCAGCACCAAGAGACCCACTGGACCAGCTGAAGCCAAGAAAAAGGAAAGGTAGGTGAAGAAAACAAGTCTGTGGTCTTACATTATAAAAAATTTCCAAGTGAGCAGCTTCCATCCCAAACCACCCCCTAAAATCCTTAACTCAAGGGGTAGGAGTAAGGTAAGCCAGATCAGGTTGCTTCCTGACACCTTGTAGACACACCATGTTTTCCTCGTTCACACACACAAAAACACCTTTCCTCAGCTAATGTGCATCTGTACAGTTAAAGTTCTCAATAACTCTAGCAATAGTATCCTGTACTGCAGCGCAGAAGGTTCAAGATTCACGTGTAACTTACCATGCCAGAAATAAGAAGAAAAGGAGTGTTAAAGTAATTTACAGCAGAGTTAACATTAAATTAACTTTCCTGAGGCTGCAATAGCTAGTACTTGAGAGTTAAGAAATACCTCTGAACCCTAATTTATCCCCTTTTACATGAATACACTCTGGTGCAAATGTGTGTTACATACCATCATACTGCATTTTCCAATTGACCCTGTCTAAATCAGTATTCAGGGTGGTGGTATTCAGGGGGTAAGAGGAGGTTAACACATACAGCTAAAATGCTGATATTTTAGTCTTAAATACTTGATTTTACAGACCAAGTAATTATTTTCACCTAGCAGTTTATAAGCCTGGAGTCTCATATGTACTTATATTCAGAAATAACACATGCTATCCACTAGTTCACGTATGTCATTCTTTGGTTAAAAAATTACAAGATTTAAGAATTTCAAAGAACTACCTAGAACCCATGATAGCCGCACAATCCATATCGTTAGTGTGGTTTGTGAATTCGGTCACTGAAGGTGTTGCGCACTCCTAATATTTTACTTCTTATGCAGACAAATCCTGCTCAGGACTTTACAGAAGAATGTTATTTGCCCTGGAACAAAAAGCTAGAACTTGCTTCTTCACCGCTGAAGCATAGACCTATACTGCTCACTGTGCTCAGGTATCCGTTTTAGCCAGGACTCACAATCATCGGATTCTGGAGAGGACCACACACACATATCAAGAGGACCATACTCAGCTTCGACTGAAGCTTTTCATAACTAGAGTTGGGTGAAAAATAAATTTCTAGTTTAGAGGCATTTCAGGCTTTAGCTTTATACTAATTCAGAGATAAATCATGTTTTGCTTTCAGAATTTCTCATGACATAGGAATTCTAGGGATTTTTTGAACCCTCACAGGGACTTCTGAAATGAAATATGCTCTCAGGAACTTGGCAGCTGATGAGTAAAGTTGACGTGATTCTTGCTAGCTTCACTTCAGCTCACTTCAGAATAGCAGCAGTTCAAAAACTCATGCACATATCTTAAAATGTTTTAACCTCATGTAGAAATCTTTACCTGTGCGGTATAAAGGTCCTTATATCTATACTTGAACAAACAGGCTAGCTTCTTCCGTCCTTTATTGTGGTAGCTTTCTAGGGAGATTACTGGTAGTACAAAAATGTGAACTGAGTTTCTAATGACTAAATGCATTTGTAAAAGATTTCCAGCTAAGGTGGTCTTCTGCAGCACGGGGAGGCACTGAGCACTGTGCCAAGCCTTATAGGAGCATGCCTCCTCTTACTTGCTATTTGCTTTCAGCAGGGAAAGGGCTAAGAATGTGCTGCAAAGCCCCAGCCACGCCAGCGCTCGGCAGCATGTGTCAGCACCGTGTTAAACAGATAAACTGAGGTTCTGATGATTACCCCACCTCTTACTGCCAACTAAAAAGGCGTAAAGCCTGAGACACTGGCACCAGGGCAGAGGCTCCGAAGCCACACTGCTTGGAGGATCGCTCAGCCTCTCTGTAGATATAAACAGGGCAGAAATAAATTTTACTAATTGCAGTGGATATCATGAGATTTCTATCACCACTCTTTTGGAAATGAAATGCAGGTAATGAAACCAGCTGAAATGAAGACATTACCAACTTGTGACACTTATTCATAACACACACATGAATAGAAATGTCTCAGGTGGAATTTAGGATGACCGTCAGTAACTATCGTTCAAATCATGTGGTCTCTTTTGTTCCCCAAACAATTCCTTTTCCTATGGCAAATGCAGTTGCCAAAGTGAATTTGCATTCTGATGCAGCATGTGCACCCATGTTTGTATGTTACTTCTGTTGTACAATATTGCTGGTGAGTTTGGGTAAGATTTACCTGACTGAAGGTAAACATGTTTTAGTTGTTTACGTTAGGACAAAAAGCATTATGCCCCAGAATTGTCTTCTTCCTTCCAGCCAGGAGCCAAAGTTAACGAGGTGTAGAAGGCTGCATCTGTGTTACCTCAAAACTAGAGTAATAGCGTCCAGCCGGGTGCTCTTTAAGGGCTTATGTTTCACCAGTAATATGAACAATGAGGATGGTGATGGTATATGGTCTTGGTGCTGGTGATGTAACTCCTGGCAGTAATGTTCTGCTGCTAATGCAGATAAGTTACGGCATTTTTGTCCCCATGTTTCCTTGCTTCCAGTTTATACGTATTTTTTGAAACTAACTTAGGTTTAAATATCTCTTATTCAGAGAGCTTGTTAGATTTTGACACTAACATTTATGCCTTTCTGATCAAAATGTTCTAACCTAGAAAATGTAGGCTTTTTGGTTGGATTGCTGGGTTTTGGTTGTTTTTAATCTTGTTTTAAGTTCATTTCTCTTTGGAAAGAGTCTTTTCCCAACACACTTGGCGGTACACAGCCAGAGTTTACAAGGTGCACTAAAATTGAAATATCAAAGAGAACTGTTGAAATGACATGCTTGTGAAATGTGTGCAATTATCTGCTATTAACTCATCTGGAATCCTGTGATGAGCAAACTGTGATTTTCAATGTGTCATTACATTGTTGTATCAATGGGTTGTTCAACAGCTCAATTTAAAAAATACTCAAGAAATAATCATTACAAGAGGTAATCCTTCCCATTTGATTCCAACAATTCTGTTCCAACATTAGGCTGACATGATCATGGATCTCATGAGGTTTCAGTGCTTTGTTTGCATTTGCTTTACAGTATTTACTGCTGATTTTATTGTTGGGTGTTTTATTCTTGATAAGACATCTCGGATTCTGTTTTCTAATTATGTAGAGAAGCATGAGGGATAATGCTACCATTTCTGATTTCTTGCTTTAAGCTACAGTGACACTGGTGTTTTTCACACAGTGTCAAAGTAAAGTGGTTATTTTGTTATTATGGTGCTACAACATTTTTATCCTCTGGATGATTTTGTCTCTTCTGGTGGCTATTCAGCTGGAGTTACCCCTTTCTAGCACTGAAAAGGTAGATCTGTTTTGTGTTTTTCATTTGCAATTAATAGAATTTGTGTGGAAAATCATCAGCAGTATTCTGGAGTTATCATTTTACTGTGGCTTTCTTCTTTTGCTACTCAATAGACAGGTACTCTGGAAGATCTGTCTTGCAGAAGAAACTATCAAGCATGTTAAATATGTAAATATACTCGACAATTTCTATTCTTAACAATATCACTTTCTTTCCACTGTTTTTAATCTTTTTAAAAAGGATTCTGTAAAATGGTTTCCAAATCTCACCATGGTCAGACACTACCAATTTGAACTTGATTGGCATTTGTCCTATATGTATCCAGCAAGAGCTGCTTGTTGACAAATATAATTGCAAGATTCCTTTTTTTTCCAACAGAGTGTATTTCCACTGCCTTGTGACTTGGGAGTTTTTGCTATTGGGCAATCAGCTTGCAGAAGTTTGTACTCATGTTTTACGTTCTACAGAAACTTAAAAATATTTCAGTATTCTTGCTTATGTGGTGATTTTTCTTCTAGCTAATCACTCAGGGTAACTGTAATGATTGCGCTTTGCATACGCTGGCTCCCTCCTCTGTAACCAGTGCAAGCATCCAATTGTTTTGCCAGAAACAGACTATATTTCAGTGTGTCAGATGACGAAAAGCATGAGGAGACTTCTAGCAGGTGAATATGTGCTGGTGCATATGCGTGGGATGATGCTGCTAGCAATCGTTAGGGATGAGGAATTAGCCAGCGGTAGTTTGTGTGATGCAGTAGGTGGGAAGAATCAGCCTACTGAAGTATGAGAAAGGCAGTGGAAGGGGATCAGCCAGCAGTTGTCTATGTGCTGGAGGTTATGACAAGGTGGGTGGAAGAGAGAGAAGAATAAGAATGGGGGAAGAACGAAAAAAAAAAAAAAGGGTGGGGATGAAGAAAATAAAAGGAAAAAACCCAAGGAATGAAAAAGAGCAGAAGTGGAGATACTACATGAACTGCCTGTAGCATCAGGCCATAGTCAAAGAAAAGGCAGAATAAGGTGGTCACCTACATTTCTAGGAGATTGAGTGCAACTGGATGAAAACTGCAGGACAAAGTGTGCTATTAGATGGCATTGAATAGTACACTTCAACAATGAAACATGCCTTTGTGACAGAGCATGTGTTGAGTTGTAAGACTGTGTCTGAGATAAATGATGAAGAACAGCCTACATTGATTTGGTGCAAACAGAACATTAGACATCAGGTAAAGACTATCAACAGGAATAAATGACAAAATAAAAACTAAAAAAAAAAAAAAGAGAAGACATTTTCCAATGCAAAATGTCACATACTTCCAAGATGTTCCCGCACAAGGAAAACACCATGAAATACTCCAGGCTGTCACCATTTTGAACATTGGCGGCTCCTCACTCATTTCCTACGTGAACACTGAGCGCACAGGAAATACAAAGAGGCCCAGTTCACTCATCCAAGTGGACCAAGTAACGATGAAGATGTGTGCTAAGTGTGTTTATTTGGGAAGCTGGAACAGAGTGGCTGTAAAATCACAGCCTAGCTTCCTGCATGTCATCTTTCTTGTCCAAGAAGGCAATCCCTTCACAATATAAATTACCAAGGGTTGGCCTCCTCCTGTGGGTGCTAATGGGGTGTAGGTGCAACTGTTTGAACAGCTCTAACGTAATGAAATAATGCAGGTGTTTGAATTGCTAAAGTACTCACAGAGGAACTGCACCTGCCAAGAATAGGCAGAGGTACACGAACACATAATTTGTGGCTGCATGAACGGATACCCGGTAGAGACCCTTTTAATAATTTACCACTGAGTCTGTGCAACAAAGTGTTTTACACTGGGAATAGCAACCAAGCATGAAACGGCAAAAAGAAATAACTGGCTGCTCAAGAAAGGCTAGTTGGCTAGGAAGAAAACTTTGCTTCTACCAGTTTGTTGCTGTGCACTCTTCACAGATTGTGTGTAAGGGAGATTGTCAGGGAGTTGTCCAGTTTTCAAAAAATTCAGCTAATCTGTAATTTCAAAAGTGCCAATGCGACATTCACCATGAAATTCAGGAGCAGAAACTCAGCTTGCCGGAGCCATCTGCTGCCCCAGTGACTCTTTCTGCTCACCAGTATATCCCAGGGAATCGTACTTTGGTCTTACTGACAACAGGGAGAGAGGCTGAATTGTTGTAGAGACTGTAAGAAAATACATGGATTTTATTCTCTAGGGTGTTTGTTCTTGTTCAGCCCAGGCTATCGGTGAAAGAAGGTTGTTTTTGTTGAATAATGGCCATTCAGTAGTTTATATGAAGTGAATCTGGTAGTCTCAGATGAATGTATGGAAATGGATGTGCACCACAAAGACCGCGGGTGTTACTTCTTGGAGGTAACTCCTGAAGGGACATGGAACAGCAGCAACCTCTTCAAATATGAGCAGGGATGCCTGCAGGTCTGGGGTTTAGGGGGCAGCACGATCTGCCTTGTTGCCTGCAAGTATTTGCTTTTATGCACAAATGGTTACTTAAATATTCAACTATGGGGTGTTATTCTGTCTTTTTGTTTTCATAAACATTAAATACGTTTCTTCTCCCTCACCCCTCTTCATTTTCCTCTTGTGAAACAGCAGTTTGGTGAGGTTAGGTACGTTTTGGCAATCCCAGTAGAATCAGTGCCCTCATTCATAAGCTGCGATTACTGTCCTGGGGAAATGAGACCAACTTATATTTGTGGACATAAAGATCTGGTAACAGCAATTGAAGTAAAGTTTAAGAAATGCATTTAAAAAAAAAAAGTGATAGAGGGGTTTTTATTTTGCTCTTGGTTTTGAAAGCAGTAGAATGAAATGGCCTCATTCGAAAACAAAACCTGCATAATGATATTTCTATCTCAAAATAAATCTTACGTTAATAAGGACCACTGGTAGTGTAGTTAGAGAGGCCAAAACATTCTAACCTCCGTGGTTCAAAAAAAAAAAAAAAACCCAACAAGAGAATTTAAAGTTCTTTTTGGAAAGAAAAGAGAAGAAGGAGCAGGAGGAGGAGGGGGAGAAACAAAAGAGAAACTCTGTCTTTCAGTTCCAATAGTTCTTGATGTTTAAAATCTCTGAAGTTTTTTCATGTGTTATGAAAAGCTACAAATTTATCTTTTGCCATTTTCCCAAGGGAAGCTGACCCAAATCCACCAGCAGCAGTTGAAAAGGTTTTTCCAAGCTTTATCAAATGGCCCCAACAGAGACCAGCTTAAAATTAAAAGCTTTCCCTACCAGAGGGAATATATGTGACTTTAATAACTGAAATGTGTTTTTACTTTCTATTACAGGGGTCAAAAGGTTTCTAAACAAACCAAATTTATCAATTATTTAGAGCTGATTTCTTCTGAAGTGGTATTTCTAAGATATTATTTGGTGGATAAATTCAATGTTCTAAGGCCAGCAGCAGCATTTTATTCATAACAAATTTCTCCTAAACTGAATTTGCTGGGGCAACTTAATTTCCACTATCGTGTTTGCACTGTAGAAATATCAACTGAAGTGTTATAGGGCCTAACTAGTGGGCTTTTCAAAGAGAAATTCCATATAAGCATGCTTATTCAGCACCACCCTGCTTGCCGTTTATTGCTTAAGAAATGAACTGGTACATTGTGTCTGCAGTAGAATTTCTTTAGCTGCTGAAATATCCTTAAAAACCACAAGGCACCTTTAAAGTCAGGAAACAATATCTTAAACTACATTGTCACCCTTGCAGCAAAAGAAAATAAGATAACTGTCAGAAGTTTTGTTAAAGACATTTTAAAATGAAAGACCCATACACGCGCGCACATTGATGCACACATTTTCTTAGCTTTCTCTGAGAAGCGAACACTTTATTTAGGCTGTTGCGGAAGGGGATTAACAGTAAATTTAGAAAGAGACCATTCTTAATACTTAATAGGGTCCACTGACCATGTAAATACTCTGTTTGTTACACATTAGCTAAACATACATTGGGTTTCTGCCTAAAGTCTGCCATTTGGTGCAGGCAGAAGACGTTACGGAACAGTTCATAAATTCATGTGGAGCCCTGTTAAATGAAACCAACCATCCAAGAGCTGACATTTTGCCATCTTTAAAATAGCTGCCTCTCTTGCAGTAAAACTTCAGGTTTATTTATGCAAGCAAATATGAAGTAGTAACGCAATCAAGGTGTTATGGAGTCTTTTTTTTTTTTAGAGAGAAAGAATCTGACTATTAATAAACAAAAATGCCTTGAATAGGTTCTCCTTATTTATACTTGAAAAAAAAATTCTTCCTGAAAAATCACATTAAGGAAGAGTGAAAACATCATTTTGTGACCACTGAAAATGATTCCTTTTTCTTAGCAATACATACTCTCAGAAATATGAATTATTACTACAATGAAGAACAAACAGGTGAAAGCTCTTCCTCTCTCTTCTGCCTCCCTTTGCCCTTGGGGCAAAAGAATTCTGCTCAAGCATAAGAGAGTGACAAAAAAGGATCAAAGTGAGCCAAATTTGATCGAGGCCTGGCTAATAAGGGGGTGAGGAGCTTTTTACCTCCAGGGTACTGACTTTGTTTCTGTTTCATCTCTGACTCAGATTGTTACTGAATTTTTGAGATGGTTTGAGGAGGTTGTCAGATGAGGGCTTGAGGTTTGGCCTGGGGACTCTGTGCCCTGAAAAGGCCAGATTTAAACTTGAATTGAATGATATACTGAGACTGAGCATGCTTCTGAGTACAAGGTGATAGTAAGCTGATGAAATGGGTAACACGAGCTTTGGGCCATGGTCAGGCAGGAACTGGAAGGATATCATTCTGCCCCCAAAGTAGCCACATGACTGCATGACCTTCACCTGCCCAAGGTTAGAAGGGAGTTGAATTAGCAGTTCATTTTTGGCCCATTGCTGACAGTGATTGGCAGCCGCGCTGCGGTGGTTATTCAGTGGCTTGCATGAAATGAGCTGATGGGCACCAAAATGACCATGCCGCTGTCTTTCACGACTGCCAGATTTGTTTTCAAGTCTTGTTCTGCACTGGCTTAGCTTTGCTGGGATCTGTGTCACCAGAGAAACAAAAGAAGGAAACAGCAGGTATGGCTATGAAAATGTAAATGCACTAATGAGGGAAGCCTGCCAGATTAGCATAAAAGCTAAGGTTGCTGAAAGGAGCGTTCAAGGCTCTGGATGGTGGTACAACTTCAGATCACTCCCTGGATGTTTCAGACTCCCTTCTGGAGCGTAGGGCGAGAAGAGTCATTTGCATTTGTCCCTTCAGGGTCATGAGTGCCTTAGGCAACCTCAATGTCGGGGTGAAAAAAACGTTAAATTGTGTGCTGGGAGGGGCTCTAGGAAGTATTTGGAGGCTTTCTGAGAGGGGAAAATTTGTAGTCATTTCCTTACACCGTTTCTAATGTCCTAGATACTACCTTAGTCTTGCAACCAATGGTAAGGCCAGGTGAGATCTGAAAAGCCTGAGTGATGGCATTGGCTCAGGAATGATTTGCAACACAGAAATGGGGAAATGAACTTGCTCAGCATTTTCCTGCTTTGCTCCCACCCTGTGCAGCCCACAGACTGGGAGTTCTGCTCAGCATGTGGAGCTGCTTTACATGTGTGCGGGGGACATCGACTCAGCTCGTGTACGTTTATGTGGTCATGACCCAGTGGTTTACCTTTTGCTTATGCTCTTCCTTATAGTTCCCAGCACTGTTGAAAGTAAGGAATTTATTTAAAATAAAAGGGAAACAAAGAAATAAAAATAAAGGAAAAGAAATAACCTAACCTTCCCAAAACTGAATAAGCAAAAGATTCCCTTATAGATACAAAATGGGGAAAAGGCAGCACAGGGAAGTTGATCTTGAATTAATTAATTCACAAATTCAGATCAGATATGCACAGCTTCCTACTTCCATTTCATAAAACCAACTCTACTCTTGGAAAAATATTCAGCTCCAGCTGAGGAACTGAACTCTTCCCGCAGAAGATATATCGCCACCAGGGTTTATAGTAACATTTTTGCCCGCTTAGCCCTGATAGTTTACCTATCACATCTGTCAGATTCTTCAGAGGAAAAAAAAAAAAACCAAACGCAACAGCTTGTCTTCTTCCAGTGCTCGGAACAAACTGGCTTGGGGAAAATATATTAGCGCCTATATTTAAATTATTCAGTTGGTTTGTTCTTTTCTCTCAAGGAGGTAAACT
>NW_008795029.1:6230173-6231941 GCF_000699145.1 Aptenodytes forsteri
CACAGTATAAAAAACAGACTTGCATGCACTACTGCAGTGAAACTCGTGTGTCCATGAGTTATAACAGTACTCACTGTCTTACAGTGCTTGTCTTAAAACAGAAGCCATCGAGCAGTAAACCTAACTACCTTTGGAAAGAACTTTCCCATAATGATTAACTAGTAATGAAAAGGCCAATTGGCTTGAGTAACCCCTGAGGCATAACCAGGGACTTGTCACACTCATTGGCACCCAATGAAGAAAGGGTGTGTGCATGCGGGGGACTTCATCTCTGGGGGAAAGTAGCCAGCAGATCCATTGCTGCCCTCTCCTGGAGGCATCCTGGGAGAAAATGGCCAGGAGACCCTGTCTGGAGACCAGGCCACTGAAGATGTGCTGAATCAGCAGGTCTTATGAGAGCTCTAGGCCTCTCGTTTTGTTCTAGTTTTGAGTGGTGCTGGGCTGGGGACTCAGTCCCTTCAGAAACATGTCTGGGAAGAGAGATTGACAGAATCATAGAATAGTTTAGGTTGGAAGGGACCTTTAAAGGTCATCTAGTCCAACCCTCCTCCAATAAGCAGGGACATCTTTAGATCAAGTTGCTCAGAGCCCCATCCAGCCTGACCTTGAATGTTTCCAGGGATGGGGTATCTACCACCTCTCTGGGCAACCTCTTCCAGTGTTTCACCACCCTCATTAGAAAAAAATTCTTCGTTATAACTAGTCTAAATCTACCTTCTTTTAGTTTAAAACCATTACCCCTTGTCCTATTGCAACAGGTCCTGCTAAAAAGTCTGTCCCCATCTTTCTTTTAATCCCCCTTTAAGTATTGAAAGGCCTCAATAAGGTCTTCCTGGAGCCTTCTCTCTCCAGGCTGAACAACTCCAACTCTCTCAGTCTTTCTTCATAGGAGAGGTGTTCAGTCTCTCTGACCATTTTTGTGGCCCTGCTCTGGACTTGCTCCAACAGGTCCACGTCTTTCCTGTGCTGAGGACTGCAGAGCTGGACGCAGTACTCCAGGTGGGGTCTCACCAGAGCAGAGTAGAGGGGGAGCATCACCTCCCTTGACCTGCTGGCCACGCTTCTTTTGATGCAGCCCAGGGTACGGTTGGCCTTCTGGGCTCCGAGCGCACATTGCTGGCTCATGTCCAGCTTTTCACCCACCAGTACCCCCAAGTCCCTCTCTGCAGAGCTGCTCTTAATCCCTTCAAACCCCAGCCTGTATTGATACTGGGGATTACCCCGACCCAAGTGCACTTGGCCTTGTGCCTCCAATATTGACGTCACCAATTAGCTCACTTGCGTTGGTGACCATCAGGTCCAGTATAACATCCCCTCTGGCAGGGCTGTCTGTTACCTGGGTTAAGAAGTTATCCTCAATGCATTCCAGGAGTCTCCTGGATTGCCTACAGCTCACCGTGCTACTTTTCCAGCAGATTTCAGGGCGGTTGAAGTCCCCCAGCAGGATGAGAGCCTGCGAGCACAATGCCTCCTGTAGCTGGAGTAAGAAGGCTTCATCAATAGGCTCCCCTTGATCAGGCAGCCTGTAGTAGACACCAACCACAAGGTTCCCTTTGTTGCCTTGGTCTCTAATTCTTATCCGTAAGCTTTCAACCTGCTCATGGCTGTTCTTCAGAGACAGCTCTTCACGCTCTATCCATTTCTTGATGTAGAGGGCAACCCCTCCACCCCTTCCTCCTCCCCTGTCCCTTCTGAACAGCATGTAGCCATCGATAGCCACAATCCAGTCATGGGATTCATCCCACCAGGTTTCAGTAATGGCACGCAC
>NW_008795029.1:6232080-6234573 GCF_000699145.1 Aptenodytes forsteri
GTGCTGCAGTGTACCCAGCACATCTCAGAGCAACAGGCTGAGGGCCCTCGCTAGCACCCCGTCCCTCTAACCTTGGCATGTCATCCCACAGCTTATCATGGGCAAACCTGATATTATCCCCCTCCCCCTTCAAGTCTAGTTTAAAGCTAGATTCATACCTCTACGTATCTTCTCTGAATGGACTTTCAAGTACAAATCTGCCAGCTTTTAATGTTCAAAAAGCAGTGCATCTGGCAAACACAGGTGAGCCCTCTTTCTTCATCTGTCTCAAGTGAGCCTACTGGCCCCTCCTACCTCTCTGAAGGCTAGTAGTGCCTGAGACTGTATCCAGCTCTTGGGTAGAGGGTCCAGGGGAAGATGGATGGCACTGTCTCTCCGAGAGGCAAGGTTTGACTGCCTGACCAAATTTTAAAGGAAAGGGAAGAATTCCAAGTGCCTGCTGAGTGCTGAAGGCTTTGTATGTAGGGAGCGTCTCATCTTTGAGGGAGTAGCTCTGCCAAGACAACCATCATCAAGTCAGCAGAAAATCTGAAAAAGCAGGTCAGTAAAAGTTTCCTCAAAAGCAATATTTTACTTCCATGAGTACTACAGTCTGCAGGTAGGCATATATTAAGGGTCTGCAACCTGCACTCCACTGACTTCTAATTCCACCCACACATTCAGTGAAAATATTATTGCTCCAATGGTCTCAATATTTCACACAGCATCACATTTTACTATGAAAAATACAGTTGTCTGTTGGTCTAAGCATGGAGAGTAGAGTAAGGAGTTTCCATTTTGCCCACATTATTAGCTCCAGTGAGAACTCCAAATAAGCAAAATTACTAAGTACCCAAAAGCCCAGTGTGAACTCAAAGAAAACATATCTCCACACGCAGCTTTGTGTGTAAAAGAATTTTCATGGTGAGATACGACTAATCCTTGAGTAATATGTCACAACTATAATTATTTTATTAATATTGTAATTAATTAAGAAATATACTCCATCTCCTATCTTTATTCACCTTCCATTGCTCTGTGTCAAATTAAATGTAGTTACAATGCACTTCTGATAAAAAAATGCTCTATAAGGACAACAGGATGCAGTAGTATCCAAACAGTAACAAAAAATAAAGTAGTTGCCTTCCAAAACCAGCAAATACTGAACTTTTACAAAAGAAGGCAGAGGAAGCATCTGTTGGAAGGCATTATCCAGCTGAATGTGCATTCATACTTTACTAGCTAGGTCTCTTACAGAACACAGGAACCATCAGGCCCCATTAAGAAGTACCTGTTCTGGTTTTCAAAGTGCCTCCTCAGCCATTTTGGGGAGTGCTTCTCTTTTCACACTCAGAGCCAAGAAAGTCTCAGGAAAGGTGAGATTTAAAAGATCAGAAGATGGAGTCTTGACTGGAAAGCTAAGTCACTGAACATGTCTTTGTCCTTTAGCTGGATTAATGTAAGCCCTGAAACCTTACAAAAAGATCTCCAGAGCTGAGTCATTAGGGCATACATTTTCCCTAAAAAGAAAATGGCTTAAACCAAACTTTTGCCCAATAAACTTGACAGTCATTTTTTTTTCCTAAAAAAGAAAAAAAAAAAAAAGAAAAAAGAAAGAAGAAAATATAGTGGAAAGGGAACACCTAAAAAAAGCAGATTCCCTAGAAGAAGTACTGAAACAACCATTCATAATTAATTATTTTGTTCACCTAGATGCTGACAGGACACAAAACAAATGAAGTGGAAAAGCTGCTTCTCCTAGAACTAGGGTACAATATATCTTAATATTTAGGAAGGAGAAATTGGAAAATGAGAGGACTGCAACGGCGTGAAGAGCTGACAAACACAGCCATGAATGAGAAAGGCTGCATGGGCTAGGATGAAATAAGTGAGAAAACTGGCTGTGGGGAGGGAAACGATGAGGCTTTCTATAAGGTGAGATGGTATGGACTTGGTCAGAACTGGTATGAGACCCTTGGCATTCAGACAATAAGCCAGAATACACCTTCCTCATCTATCACATGCCCTCACAAGTGTTGGTAATAGAAAAACTGGTATCACAGACAAATTTTCAAAAATGTAAATACAGGCATATAAATAAAGGAAAAGCTGATTACAGAAAGATATCTGATAGCTTTTGTCTGAGACTCAAGTTAAAGGGTATAAATAATTCCCATAGCATGATTGCACAATAAAGTAAAAAAAACTCCTCAAGGAGAATGTTATATATTTCATTTATTATACATCACTCTTATGTTTACAACTGAAATACATCTTTCCTTGGGGACCGTACCATCATTTATTTTAAATCAATGTTTAAAATTAAATGGTAATCCTCAAGAGAGTGAAGACTCTTCAGTTACCAGCCCTTCCAATTGGAAATCTTTCTTTCATGTTTCTATTTAATACTCAATCCAGGGTTTGAAATTAATTAAAAGATATCCTTTCTCTAATCTTTTGATTACTAGCTTCAAAGTTGGTTTTTTTTTTTTTTTTTTAAAAAAACAGGTTTTA
>NW_008795029.1:6234690-6251028 GCF_000699145.1 Aptenodytes forsteri
AATTTTTTTTTTTTTTTTTTTTTGTAAATACACAGTGTTATAATAACTTCATCCTTTAGCAGTATACCCAAACTGTTATTAAATGCACAAACTGCATTATCTTCTGACCAATAATCAAAAGAAAAGGGTCTGTTGGGGGCAAATTATAGGTTCTTGCTTAGGAACAGTCACCTGATGTGTAACTAGTGCATTTATACTGTTTAATTGCAGTTTCCCACTATCAAAATCAAATATAAGGGGAAACTGTTAATAGGATGCCATGTTTAACGTCACTCAATGCATTGTTTTGATGCATCTTGGGACAGGGCTTTGCCACATGGTATTCAACGGCCATTTCATTTGTGGAAGGTACCTTTTTTTCAAGCTAACCATATGGACTGAGTACTGCACTGTGGGGGAATACAGCCACCCCCTCACAGTCTGCAGAGGTCAGGTCTGGCCTACATATGGAGCCAGGAAATCTGCACTACAAATGTTTGTCATCTATTCATGTTTTCATCTCCTATTAGCATCCTGACCCTCTCATAGCATGCCTGACCTGGTGTTTTGCTTGCACGAGTTACATGGGAGAAATACAGGACTTCAGCAGCTAGAAATAGCAATGCAACGTATTTCGTCACCTTCACAGAAGATTTCAAAAAGAAAAGAAGAAATAAGACTCTTGGCTGATAAAAATATATTCCATACCAGTGGACCCATAAAGCCCAAAGTCTATTATGTCCATGTTCTAGATCATTTCAGCTTTGACACTTCCATGGGCACTGGTCTGTAGAGAAATAGCTCTGAAGTACTAATAACTCTGAACTCTGCTTCGTGCTGCCCTTCTCTTATGCATTCATGAGGTCTCACTGTCATTCAAGGGGTCCACAAGGACACTCATCTCTGATTGCAGAAGTAGGGATTTACTGAATACTGTCTGTACAGGATTAGTAAAAATGCACACCACCCCCCCCCCGCTCAAATATGGATTTAAACCCTGCACCAGAGTTCTCCACTGAAAGGAGAACTCAGACACACGTGGCATCTTACTGTGGGCTCAGGCTCTCATTTGGATAGGGTTTCCTAAAGACCATGGCTCTTCCTAGACGTGGTATTGATATTTTTAAACAGCTCTGTGGCTAACAATGTGGACTGAGAGCGTACAGGTGATGGAAATCTCCATTCCAAAACCTACTCTGAGTCTGCTCTTAAGCTTTCGTGGAAAGTACAGTCAGTGTATACCTTTATAAAGACAAAGTGAGCAGAGAGTGTGGCTGCAGGAATGTACATATTTTCTGAAGGAAGGGGAGTAAAAAAACCACGCACCAATACAAAAGTCTGCTAATGAGGTCACACTTCACTCAGTGCAACTGGAAATACAATTTTCTGATACTTAAGGAAAACTGTTAATGTAATAAGACTTTTATCAAAGATTAGTTTGAAATGGAAGTTGCTAATAATATAGGATAGAAAGTAACTAGAACAGTAAGGGTAACATATCGGAACAGCAACTTTCACATAAATTGAAGACTTTTGTTCTTTCATGTCACATTAGTGACTTTCATATACCTTTTTGCAATTTTCATATGGTATTAGTGACATTTGCGTCTTAGGAGCAACTTTTCATATATGCTCTCCGAGAGACTTTTGGCATGTGCTGGCAGCTTTCATATTTTATTTAGGATTTTAACTTACTGTCAAACGTTCCGTTCCACAAAGATGAAAAGGAAGTCATTGATGCTGCACTTCTTAAACTTCTTAATAGAAGGGTAGATAACAATAGCTGCAATTCAAGAAAAAGAAAATCCTGCACCTCTGCTGCATTTTGGGGAGCAACCTGTGTGGTCCCTGAAACCGGCAGCTATGCAAATGGAAAAATATATTTTATGGTTAATTAAAACTTCCCATAGGAAAGTGGCCCCTGAAGCTCTCTCAGAAAGTAAATAGAAAAGGAATCAGAAAGTTGGTGGTTGTTTTTCTCCCTTGAACAGACTATTCATCCCACTGTAAGACCGCGGAGTGAATGAATGATGGAATATTTGACTGATGTAATTTATGGTGCTCCATATGACAGCCTATTTCAGAGTGCTTGAGGTTTTTACAGTCTCTGGTAGTAGTACCTGCTGCTGAAACAAGAGATTACTCTCCTTGGACAGACAGTAATTTAATAGTACAACTGTGTAGCTAGCCACCTCCTACTGTATTTCACCACCCACTCCAGTCAGCTTTTGATAGATAGACCTCAGCACTTGGAATATGAAGCACTATGTATCCTGCTCACAGTCTTAGGAGATACATCAAGGGTGGAAAACTGGAAGGAAAATAAATAAATAAAAGGTGCTAACAAAGTCAAGTAAGCACTGGTTCTCAGTTTTGTTGTTTTTACTGAAAATATACAACAAAAGGACAAAATGCCGCACTGTATATTGGGTGCTGTTAGCTTTTCAGGCATGTGGTCAACAATGGTAAGTTTTATGGTCTTGGTTGTTGGGTTTTTTTTAATATTTGATCACAAAATTATCTCAATTCTCTATAAAGATACATTTTAAGAATCAGCCTAAAAATGTAATTGGGCCTTTTCACTAATATAAAAGAGTGCTACTAACTGTGCATAAGAGCAAAGGGGGTGTGAATCTGTCAGGGTGAAAGAGGAGGTTTTTTTCTTCCTGCATCCACAGTCCCAAATTGTAGCTGTCGGACCTGGATGCATACACAGGCATTCAGCAGATCTCCCTTTGTCCAGGTGACGCGGGGGTCAAGCTTCTCATTGATGACTGCAGAAAGGTTTAGCTACCAGGGCTGAAGGTACCAGCAGCACATTGGGGTTTCTGTGACAGTAGTTGGAGTGGCTGAGTGGGACTTGCATCATCTTTTCAGACACTGCAGTTTCCATCAGAGGGTGAAACCAGCGGTGGGCTGTATTCAAGGCACAGAACAGAGACCGTCAATGCTTAGGGAGTAGATACGCGCCGAGGAGCGGCATGTAACCCTGAGGTGTCTATCATGGCTGCGCACAACTCATTCTCCATTAGAGAGCCCCAGAGCTGAGCTCCTGCAGAAGGACGGTGGTGGTAGCAGCAACAGTCCTGCTGGATCACTTCTCTCTTCTGCTTGAAAGGTTTCGAAGCCCATAATCCTCAAGTTACAAGTAAGCCTGAGCAGGGCACTGTTGGAGATGTGCCACTGTGCAGGCAAAAATCTTTGATTTACCAGGTCAGGGGAAAAAGAGGAGGCTTTGTAACTGCTGATGCAGCCACGGCATGGCAGGGAAGATCTCTATCCTGGTCCCTGTTGTGGTGCCTCTCCCACTGCCTTCTCCAGCAACTGCTTAAAGAGCCTGTGGAGATTTCCTACCTACAGACTCCAGCATCAGCTAAATGGTGGCTTCCTAAATGCCCATCTCCACTTTCATGGCCAGGGAAAGTTTGCACTGGGACAGCTAATGAATAATCCCCCAGCTTTTGGTCTGTCTTACACCGCATGGGCAGGTAAGCCACTTGTTCTGTGTTTCCCTGGACCACCAGTTTTCAGCCTCACGACTAAGGCAAACCAGTCATAAGGTGAACAGTCACCTGCCCAGAGCTCAGCTTCACTGTTCCTGGCTGCGATAACAGCAAATACATTTCTCTCTGACTACTACTTCATGTTCCTTTTTCGCTTCTTGAAACTACTTAATTTTATCCTTTCTAGCCACACTACAGGAAAAAAAAAGGCTTTTAGAATAGCCAGGGGAGCTCTCCCAGTGCAAATACTCCCATGAATATTTATTCATGGTAGGATTTGCTCTGCTTTTGCTTTTCTGTGAACATTTCTGCGAATAAATTCTTACTCTTCTAGGTCTTTGTGAATTAGCAAAAAGCTGAGTAAATAAATGGATTTTATCTGCAAGAATGTTTGTGAATCCTCCCTCTACTTCCCTGCCCCTTTAATTTCGTCTCTTGGCCCAATATTCGAAAGGAAAGGAACACATATGCTTTTTCACCTCTTGCACACACACATATGAGCAATTGATTAAGGATGGGACAGGCCAGAGTCAAAAAATCTTGGACAGCTGCAGGTATAATTTGCTACTAATAAGGAGGTGAAGGAACATCCAGCAACATTTATTCTCTAAGGACACCATCCGGCAACTGCCAATCACTTCTGCGAGGATTTGAGTGCTCACAAGCCCCACTGAACTCAGGTGGGCTGAAGGGTTCCCAGGTGTGCTCAGCAGCTTACAGAATCAATCCTTCACCGTACGGCTGCATGAGCAGAGCTTGGTTCTCAGCAGCAGCCACGGGGGAGATGGTGCTATCAAACAATCCTCGCTGAATAAAATTTGGGTTAAGTCTTCAGCCTTCTGCGGACGTTGTGCTGTGATGTCCTTACACAGAGAACTGTCTTTAGGCTAAGAAGAACACATCAAGCACCTGATCTAGGCACAAGGAAAATCAGGAGCTTTTCTTCACTGTCTTCCTCTCTGCTTATTAGGAGGGTCCACGTCCTTGGTGCTGCAGCCAGGTCTCCTGGAGCTGGCCAGCACACTGCAAGCTTTCTGCTAATAAAGCCCCTGCTGTAACTCAGTCCTCAGATCCTGTTCACAATCTCCCAAAAGGGTTTTTGCACTTTCCCTTGGTCCAGCCAAACCACATTTTGTCTGATACTGCATCTCCCAATGTTAATTCCTAGAAGCCTAGGTTTTCCCTGCTCCCTTTTTGCCCTTTCCAGCCTGTATCACGCTTTTCATTACTGCTGTCCCCTCAGATGTCCTTGAACCCTCAGAAGATGTTTTAATTTATTTTTGCCTCCCTAATCCACAGCTCTTTTTACCTCCATGTAAAAGTGGTCTTAAATATCTCCTTGCGTGCCCAAAAGCCACTGACTGTGGTTTCCAGGTTCCTGATCAGCATATTTTCTCTCAGTTTCTCTGTAACGGCTAAAGAAACAAAATCCATGCCGGACTCCTCTTTCTCCCACCTTCAACTCTTCACCCTCTGCCCCCTGTCCTGCAGGGAAGTTTTAAGAACTAGAAAACTGTGTTGATGCTGTATTTTCAATATAAGATTCACTATTACTTCAGGAGAATACTAATAAAACTGCAGATTTTTAAAACATTTAGACTTGATCTATTTAATCACTGTTTGCCAGCGGAGCCTTTTAGATTTGGACTATCCCTTCCAAGGCGTATTCTGTGGAATACTCTCTAGCAATACTAAGAGGGATCAAATATCACTCTCTGAGAGAGTAATGTCCTTGATAGATTGTTTCCTTTCTAAAAATAAGTGCTTATTCACATTCTTGATGGTTTTAAAAAATGAACTCTGTTTGTTAGCCACAGGGCAGGTACGCTGCAGGCACCAGCAAAACAATAAATACCTTATATTTCCTGGCCAGTCGCTCTTAAGTCTGACTTGACATGATGAGCAGCAGGGTCTATATGGCAAGTCATATCTCCTAAATTTGGCCTGCCTAGGCAAACAGCTAACATTTATGCTAGCTTTAGGTGTCTTTTTTTTTTTTCCTCAGTGTTAAGTGCCTTCTTCCATAGCATCCCTAGAGAGCAGGGATGGTTTTCATCTCACCTGGATGCCCCTGAGAGATGGTGCATACCAGGCCGGGCCAAATTCAGCATGACAGTCCACAGAAAACTGTCCAACAAAAAATATTTCGTTTGTGGCATCAAGATAGCACAGGTTTCTCACCATTAGCCCCCCCATTTTCATACCCTTAAAAGGAATTTCAGGGTGAAATGCCACCCTCTGCTCATGTCAGCACTCCTGATCAGCATATGAGCACCACAGGCTGGGTCTTAACTGCTGATTAGAGGCTAGGATTGAGGCTGGGTATTAGCTATGTGAAGTGACACCCAAGTAGCAACGAGAAAAATATTCATCTGAATTCTATGAATATTTGTGGCATGTCATATTCCATGACACGCAGGGAACAGCTCAATGAGCTTATATTGCAGCCATTTGCGCTCAGGAATGCTGTAATAGGCTACAGCATGATGTCACTGACACTTGGTTGTTGGTCGTACCAGAGAAATACTACTCTGTTGGCCAGAGACATACAACAGATGCTGAGAAATGCTGCTTGATCTTACCTACCTCCATTTTAGGGTGCTAACAGCTTTCCTGAAGTTCTCTATTCTGAAATTAGTTTGAAATCCATTTCGTAATAAACTGTTCAGTGGTAATTCCTAATGTTCAGACTAATATACATTGACAGCAGAGGTTGCTGCTTACTATTTCTATTCTTATGATAAAAATGCATATTTAAAAAAAAAAATCTGGTATCTTCTTGCTTGTTAAAAGTCTAAATGCAGATAAATAATATTTAGGAACCACCCGTAAATTTTAGAAACCACCCACATATTTTGCAAAAATGGAGCCCCTCAGATTATCTGCCAATGATCCTTTCTTCTTCCTCTTTCCCTCCCTCCATCTCCTGTGATCCCTCCTGTGCCTGCTTTCTGCTACCAGTTCAGGCAGGGCAGGAATGCCCAATAAAATACTTTTATGTTGTTTGAAGTGATGTGCCATTAAAAGGTTCACAGTATCTGCACATCTTCAGCTTCTGAGACTTTCTAAATCCTGCTAGTAAGTCTTGGCTCTCATTGCTGTGTGTTTTTTAACCCCCAAGTAAAAAAGGGAATTTTTTTTTCTTTATTATTACAAACACAAAGAAAACAGTATAAAATCCTCAAGGAGCAGCTGCTCTGCAAGGACGTTATGAGTGTCCATGGTACTGCTGCAGCATGAGCATCTGTCACTCAAGAAAATGTCATCATGCCCAACCAAATCCATTGTGCAATCAGAGTGGAGAAAGCACTTGTTTAGAAAGGTTTATGGGCTGACGTCTGTTTGAATGAGTAACATCCAGGCTAGGATGGGCAGGATGCACATTCTTGTTCAACCAAGCCAGTGCATCTTAATGGCAAAGAGTGTGTTTTAATTGAAAGGAAAACCCCAACCAAAATCTTGAAACAAATGTCACCACTTCCAGATTTTTAAATCACATTATTTCGTAAGTTCCAGTTGGAAGGAATTCCAGCTTTCATAAAAATGTGTCGATAAGCTTTAAGGGTCATGGTTTATCGTTCGTAACATAACCACAGCAGACATTTGAGACAAATATGTTATTTTTCTTGGACCTGTTAATCAAATCACCTCTTCAGGAAAAAAATCCTGCCTATTAAAAATAATATCTTGCACAGAACTGGGAACTGAACAAGGCTTTCATTTGTGTGGACACAAACACATTGGATTAAGAAATTACTTATGATATCAAGTTATAAAATGTACATAACTTAGAATATAAAGCATAAATATTAATAGATCATGTTAAAATTACAGGTATTAGAGAAATAAGGTTTTTTAATAATTTTTTAATGGCCTGAGAAAATCTTTCCTGTGCAAGTTTAATACTGGTATAAATCTACTGATTTTACCATTGTAAATCAAGTTCTACTTCCTTAAGTGGGACTAATCAGCACTGATTAGGGAAGTTTCTTATTTTACCTCCATGTTTAAAGATTACCTTTTCAATCCTTATTATATATACAGCAGTTGCTTTGTTAACATGTGCCACCATAGGTTAAAAAGTACTCAGCAGAGTGATTTGTCTGTTTCATATTTTGTCTTTGTTGAAAATTTTTCATTTGCTTTTGCTTTGAAGTGCAGAGCAGCACCCTTTCACTCACCCACCTTTTCTGAAGGCAAAATGTAAATCACAAGAATTTATTTTCTTTGCTAACAAACATTTATTCTGGGATTTTTATCACCTTTAGATAGAACTTTTTTAAAAGGTACAAATTAAATCAGACTGTTATGAGATTTCCCAGAGGAATTTTGCCTTCATTTACAGAGACAATGTTATACTTTTCTCCATTCTTTCACAGAATTAACAGTAAAATGGAAAATGGGGACGTCTGATTGCTAAATCACTAGCTGATGATCTAATTGATCCGTGGATGTTTTTGTGCTTGAAGATGTCTTGAGGCGGCATATATATACACACGTATATATGTATGTCTCTCTCCACACACCACATGTACAGATATAGAACCCTTTTGCCCCAAGAAATCTTTTACTTTAAAATAAAACCCTCAGTTTCTTTTCCACCAAAAGTTTTTGCAATTCCACACTAAAGATTATGAGGTACTTTTTCTGCAGAGCTCTGATCAGCAGATTTGATATATGGATTTAGATCAATTTTTTCTTATGGCAAATCTATATGTTATTCTACTTCTTCATTTGGTACTATTTGCTGAGTGGCTGTTACTTGGGAGCAAAGGTCAGTATCTTGCTGTTGGAGCAGCCGAGTAATCTTTTACTCCTCATAAGCGTAGTCAGAGATATTAAATCACAGTTGACGTACCTGAAGCACAGCAACTTCATCCATATTTTATCTGCTGTAAATTTAATACCACAGCACTTTTTAGGGTGATGTATTTATTAACTGGCTGGGGATGAGCAGTACAGAAATTCAGTTTGTTCAGGAAAATAAAATGAAGACACTCTGACAAGTTTATGAAGTAAGCACAATAGCTATTTATTACTTTTTAAACACGCAGTGCACCTAAATGTTTTTAGCAGTGTTTGCCCAAATAAATGAATAAAGCTTCCCAAATCATCTCTGTTTACTTTTCTTTTGAATTTTAATAAAGTTTTTGCTTTATTTTAAAAAGCACATGCTAGCTTCCTTCAGAATAAAATGCATTCTTTATGGAAATAAACATAGCTAAGTGTTCAGATAAGCTGGAGAGGGGCATTGTGGGAAGAGAAACAAATAATTCACAGCCCTTCTGTATATTAATCCCATCTTTTCCATTTTTGGTTCTAATTTATTTTGTTCTTTACATTCTACCACCACCAAAATAAATGAAGCCATGAATACAATAACTTTTTAAATGCAAGTACCCGCCTTCTACTGCCTTCTATTGCATTTGAATAGCACTTATTATTTTTACTCAGTGTTATTCTTTGCATTTCTCATAGTAAATAATTCACACAGCTTTTTCTTTCCTTGTGACCAAGATATGCTTACGTTTTCATGCAATTGAAAAAAAATCATTCTAGATCTTTTCATCCTTCATTAACTGTGACTTCTATCTCTTTATAACATGGTAAAGAAAAATATTTAGATGTTAAAAAGCATGCTATACTGCCAAAAAAAGCAACTGTGACCTTAATGTTGTATGAAGTGTTTATGATTTTATTGGTGATCATTGAAACCTGATGACCAACACAGCCTGGGAAAACTCAGTTTTGGCTTACAACCACCCCAGCAACATGCCAGGAGCGGTACGGCGGGTTTGCAAACCACAGTTACATCAGAGGAATGGCACTGGCAGAACTCGAGGAACACCCCAACAGTCTGGTCAACTGTTTTGTTTTGTTTTGTTTTCTTCAGTGATAGAGGACTGTGTGTTTGTTCCTTGAACTCCAAAGGGACATCCTCTGCAAATCAAATGTCTTTGACTACATATGTGCTTTAGATGCCATTTCTGCACAGAGCTATTCTGTTTTTCTATGGTTGTTTATAAAAAGGATGAGTCAAGCAACTAAATGACTACAGCAGTTCTTTGCCACTCTTTTGGCTGCAGTATTTGTTTTCTTGGGACAGCCCATGAAAAAATAGCTACACAACACTGCGTAGCTTCTTGTTCTTTGCCTGCTGCATCATCAAAAATTTGATTATTCAGGTTCCTGAAGATAAGACACCAAACAATAAGACCTCTCTCTTTAACTCTGCCCATGCTGAGGTAGGTAATTAGGCAACTCCTGATTTGCGCCACAAAGACGAGAACAGAAAGAGAAATCCACAGGAAGGGATGCCTCAGACTGAATCTGCAATTTACCTCGGGAAGCCTGGAATACTTTTCATTTTTCTGCCTCCAGGTTTGTGCAGAAAAAGTCTCATCTGCATTCCTTTATGGAGATGACATTGTGTTGGTCTCCATCCCTTTCACAGATCCTCACTGCAGGGCCACCTCCTCACTCTTGCTGTTTGGTGCTTACTGAAATTTATTCCCAAAGGACCCTTATTATTAAATACTGTCTCTCACTCTCACTTTCCTTTTTCCTTTCCTTTCATCTTCCCTGACCCATTTCCCCCATTCTTGCATCCTCCCTAAATTTCTCACACAGTTTTCCCCCTCCTCTACCTCCCAGAGTAGAATTTGGCAGCACGTTGGCAGCACACTGAGGCCAACAAGAGAAGTGCCCTTTGGTTTCAAGGGGCTTTGGATTACCAGCTAAGCTTCCATGAGCACTTGTCCTCTCTGTTGTAAAGCTCCACATGAGTATTATGCTACAGAAAGCGTCACAGCAGAGGAGCTGGGTGGCTCCACAGGCTAGGAGCAGAAGGCTATAACCACATATTCATCTGCCAGTCAGAGAAGGGAAACCCTGGGGCAAAACTTGCACAAAATAAGCCCCATTATTCAGACTGTGCAAAGGGGAAGAAAACCAGAAGAATTTTGCATTCGGGACTGACATACCAGCAAAGAGTGCTGGCACAGAATAATAATACACAATAATAATAGTAATAATATTTGTACATAATTTATCATTATATACTACAAACTCAGCTCAAATCCCAGTACCATGCTATTCTCTTCCAGCTCCATATCCTCCTCTTGCTATACTCTTTTTATTGGCTTACATGTGCTGTGGAAATTAGTTTTATTCTAATTTGGAGCCTTTGAGGAAAGGCTGAAAAAGCATGTACTAGTCCATAGTCATTAAAAAACTCAAATGACAGTATTTCATCCTGCTTTTGAGGCTAAAATATTAGGCTTTGAAACATGAATCACACAGCTTAGTTGAGACTGTGAAGAAGCTTAGGATCATAGCTTTAGTTAAAAATAAGCTTTAATACATAAAGCTGAGGAAAAGGGAGCATAGAGAATACCTCAGAAGTCAAAGTACAGCTACTGAGCAGCTCTGAGTTTGTGTATACCATACTGCTCTGCTTTTAACCCAGATACTGTTGGGCTTCACTAAAGGGGAAGACAGAGAACCAAGGATAGTTTAGAGGGAAGTGTTGGGTGGCATGTTAGGGAAACAGCGCGTAATAAGTCCTAAAGAGTTAACAGTTTGCAACGTCTTTCAGCCTGTAGAACAAAAGATATATTGTTTCACAGACCCCCCCCCCATTGCTTTTTTTTCCCTCCTTTTTTTTTTTTTTCCCCTTCTTCCCCTGGCCTTGTAAATCCCATATTGGCAAGCAAGAATGAACGTTATAAAACATCTTCTGAGAGGTCCATACTGCAATAGCCCTTGCACTGTCCTAAGTTGCCAGTTGCTCTAAATCTTCTATAGTTTAAATGCAATCTAAAAACAAAACCCACAAGGACACACCAGCTTACGTATAGAGAAGAGAAAAAAAGGATTGAAAACACACCTTGAATCTTAGCTTAGGAAACTGCGCTATCAACCCTTCATCTCACAGGTCCAAGTCTCTGCGCGGCTCCAGACTGGTTCTGAGTTACCCATAACCTGCAGGACAGTGGAGTTTGTTAGGGTCACCTGGTCTCCTTTTAGGGTTGTGTTTAAACAGCTCTGGCCCTCTTCTTGCTATTGGCCCTTGCAGAAGTTGTGTGGAAAGGCTGTTATGAGTCTGCACAAGGGAAAGCCATGAAGACTATGCTCTGAAGAACTGAATTTCAAAAGCTCAGTTAATTCCCCTGAGGAAGCCTAAGGTAAAACAATAATCATCACCTTGTTCCTCTCCCACCCGTCGGAGCACAGGTTCCTGATTATCGGGCCGGCTGCAGGGAGAGGAGGTTATGCTGCTGCTTAGACCTCCTTCTCAGCCAGTGCCACTCAGCTCCTTATCATAACAGCATGAAGCCGCCTCATTCTAGGGCTGCATTTAAAAATAGTATCCATTTCTCTTTTTCTTTCTTTTTAAAGCAAACTTCTCTGATATACATTGATATTTAGAGCTCAGACCTAGGCAGCACAATTGTAATTTAGGGAGAATACCTGAGGTGCAATACTGATCATTTCTGCAATAGACAGCAAATTGTTCATAAAATAGGTACCAGAAAAGCGGTGGTAAAAGAAGCATTTAAGTATCCAGCTTGCAGATCTCAATTCCATTTGCACTCTTCTGCTCCGAGTGAGGTCCTACAGGGAGGAGAAGGGGCTTAAAGGCACAGTCCTCAGACAATAGCACTCTCAGAATGGTTAATTATAGCACAAAGCCCTAAGAAACTTAAGTGGATTTTGCATGGCTTTATGGAAAGTGGAAACTATTCTCTTTGCCATTTGCCAAGCCACACACACATTACAGCATAGCAGCTAGAGTTTCAGAGCTTTTGCAAAACCAGGTTACACATCAATTTCATTATTTCACTTGCTATGTGAAAGTGCGATATAAAAAGCTCTTGAAAAACATGACCACGTCCAACAAGTCCTGTATCGCAGACACCTGATATGGTCTCTGTAAACTTTTTCCTTGATGCCACATCATACTATGTTTTTAAAATCCACATCAGAGAGGGAAACAAAACTTCTGTGAAAAGCTTTCCAACTTCCCTCCTCAAGGGAAAACCTTCCCCAGCCATGCGCGCAAACACACTCCCAAGCGAAACAAGAAGAAAAATGACTATCTTGACCCACTGTCTCATATTTGTGCCCTTGCCAGCCACTAAGGTTATGCCTGTGGTCTTTCATCCAAAGGGGTGACCACAGAGGAGACTGTATATATATTTACATCTTGTTCTTTCTTTTTAGAGGTAAGTAGGAGATGTGGTGAAAATTAAGGTTCTGAGTATTATGGTTTCAAGATTTACAGTGGAATGGAAGAGAGGGAAAAGAAGGCCAGAAAACTAATAGGTAGAGACATAGTTTATGGAGAGCCAGGGTGTTTTTAGGAAGGTCAGTGCTGCTGAATAAACCATGCAGCCTTCATTAATGAACTGCTAAAACTATTAAAGAGTTAGCCTGCTGTCATCCAAGAGACGTTACCAGAGACCTTATTTCAGCTTAGATATGTGGGTAGCAGATGTATGTATGGATGAGGAAAATGTGGTGAAGAGACTAAAATCACTGTCCTGCAAAGACTTACACATGTGCTTAGCTTCATAAAATATAAGTAATCCCACTGAAACCGTTTAGTCAAAAGGGCTACTCAGTGAATAAAGCTAAGCTCTGCATGTGAAGCCTTTCAAAGCTATTGCTTAGGTGTGACAGGGCATCAGAGGAGGTATCTGGTTGAGAAGGAACCAACAGGGAGTGCAGAAGCTAAACCACAAAATCTATCATTCAGGTTATATGTGGTTCACAGAACGGCTGGGACCAAGACTGCTAGCAGACTGTGGGCACCCAAGGATTTGCTAACTAGATAGGCTTCTAATAGCTTCCAGAATAGACACAGGTTGCTGTATATGTAAATAGAACAGTTATTTTGGTTAAATAGAGCTTAACTGTTTCTGATACAGTCATTTATTTGTCAAGTCTGTTTTATGTTAATTTAATTATAAGAAAATTGAAAAGTGTGATACATAGCTAAGCCTTTAAGGCCGGTTAATCTATTTGGATTGTAACAAATATAATTTTTATTAGCTCAGCCTATTTGGATGGTAACGAGTCTAACCTTTCAGTAGACATTACAGACTCTGAATTATAGTCTATTTTATGTAAAACCAGCATTTAGTTCAATAAAAGGAAAGTTCTTTTATCCGTCGTGTTAAGGAATTGCTGTATTAATGAGGATGCAGTAGGCACTTTGACCATTTTCCAGAAGCAAGGGTGCCCTCCTTTCTGGATGTGCATGGAAAAGTGCCCAGGTAGGTCACAGGGACAATAGTAAATCAGGATGTGGGGATTTTTTTTTTTTTTTTCTCTTTCTGAAAATGACCATAAGGAAAAATATTCATATGTGCATGAAGAAAAAAAATAATCACTGTCCACAATAAAATCTTTCCCTGCACAATTGGGAGAAAAGAAAAATAAATCAAAACAAAACCCCTAACCAAATGAAATTCATCTGAAATAAACAAACTAAAGAAACCAAAGTCTCCAAGATAAACTGGCAAACAAATAATACAAATATCTGCAGACACTGCCTTAATTTCTAGGAAAAAATTGCGTGTTTGACACAAACTCACTAATGGCTTTAGATCTCTTCAGATGAAAATGGCCTCATTCTCACTCAGAGTTTTCACATTCTTAATAAGATGCAAAATGCCCTGCAAAAGTTGAGGTTCTTCTCACACTACCATTGTGCAACTTCTGGCTCCTTTTTAGAAGTGGAAATGAGGCTTTCTCTATATTTCAGAACACTTTTAAAAACTCAATTTCCTTAAACCTCACCCCCCCAAAACCCCCAAAACCATCTCAGAAAGCCCCAGTGGGGAAAAAAACCCCAACTTGTGAAACTTGTGAAAGTGCATGTTTTCACTAGGAGTTCTTGAAACCTAGTTGGGGTGTTGTGCTGAGCCTGAACAGCTGTAGCCTGAAGAGCTATACTCGTGAACCTTTTGTTGCCATGTTGGTGTGGAGAGAGTGAATGTTTCTATGTGTAAGAGGAACATACTTTTTTCATTTTACCATATTTCAAGCATCTATATAAAGATATTATACTGTATAAAGAAAATACTGTTTCTTAACATGCACTTGAGTGTTCTTTGCATTTCTCATGACAAAGGGTATCAATGGGCTTGCTGAGTGTTGATCAACCATTTATAACTGAACCCAGAACACTGTCTTATCAATGTTAATGGAGAAATGTTAGGCCCATTATTACTGATGATAAAACTTTCCAAATATGCTGATTTTTTTTTCCACAGGCATTTTAAAAGGTTTAACTGAAAAATTAATAAAATATAGTTGTGTTCCACAATGCGCCTTTTCAGTATGAAGGAGAAAGGAGCTCACATTTTTTATAGGGAGTTTTCACTTTTCTTGCTATGTAAGCCCCAGTGACAGGTGTAAGAAATACCTAAGAAACTGTGGTAAAGAATAATTAACACCTGAAGTAACTTTAAATTTTCTTAAATTCTGAAATTGTCAGGGAAACGTGGGCCTCTTTGAGATAACCATTGGCATTCTAAAGATATGAATAATTTGGGTTTTCAAAAACTTAAGAGAGAATGTTCATTTGATTGAATTTTAAGGACAATAAAAATGCAAGAATTACTTGAGGGTGAAACAGTAAACATTAGTGTGCAGAAATGCTATTATATTTGAGCTGTTCTAATTCTGATATCCATATTTTTCATGGGAATAGTTACTTTTAAAAATGGATGGCCAAGAAGGTGTAGATATTAGAAGGATAGTCCTGATGTGAAAATGGCTTCTGAGGGACTCCCCGGGTCGTGGAAACTGTGTTTGTATTTTTTTGTGTGTGTGTGTGCTTAGGAGGCAGGAAGAGAAGGTGGTGAAAATGATACTGAGATAGTGTAGATAAGTGCTGGAAAGGTTGTGGGGTGTCAGATGTCAGCAGCAGTGGAGAAGGAAAAGCTTAAATCTGAGAGACAATACATTTCCATAATTTATTTTCTTCTCAATGGCAGATTGGAAGAGCTGCATCCCCGTTTCCAAATGCGCATGACTTTAGTAGTGCCCCACACAACCAATGCCCTATAGCCCTACAGCTTCCTGGGGAAATAGAAAGCACAACAAGCCACTGAAGCCTCTCCCCACACTTCATGAAGATATCTCTGCAAAGTACCAACTTTCTCTGCCTCTTTTATTTTAAAACAAGCTGCAAGCTCTGCTCAGGGTACCGCTTTGTGAAAAACTTACATTGTTGAAGAAAAGATTATAACACAGTAACAGACAATTTCTATCTGTGAATGGACTGTACTTATTTCTCCAGCCCTGCTCAGTACTTACAGATTAGGTTTGGGCTTTTGCTTTTGGGAACATGACGTTTTCCTGACAAACTGCAGAGCTTTGCAGTGAGGTATTATCGCTTGGAACTTCGGAGAAGGCTTCTCTGCTCCTCCTTTCCTTTTTTATTACGTTACTTGTAGTCTGAAATACTGTTTTGTTCTTTTTTCTTCATTTTTAATTCTATGAACGTCATAAACACTGAGCCAAGTATGAAGTCTCTTATCACAATAGATATCTCCAACCAACGTGACACTATCAGAAGTTTCTTACCCTGCTCTCCACAAAACCTAAAAAGAAACTTCCATGAAAAGAATCACAATACTGTAAGTTTACATCCTACCTTACTATGAGCAACTGTCTTATGTAAAGCAATATTTACACATGTAAGCAGTATGTACACATGTTAGGACGAGAGGAAATGGCCTCAAGTTGCGCCAGGGGAGGTTTAGATTGGACGTGAGGAAAAATTTCTTTACTGAAAGAGTGGTGAAACATTGGAACAGGCTGCCCAGGGAAGTGGTGGAGT
>NW_008795029.1:6251437-6366714 GCF_000699145.1 Aptenodytes forsteri
ATCTTAGAGGTCTTTTCCAACCTTCATGATTCTATGATTCTATGATTCTGTCTTTCTTCAGGCTGTATAATGCCTCCCTCCTTCCTAAAGCACATATACAGTGACTGCAGTGTATTCAATACAGCTGTGTCACCATTAATTCTCCATACAAACACTTGTACTACCAGTATTTTCACAAGCCGATATTTGCTATTCAAATTTTCACAGGCTTTTATTTCCTTGGTATCAATCCCATTGAACATGGAACAGCCCCATCTCAGGAAAATTTTAGTTGTGTCATTAATAGCCAAGAAATCATTTAGCAAAGTAATTGTGCTGAAGCAGATAATTTATAATCCCAAATTTTATCTATAAAACCAAATTATTACCTTGGGGTAAGGAAAGTTAATTCACGGTTGTATGTTCTGTGCCAGGTTACCTCTCTGCCGGTTGGAGGGTACAGAACAAATTACGTCTCTGCTTACACTTCAGCGTATTTGTATGTGCTGGGGCCCGATATGTTCTTTGCAATGTTACGAAACGAACCATTTTTGCTACTCGAGGCAACCATAAAATTCAAGATCCGAGACCACTGTTTGTCACTGAATGCCAGTGTGGCACTTAAGCTCTCTATGTAGGCAGGATTTTCAGTTTCGTATTACAGCACTGAGCTTCCAAATCTACCTGGTCTCTCTCCTCTCTCTGATTTCTGTTGAATAAACCATGCTGTTTGGGTGCCTGCTGTGGGGGTGGGGTGCACAAGCAGTACTGTTTGCTGTTCATCTTAGAAACTCAGCTGGTACAGACTTCCTAATTAACATGTTCACAAAAGCTGGCTGCAGACATGTTGTCTGAGAATTACGGGTGGCTGATAGATATTCATGCAAGAGAAAGCAGCTATTAAAAAGAATATTGACTAATATTCATGCATGTTTGGGTGCAGGCAAGTGGACTTCTTCATTAGTAAGCCTTGCTTATTAACACAAAGGTCATCCTGAAAGAATTTGCTACGAAACCACAACCTGAAACTTTTTCTTGGATTTGGTTTTCCTTATGCCTTGTTCCCTCAGGACACGCCTACCCAAACCTTACTACTCTCTGTGTCATGATTTCTCTTTATTCCTCTTATATCTTAGTGGAATAATGAGCTGGCTTTGTTACTGAGTCAGCAAAAAACCCCGTTTGTGCTTTCCCAGCTAGATCAGGGTGAGGAATCTCAGGCAAACATCGCCAGAGGTAAGAAGAAACACAGTTGTGATTGCGATGATTGAAAAAAAGCATGTACTTTGACTCAGGGTAGGCTTCCCACACAGAAAACTCCTCTTTTTGGTCATATCTGGAAGCCATTGTAAGACTTGGATGCTAAGATAAGAGGCACTAAAAAGGACAATAAATTATATAAATATTACTGTGGTTATTTTGTAACTTAGTATGCCATTTATATTTCTGAAGCAGAAATAGCAGACTTTTTTCCATTCAGTGCCACTTGTGCTCATTAAGTAGGTCCCTCAGACCCCTTGGTTGTAACACCTGGAATAAAGAATGAAGTAGGACAGACTAGGCACTGCAAATTTGTGATATAAACACATAATTCTGGCAAGTTAAGAATATGTTTGTTTATCTGCTGCACCAACACTCTTACACACACAGTGATGATGCTGGCAAGCATGATATGTGTGCATGTATCAAATGTCCAAAGGAAGAGACCGTTATGGTCCATATGATCAGTAAACCTCTTCAGTTTCTAAACACAGTCTTTGAGGTAATGTTAAAGCAGATATCTAGAGATTTAACTGCAATGATTGCTGCATTCATCCATATATTGCTCACTTTGGTGGTCATCCTACAAGATGTACTAGGCAGGAAATCAATGAAAATTGTTATATTGGATGACCCAACTGAGGACATAATATTCGCAGACCAACCATAAGTGATAGTAGTCCTAAACCAGAGGTGCTTGGGTCAGCCCCATTTCTCGTTTCAGACTGAAGACTCAGGCATATTCTTTTTTTCTTAATCAGTTTGTGAGCATGAGCTTAATTTACAAACCAGAAGTGTAAAATACATAGCCATTTTTAAACAAAATCTGAATACATTATAAAAGCTTTGTAGAGTGGAGGTAGGGCCTCAAAACATCAAGAGGGGCTAAAGCACCTAGCACCAAATTTATTCTGGTGCCTTAAACAGGAATGAAGTATCACACTGTTTTCCATCAGGTAGACAGGTATGGAAGCCAAACCTTCATGGGTATATTTGCCGGTATGAAGATGTCAAATAGGAAGACCTGCCACAAAAGAAATGATTCTGACCCAAGATGAAGTGGAAACCTGTCTGAGATGCGGAAACATTCATCTTGCAGACTAAGAGGTGCAAATATATATGCTTGCTCAACAGAAAGAGTTGTTCATGTTATGACTACGACAGGGAACTTTTAATTACAAGTCTTCCAAGTTTCTTAAGTCTGTGCCAGGTGTCTGGCCTCCGCCTTTCTTTGATTAACAGAAAGTGCTACTTTGAGCGCTACTTGAGGTAGAAGAGAACAGTGGAGAACTACGATCAACATTTGTCTTTTCTAGCATGTGCAAGCTCTGCCACTGCAGGCCACCGCAGGCTCGGGAAGGAGAGATATAATCCCTGGAGACAGGCAGCACAGGAGAGCTGGGACAAAATTCATAAGTTGTGTGGATCAGTGGACTGGATAAGCCTTGAGAGGCAATGCTGATACCCACTGGTCTAAGGCAATCTGCTGCCTGGGTCAAAGGAGTGGCTGGTGAAAGGAGGATTTCAATTCAACTCACACTGGGGTCTCAAACACCTGAGGTCAGAATTTGTGGCATCAAAAAACTCAGCACTAACATAGCATTGTTGTGATGATTCCTGCTTTTGGTACAAAGCCTGGGAAATCAAGAGCAAAGGAGCACAATAATTTCTGTATGTTTCTTGGTACAAGGAACTGGCTGGTCTCTTTCTAGGGATTGAAGAAGAAGGTCTGGTAGATGCTGCAGTTGGTTCAGCGTTTCCTTGGCAACATGTGTTGTGCAGTCATTGTGGAGTAAGACAGTTCATCCTTTCAAACGGAGACTTTCAGACCATCAGTGGTATCTTGGGGAATTACAGCAAGGAAAACCTCCTTTACTGGGGCTAATATAGACATTGTAGCAGACCCAGCTAGAAGGTGGCATGTGATAATGTATGAACCTTGTCTACCAGCACAGTGAGTAAAAGCCTCATGATTGTCACTTTGGTAACAAAAATCTTGTGTCTAAATCTGCCAAAGAGGGCTAGATGACAAGAGGAAGTCTCCCAGCCATCACAAGACTGAGAGATGGTGTGATAGCCTGGTGTACGATAGACATAGGGATGCTGAGAACCTGTATACCTGCCCCTGTTGTCTCAAGGGGTATTTGGAGGCATTCAGTGGAAAACAAATCAAAATCAAATCTCAGGCTGGGAGAGTAGGTAGTTATCTGAGTTCAAGAACTCTTGGTTCTAGCTCTTTAGATAATTTCTTTACTGAAAGAGTGGTTAAACATTGGAACAGGCTGCCCAGGGAAGTGGTTGCATCACCATCCCTGGAGGTATTTAAAAGACGTGTAGATGCGGCACTTAGGGACATGGTTTAGTGGGCATGGTGGTGTTGGGTCGACGGTTGGACTCGATGATCTTAGAGGTCTTTTCCAACCTTCATGATTCTATGATTCTGTGATTCTATGATTCTGGGCAGGTAGGGTAATAGACCAGCTGAGCTAAATAGGCAGCTACAAAACACTGGACGCTGGTGAGCTTGCTCAGGCAAAAGGACTGGTGCTAAATAGTTATTTGATGAACTCTACAGAGATTTATTCAGTTCCAGAGCCAAGCGGAACAATTTCAGACACATGTTGTGGAGCTTAAAAGTGTCTTCAAGGATGATGCCAGTATCCTACTGCTGTGGCAAACTTCTCCAGTCAGCATGGCTGTATGGCTTGGCTTAGATGACCGTATTGACTATCACTCTTTCTAGTCCCGGAAATTTATGCCTGTCAGATACTGATCTCTTCTTAAAATAGGCTAGGGATTTTTAAGTTGCCATAGTCAGAAGAACTCTGTGTTATTTAGCAGTTCTGGAGGTGAGACCACTGCTCTCAGCAGGGGTGGGAAGCTGCTCTGCTCCCAGATAGGCAAAACAGCTCTGCTTCCAGATGGTGACTCTTAGAAATGGAAAAAATTAAGACCCCCCAAAACTGAGCAGAGCACCCAAGGTGATTCTCACCAAAGTACAGAAATTATGTGAAGCACTTGTGGGAAAGACCAGAAAAAAAACCCCCAAAACCTTACTGAGGCCCAGGGAAGGATATGGGGGTGAGTTCTAGTAATGAGCCTATAAAAAGAAAGGAGTGAAATGCATCAAGGATTTTGCAAATGTGCTTCTTTCAGGAGTTTAGTGTTGATATAGTTGAAATACTACCCTGGAAGTGAAATTTTTTGAAGATTCAGCTGTTTGGAAGCTGTTAAGAAGTTTGTTCGACCCTATCTTTAAGACAGCTTGTGACATTCCTTCTGGAAAAAATCTAGATGAAACAGAGATCTTCAATGCAATGGTTATGAGGAACCGTATAAGGCATATGGTGGGGAGGGGTTGAGGGCTTGTGTCAGTCACTTGAAGAAGAATGAAAACAGCCAACGACAAAGCACTGGAAACAGTAATTTAAAGAGGGATCAGAATATAATATTGGAAGAATTGAGTGAACTAGAAAAGAAGGGATGAGATATAATTGTACAAATTGCAAAGTCATGTACTTCAGGTCTAATAACAAGAATCTCTGTTATAGGCTGACAATTCATCATTTTGAAATGACAGAAAAGGGGAATACCTAGGATATATCAGTTGATCACAGCAAGTTTGTGAACTTCAGATTGATTTGGCTGTGAAAAGTACAAAGCTAATCCTCAAATATGTCACATAAGTATTTTCGGTTGGGATTGAGAAGTATTAATGTTTCTGTACAGTTGAGACTTCATCTGAAAAACTGCTTACAGCTTGGTTCACTTGTGTTCAGCAAAGATGAACACATTTGGATGTTCAGAGGAACGGAAGCCATACTTTTGACAGGAGACCTGCAGAGGCTTAGCTTTGCAAAGCAAGGGCTAACGGAGAATATGTTTTTGTTTTATAAATAAAGTTCAGTATAGGTTTAAGAACATAAAGGGAAAATGCTACTTAAACAAAGAGAACAGTATATGCACAAGAAGAAAATTATATAAGATGGCCATGAATATATTAAGGCTGCAAAATGAGAAGGCAGTTTGTAACAGCCGGGAAGAGAAGCAAGTGGAGGAAGAGGCTTAGATGCTTACAATTCTCTAGGACGGAGGTATGTTTCTCATTCAAAGCTAGTGTGGGAACCCCTGTGTGGCATTGCATTTTGCCATGAAGTCTGTTACATATCTTGTAAATTAGAATAGTTGCTTAAAAAAATACATAGTGAAATTAAAAGCACTTTTGGAAGAATATCAAATAAATTTAATTTGAAAGAATGTCCAAATGATAAGTCAATTTTCAAAACTGGTCTATGTTTTTTATAACAAAGAGTTCAAACCTGCACTTCAAGGCAAAGTGAATGCTAGCTAGGTAGCAACAAACAGGTGCTGAGCTACAAACAGTACCTTTAGAAGAGAAAGGAAACACTTAAAATATATCACCAGCATTTTAATCTAGTGTGGAAATTTTGAATATGGTTCATCTATGTGTGTAAATTGAAACTGGCGAAAATACATAGGAAAACATAGGTACACACACGCTTCTAGTGTACATTTAGATACATATATGTTTGAATACTCATGAAAAAACTTGAAAATAAAATAAAACCCCCAGGTCTGTATACACCTGCATATTTAAACTGATTGCTTGACACAGGATATGGTATTTCCTTGCAGCTGTACCACATAAGCAAAACAATAAAGAATACTAATAATGAAATAAATAGCAGATACAGTATAAAGTAGATTTTTCTTTTTGGGACCCTCATTTATACTAGATAATTTGCAATTAATACTTTATGAAAATTGCCTGTTTTGTATGCATGAGCAGACAAAAAGCTTCCTAAGAGCATCATTGTTTCCTTAACGAAAGATACAATGCCAGTGACGTTATCAGTATTATACACTTGAACCACGGTTGGTAGAGATGACATCTTCTATAGTGTGCTGTCGTGCATTTAGGACTAAATCTTATTGCAGCAAGTGGATGTTTTGCAACTGAATTCAAAAGGATACAGATTTGGCCCTCATTACTTGCCTCCATTTCTCCATCTAATTAAAGCATTTGAATGCTGACAGGTCACTGGAATGAATGCCCAATTAATTACTGATTTGTTCATCATAGTCACAGCCTGAATGCTATGAGTTTATACAGTTTAGAGCTGTGCTCTAAATAATCAGACATTTTTGCATGGCACAAAGGAAAAGACCAAATACATGAATTTTAAAAAGTATGTTAAATTTGTACATTCAATATGTATTGGGGTTATCAGAGGAGCTTTTCCTATTGCATATGCCACATACATATGTGTTAAATACAAAGTGCGTACTGTACAGTACGTTGACTTTTCTGCTAGTTAAATTAACAAATATGCAAATTATAAAGGATGTCAGAACACTAAAGAAACATCTGGTAACCAAAGTAAAAAGTAATGATAATGATGATAAATAAGGAAAGACAAAAGTAAGTATTGTTTGAGGTGGATTTTCACCCAGCTGTGTGTTACTATAAAGAAGTTATGAAAGAAGGCTACCCTATTAGCTGACAATCTCAAACAGGTTCAGAAAGCAATTTTTAAGTGTCGAAAGTAATTCTTGTGACAATGTGTTTTCTTCATTTCTGTTATTTGGAAGCCCTTTATGAACACACCCTCTCATCAGGAGAGCAAGGTGCTGGAAGTAAAATCGATTTTGTGGAGGATTTCAGCATTTTGAAATGTGGTTTTATTCCTATTAGGAACAACTGCCAGAAAACAAGCCAACAAGGAGATTCTTTGCAAGGCAACTCTTACCCCAAGGCTGTCCTCCTAGAGGTCTCACTAACAGCATGAACAGGAAAGCTCTGAGGTCCCTGAAGCAATCTGCTTGAAGAGCTGCCCTGTATCACAGACTCTGAGCAGCCAACATCTCCCATCACATGGCATATGACCTTGCAGATGAGAAGGAGGACAGCAAGGGTCCCCTGGAATCATTCCAGCCACCTCACATCGTTGGGTTTCACTGACTCAAATGCAATTCAAAGTATACACTACCCAGGTTAGCAGAAACAACCCTTCAGCTGGCATCATGACAGGCACAGCTTACAATCACTTAGGAGTTTCGTTTGCAGATTTATTTGTATGGTGAATCAATGTCAAGATGCCTTTAGATATTTATACATGTAGCGATCGTGTTATCCTCATTACACAACGTCAAGACGTTGACTCCTATGAGCAGTATGTGCGTGAATGCAGCACTGACCTTGGTGCTTGTTCTGCAGATTGGAAGTCAACAATCACCATTTAGAAGTAGAAATTGGATAAACCCTGTGGCTAAATGATTATAACATTCCAACTTTTTCATTTTAGCATTAACTTTAACTTCAGCATTGACAGCAAAACATTCTTTGTGTCTTCTTAGTGACTTTCACTTGCTATAACAATATAACAAGCTAACCGCCAATAATGGTGTATTATGCATGGATGTGCATATTATCACCTTCCCATCTCCCCCTCTCATGTCCTTACTTTTCAAGGAAGTTTAATTATCATTTAGTGAAACCTTGCTCTGGAATAAAAGCTGTCTAAACTTTCTCTCAGGCAGCCTGTGTGGTCAGTCCCTGCATGTAAAAACATGGCAATGATTTGGGTGTCATTCAAAATACCTTCCCTGTTCTTTCACTCTCCATAATATCCATCACCTTATGCATGGTCCTTCTAATCAGATTCCCTGTGGTTCTATCATTTACGGTCAGTATGAAGGTAATGCTAACTCATCTCCAGCAATCCCTGACAATTAAATCTTTTATCTCGTGTGATGAATGGCCTCATTTTTCTTCTTTACGTCCCAAGGAAAAATATATAGTGCCTGAGATGCTGCTTGCAGAAATGGCTTGGAGTAGTTTGCAGTCCTCCAAAAGATCTAAGAACAACATTTGATACAGTACATCTTAAAATAAAATGCAAAATATTACCTTTTCCATGCTGAAGAGGACAAATGAAATTAAGTACACAATGTACATGGTGGAGAATTTCTTTCAGCCATATGCATTCATTGTCTAAATAGTGTGTGAGGGCTGTGAGAACTTAACTACTTTATAGTTATGACTAACAGCTGAGTAATAAAAACATCCTGAGATGGAGTGAAATGTAGGCAGATTGACCCTTGGTATTCCTGTAGCTTTTAGAGCATGTACATACACTTTCCCCTCTTTTCCCACTACTTCTGAAGCTAAGAAACAAAGCAAGCATCAAATTCCAACACGGGTCAGAGACCTCAACTATTATGTAGGTACAGTTTCGTTGTGTAAATCAAGACTATAACACTTCTGTGGCTCCTAGTTCCCCGGTATTTCTGAAATGGTTCAACGTGGACAAAGCACCAAGATGAACAAAGAGTGATTTTCCATGGTTGTATGACTTACTAATAGCTAATATGGGTTTTAGAAATGGTAGAAGACCTTGTTATTGCTCCAGTGTCCCCAAAGTGTCTATGTCCTTTATGAAATGTTTTTTCTTTCATCTCCAGGTACAAGGGATACAGTTTCCTCTAGATAGTAAAAAAGTTGTAGGTCAGACCTAAAAAACAAATGCAGATTTTGGAGTACCCTCCCTCAAACAAGACCTTTAGTAGTTTCTCTGTTCATGAACACGTCAGGAAGTTTGGATAGTAGTAGAGCAACACTATAACATTTATTACACTTTAGTAAAATAGCAGTTTTAGCTTAAGTCTTTCTAAATAAAGATCTTTTTCAACTGTGAAAATACGGATTGGATGGGTGACATATTGGATGGGTGACATATACTCACTTTCTATCTTTGCCCAAAAGTTATAGTGAATATGGAACATTTAAAGTTTCAATCAAGTCTGCTTAATATCCTCTAAAATCATTCTTCCTTCTTGCTCAACCCAGCATCAGAACAGCAAGTATCTAGGTACTATGGAAGACTCTTCAAACAGAACTGCAAAAGGAACTTTACAAAAAATAAAGAAAAAAATCCTGGGTTTGCCTCATTTGCCAACCAGTTTTACAGACTCAGTAAATTCAGAAACTTTGGAAATGTTTCAGCTACTCTTCCCAAATGTCAAGCTACTTATCCAAATTTTTTGGTTTGTTCATGTTAAATGCGAAACAGACATTTCCTCCATCTCCATGTATAAATCTGTAATCACTCTATGTTATTTGTTAATACTGTAACCACTTCTTTATTATACCTGGAGTAGTAGAGTAGTCTATGTCTAAGTACACGTAAGTATTACTATTACAAAACTACAATACACAGAATATTCCAAAAACATTCAATATTTTTTTATACTCAAGGAACAGCAGCGGTGAAAACATTTTAGGATCCATAAGGAACAGGAGTATGGAAAATATTATTGTGTATTTATATAAATCAGTGATATAGCTTCAAATTAATACTGTATTCAGTGTTGGGAATTCTGGCTTTAAATAAGGAAAACAAGAAGGAAAATGAAAACAATCTTAATTGTGACAGAATGTGAGGAGGGATAATACCTACAGGTAGTATCTGCCTTGTAGAAGAGGAACCATCTAAAAAATACACAAAATAATGAATGGTATACATGGGACAGGAAACTTCTATTTACCCTATTTGATCATAGTACAACGAAGAAGGAGATATTCAATGAAACTTAAAAATGACAATACCAGGCTGTTAAAATTTAATAGTGACAGAATGTGAGGAGGGATAATACCTACAGGTAGTATCTGCCTTGTAGAAGAGGAACCATCTAAAAAATACACAAAATAATGAATGGTATACATGGGACAGGAAACTTCTATTTACCCTATTTGATCATAGTACAACGAAGAAGGAGATATTCAATGAAACTTAAAAATGACAATACCAGGCTGTTAAAAAGGTCTTTTCAACACAAGGTACTATCAGTTTGGGAACCTGATTATCATGAGGTATTACTGAAAAGTTCAGAATGGAAGTTCTACGTATTGAAAATTAAGAAAAGGGAAATGGAAATGAACTGGATTCCTTAAGCATCACATAAACAACTTTTTGGCAAATGGGCCTTAAAAGGAAATACTTGTCTTGGGGAGGATTTTCCCATATTTGCTCATTATAGGCAGTATTCCTGCAGCTTCTTTAAAGCCAACTACTAAAACCAGTAAGTGAAAAGATCTTGTTTTAGTTTTTTTCCAATATGATAATTCCTGTGAACCCTTATTTCCTTAGTGTATTGAGTCTTTCCAACGTTGGTGGATTTTACTCAAAATCTGACTAAAATGATGCAACATTTGCTCATTAAAATATGAGAAAAATTGACTCAGCTTTCATGAAATGAGAATGGGAAAAATACACTTTCTTCTTGGAAACAACTGCCATATGATTTACCAGTTCTAAAGCAAGGGAAAAAACCTGGAACTAGATGGAAACTGGTTGATTTCATTGACTTGTAGCTGCTTCAAAACAGCACTTGATTCAGTGCTGTACCCTTCAAACAGGAGTTCCCTGAAGATCACATACCACCCCCCCCAAAAAAAGGCTGTTTGTATCTATGCAAAATTGACTCCAGCAGGAGTCCATGCTTATTTTCTAAAATTTTGAGTGCGAATGCTTGTGAGCTAGTGAATATTTACAGGTAGCAGAGAAGCAATGGTGGACAGAGAGAAATTAAGATTTCTATTCACTAGTGACTTTGTAGACTGTTACTTCTTGAATGTGACATTTTTCTATTGGAGTTGTACTCATTAATGTAAATTAATTTATACATACTTAGAGGTACAACCATTTAACCATTCACATCTTCCATATGTACCTATACAGAATGAGCTCATAGGACAGCAGAGGTCATGGAAGGCAGTCTAACTAGCCTGAAGTATATATGCCAAAATGTTGAAAGGACACAAGATGCAGTGTTCCTCCTGACAATTGGACAGTACTTTCAGAAATTATTTACTTTTGGTTTTTCCTATTGATATTACTCTGATAATCACAGACTTCTCTTATCATATTCACAGAAATCATTGAAAAGTTTCTCCCATTTCACAAGATCTCAGAATCAAAATAATTGAGGTCTCTTGTCCAACCTGCTGCCCAAAGCAGGGTCAGTATTGAGATCGGACCAAGCTGCACAATTGGCCTTAACAGCCTCCAAGGGTGGAGACTGTACAACCTCTCTGGCTAAACTGCTCCACTGCCCGACTGTCCTCATGGGGAAAAAAGTTCCTCCTTATATCTAGTCTGAACCTCTTTTTTAACTTGTGCCTTCTGTCTCTTGTCCTCCCACCATGCACTGTTGTGGAGATTCTGGCTCTGTCTCCTTGATGTCCCTTTTCTCGGTATGGGAATGTTGCTGTGAGGTCTGCTGAGGCCGTCTCATCCGGCTGGACAAGCCCAGCTCCTTCATTCTTTCCTTGTTTGACAGTCCTCCAGCCACCAACCATGTTGTCCAGGGCGCACTGCAGGCTTATGTGCAGCTCACTGGCCACCAAGACCTGCAGGGACTTTTCCACAGAGCTGCTTCCTAGCCTGTCCATTCCCAGCCTGTGTGGCTGCCCTGGGCTTTTCCTTCCCAGGTGCAGGACTTGGCAGTTGTCCCTGTTGAATTTTGTGTGGTTCCTGTTGGTCCTTTCCTCCAGCCTGCCTACTTAACTCTGAAAGGCAGCCCTGCCCTTTAGCAACTGGTTCTCCCAACTTAGTCTAATCAGGTCATCGATAAAGGTGTTAAACAGAACAGATTCTAATTTACATCCCTAGTTTACATCCCTGCAGTACTCCACTTGTTACCAGCCTCCAGGTGGACTAGAAGTAGGTGACTAGTTAAGCACTACCCTCTAAGCCCAGCCATCCACCCAGTTTTTCACTTGTCTAGTTATCCACACATCCAGATCATAGTGTCCAAACTCAGACACAAAAGTATAGTGGAACACCATGTCAGAAACCTTGCTGAAGGTGAGGTAAATAATATCCATGCCTTTCCCTTCATACACAAAGCCAATCATTTAATGAGAGAAGGCAATCAGGTTGTCAGGCATGATTTACTCTTGATAAATCCATGCTGGCTGTTCCCAGTCACTTTACTCTCTTTTGTCAGTCCAAGAGGACTCACTCCATGATTTCCCAGGGACTGAAGTGAGGCTGACCAGCCTGTTGTTCCCTGTTTTCTTATGGTCTTTTTCAAAGATGAGCACATCTGCCTTTCTCCAACGATCGAGGACCTCCCTGGTCTCTACCGCCTTTCAGAGACGAGAGAGATCAGCCTAGCAAGGACACCACCAGTTCTCCCAGCACCCATGGAGGCAGCCTGTTTGGCCCCATAGACTTGTATAGGTAGAGTTCCGTCAAGCTCCCTTGAGTTTCCTGAGTTGACCCCCACTGGCTGCTGGTCCTTCTGCTCCTCCCTGAACTCTGCCTCCAACACAGAAAGCTGGAAGACCTAGCTGGTGAATGCTAGGGCAAAGAAGGCATCAGTACCTCAGCCTTGTTTGTGTTTGCTGTTACTAATTCACACACATACACCTCCCTCCCCTCCCCACCCCCTCAATTCTGCAACAGTCCCACATATTTCTTGTTCAACCTTGGAATACTAATCATAGAATCATAAAATCATAGAATCATTAAGGTTGGAAAAGACCTCTAAGATCATCGAGTCCAACCGTCAACCCAACACCACCATGCCCACTAAACCATGTCCCTAAGCGCCTCATCTACACGTCTTTTAAATACCTCCAGGGATGGTGACTCAACCGCTTCCCTGGGCAGCCTGTTCCAATGTTTAACCACTCAATGTAGTGGTAGAAGTGGTAGAAGATTTTCGTGTTATCACAGGATCACAGAATGGTTGAGGTTGGAAGGAACCTCTGGCGGTCATCTCATCCAACTGCCCCTGCTCAAGCAGGGTCATCTACTGCAAGGATAGAGATGCCACAACCTCTCTGGGCAACCTGTTTCAGTGCTCAGTCACCCTCACAGTAAAATAGCGTTTCCTGATGTTCAGACGGAGCCTCCTGTGTTTCAGTTTGTGCCCATTGCCTCTTGTCCTGTCACTGGCTACCACTTAAAAAAGCCTTCTCCATCTTCTTCACACCCTCCCTTCAGGTATTTATATACATGGATGAGATCCTTCCTGAGCTTTCTCTTCTCCAGGTTGAACAGTCCCAGCTCTCTCAGCCTGTCCTCATATGAAAAATGCTCCATTCCCTTAATCACCTTAGTGGTCCTTTGTTGGACTCTCTTCAGCATGTCCATGTCTCGTACTGGGGAGTCCAGAGTGGAACCCAGAACTCCAGGTGTGGCCTCACCAGTGCTGAGTAGAGGGGAAGAATCACCTCCCTTGACCTGCTGGCCATACTTTAGCTAATGCAGCCCGGGATATCATACAATTTAAGACCCTTGCAGGCATCAACTTTAAGTGAGCTTTGGCTTTCCTAACACCATCGCTACATGCCCAAAGTTTATAAATTCCTCTTTTGTAGCCTGTCCCTGCTTCCACCTCCTATATTTTACTTTTTTACACTGAAGCTCAGTCATGTGTTCCCTGTTTAGCCAGTCTAGTTTCCCGATATGTCTACTTATTTTCCTGAGTATCATGATGACCCATAATTGTGGTTGGAGGAGGTTGTCTTCAAAGGCCTGTCAGATTTCCAGAGCTCCTTCACCCTTCAGAAGTGCCTCCCATGTGATCCCACCTGCCTGTTCCCTGAATGAGGTGCATTCTGCTTTTCTGAAGTCCAGAGTCTACATTCTGTTACTCTCCTTCCTTGCTTACCTTAGAATCTCGGGCCCCACAATTTCATGGTAACTACAGTCAAGGCTGCTGTTGATTGTCATGTCCCCAGGAAGTTCTTCCTTGGGTGTGAAGAGCAGATCTAGCTGAGATTTAAAAGATCCAGTCATGACCTGTGACTGGAATACTTGTGACATTATATGTTACAATCTTATATGCATACCAATAAGCCAGTATTCCCAAAATTCCCGAGACAAGCCCAGTCTTCTCACTGGGAGAAGAGTAGGGGCTGGCATGAAAATACCTTAATGCTAATATCATTGGAATTCACACCCTCCTTTACTTCTGCCCCATGTTAAAAATACACAGAAAAATGCCAAATGAAAAAATTAAATGGGGATTTACTTGATTCTTAAGATCATTTTGATTCTCATAAACATTTTTTTTTCTTGCATGTATAGTCTTAGGAAGAAAGTCTAGGAAAGCTTAGGAAAACTTTTGCATCCACTGACATTCTAGTTGAAGTTAGAGTAAATCAGTATTATTTTGAGACCATTTTTTTTTCTGACTAATTTTCTCACTTCTCAGCAGGTGAAACCTACTGCCAGTTAGAGACTTACAGTGTTCAGCATCCATTCTGATGCAAACCGAAAAAGGCAAGTCTCTTGCTGGCTGGGGACAATGAAGTCATTAATCAAAATCACTCTCCATCTGCACTGATGATGGAAAAAAAAAGGTCTGTCTACTATCAGGGTGCAAAACTAAACTAGAATCATTGGGCTATGACTTCAGAAAAGAAGGTAATATGGAACAAGTTCTAGGGAAAATGACAGGAAGGGAAGCACATCTCCGAACCTCAGGATCCTGGGACTGACCTTTGGGTTTCATGGTAATTTAAAGTAGCTTCAAAGCTACCTTGAGGTGTTGTTGATTCTTAAGAGCCACAAGAAGTCCTTCAGATAGTAGGCAATACCTGAGGCACAGAAACTTGCAGTAAGTTCCTCTCCAGTAGTCATACCATCCAAACATCTTTGCAGTGGAACTTGCAGTGACGGAAAGGGAAAAAGCCATTACCACAGGATTTCTGTACGTCAGAGTAATCCTCAAAGAGATGCCTAAGCTGACTTTAAGGCTGCTTTGTACTGCTACTATTGCACAGAACAGGATGAATTCCCCCATGGATCTGTCTTACAATTATTCTGAGGAGATAATCTTGAATTCTTCAAAATGTTTTAACAGGGGAATATCCTAAAAGGCATGTGCAATTCTACACACATGTTATTGGTCTAGTCCTATTGGTCTAGGACTGGTCAATGGGATCTTACAGCTGAATATCTTGGAAAGTGCCACTGAGACCGATAGCTAGCAATCAATAGCTAGTAACTGAGACTTTCCGCAGAATATCCCTATCCATAGCAGGAATCATCTGCATGCAAGTAGCATAGGGAAGGAGGAAAACTAATAAAGAGGTTTAGACACATTACCCCTTCCTCCCCTGCCACCTCTCTGACTTAAACCAATCTTCTTAAAGGTTTTCATGTAAGTCAAAAGACTGGGTGAGGTTTTTTGTCACATCTGAGGTTTTTTGTCCACATCTGCTGGCCAGTTGTAAATAGGAGACCTGGAGTAATACGAAGCTTGCTGGACAGCCTCACGAACTTTTGCAGAACTTAAGCTTTATTTGATTAAACAAACAAACAAACAAACAACTCCTTTCTAATCTCCAGAAAGCAAAGTCTTCCAAAAAACCTGTGGATTGACAGGTTGCTGAGAAGTTATTTCACCACAGTTTTAGCCCTGAAGTATGATGACAGTATTAATGCTAATGCTGTGAATTATTTCAGGGCTAATTCCTTTAATGGAGGCTTGGGTAGGGGGTGAAATGACTAAAATATATGAAGTCTTTTACAGTATTGCTGGAAGAAGACCCTATCTATACTTTTCAGCCTATATCCTGATTCATGTATAAATGGTTAATTCATAAAGTGATATATGTCTTATCAAACAACAAAATCACATGCTCAGTTTGACAAGGCCAAAGGAAAAAGTGACAAATATGTACATGAAACCAGGAGTATTCTCCAAAAAGGCAGTAAATTCTCAGTGGATTACTCCATAGCAGAGCTATACCAAAACAAAAACAATGCATCAAATCCAGTTTTGGGGACAAGTTCTGAAATGCACTGATCTCACTGAAGCCACTGGGATATGCAAGGGCCCACCGCCTCTTAAGATCTGGCCTTGAATTTCAAATCAAGTCTTTCATTTTACTTGCAAGTGCTAATGCCAAAAACCAAGCAAACAGGAAAATGATGTTTCAGTCCCTCAGGCTTTTCTTAAAGAGATTACCTCAGGCTTGACACTTTTATCCTTGGGATAGGATACCAGGGCCTATAAGAAAAGTTAAATCTGAGCCAAAATACTCGATAAATTGAAAAGGCAAATTATGAACACAATAGTTTAGGTGATTATTAATGACACCTCTGAAAATAAGCATGTCAAGCAACGGCTAAATGGTCATGTCTCCTCTATGTCCTTTAGGTCAGGACTTTAATCTATGGTTTAAGGATCACACCAAAGGATTTAACTAACTGAAAATTCATGTTGCTTTAAACTGTACCTCTCTTAATCTGCAGTTTATGATTTTTTGACTCATTGATGATTTGATCTTTTTAAAAGTATATTAACTATATTGTATTCATGTTTTCACATGGCTAGTCTGCATTTGGTTTCTGCTTTTTTGTTTCCTGCAAATGTACTTTCTTGCGTATGCTATCTTCTTCTTTGAATAAAAGAGCATTCAAAAAGATATGAGAAACTGATGAGAAATAACATGGCTATTGATTTTGTATAATATACAAGTGCTTCCCCAAGTTAATCAGGGTAGTAAAAACAAAGTTCATCTGTGAAGAACTGCAGAAGGATCCTACAAGACTGAGTGATAATACTGCAGATGAATTTCAGAGCAGAAGAATTAGAAGTGATACACTTGGGATTAACCAAACAGAACTTTATGCATGCAGTGTTAGGTGCTGAACTGGCTATTACTACCCAGCAATGAGATCCTGGAGTTATAATAGTGAAAATGTCAGCTCAGTGCCCAGTTGTGATCAAAAAAGGAAACTGAATGTTGGGATCTATGAGGAGAGCAATACAGAAACAATCCAGGGAACATCATTATGCAGCTAGGTAATTCTATGGTGCACCTGCATCTTGAATAATGTGTGTATTTCTGGTCCCTCCACCTCAACAAAGACGTAGCAAAGCTGTAAAAAGTTCAGAGAAAGGTGATAAGAATGACCAAAGTTATGGAACAGCTTCTATATGAGGAATGATTGGCATTCTTCAGCCTGGAAAGGAATTATCTGGTTGGGGGATACTACAACAGTTGATAAAATAATGAGTGACAGGGAGTGAGCAACTAGGGAATGATCCTTCATTGTGTTTTCAAATATAAGAACTAGGAGGCATTAACTGAAATAAGCAGATAGCAGGTTCACAATGCCAAAATGAGATGGTTCTTTAGGCTGTATACAGTTAACCTGTGAAACTACTTGCAAAATTCCTGGATTCCAGAAGCTTTACATGGGTTTAAAAAGCAACAGCAGCATGCATAGAAGATGAATCCATAATAGATTTTCAAACAGAATGATCCCACCTTTGAGCTACAAACTGTTGGTCATTGCAAGGGTATTCTCAGGAAGTGTCAATCTATGTGCTGTTCTAATATCCATCCTTGGCTGCCATGACCTTTGTGAAGGATATCGAGGGTATTAGGACAGATGGCTTTTGGCTGGACACAGTAGAGACATGCTAACATTTTAAAGAATTAATGCATGGATGTAAATGATAGTAGAAATATATTTTGACAGCATTTTAGAGCTGTGTTTTGAACATCAGTTGCCCTGAAACTTTCTAGTCATGCTGCTAATGATCCTTTGACAGCAAGGTTAAATGACCAATTTAGTCATGCCTTTGCTTCCTAGCCAATTTTTGATCCACTAAAAGGCTTATCTCTCACTACCTGGTTACCAAGTTTACTTAATACCTTCTCATAGAGTGACTTTATCAAAAGCCTTCTGAAAGGCTAAACTCATTGCATCAAAAAAAATCCTCTCTACACAGCATTTCATTCACTAGCATAAATAAATTCATTGTTTTAGAGAGAGAAGTCAGCAGTAATTCACTTTTTTAATTGGCAAAAACTATTCCAAACAAAGATTAATGTCAGGGGTTTGTCATAATTCAAGTTTATACAATCTTTCTCTCTTCTGAATGTTTCCCGTTCTAAGTTCAGCAAGGGCATCCTAGCAAGCAAGCAAGCATTGCTTGCTTCCTCAGATACAAGTAGAGCAGGTCTTCCTTGTACCAGCTTGTATGAAAACTGTGTAATTACTCTGTGCTACACTGTGTGACTTCTGCCCCAAAGCTGCGGGCAACATCAGGTGAAAAGACAATGCTGGTATGTTTATATCGAGCTTCAGAGCTGAATGTTCATAAATTCACATGCCAGTAAATAGGCAACAATAAATCTGACCTTTCTGAGCCAGGGGGCTATAAACTTCTGTAAAAAGACAATAGGAAGCTTTGTTGCAGCTGATTGCAACAGCACAGAGATTGTCTTGGTTTCTTCTGTCTGTAAGTGCAAGAAATACTGAGTTGTTAGCCCATTGAGGGAGACCTGAATGTAAGGCAAGTTAGTTGATTGATGGGTGATATAAGAGATGAGTAAATGGGAAGAATTGAGAATCAAGCATAGACAGGTGATATTTTTGTTCTTAATTTCTGCGTAAAGTTTTTGGACCAAAACAGAAAGAGGAAACAAGCATACCACTTACGCCCTTTACCGCTTTCCTTCTGACCTCTTTTTTACACAATTCATATAAAATCATAGTAGCATAGTTAAAAATAGGTCTCTCAGCCAAAGAAAAAGTACAAAAAGAGATGGAATTACATCACAACAAATAATCCCCAACACAAACAACAATAACAACAACAAAAAGCCAAAACCCCCCAATGTTCACTAGCAACAGGCTTGTTACGATGTAGGCTATTAATTTGGGCATTTCATGGGACAAAAGTCAAAGCTGTGCCACTGCTGTTAATCTGCCCCAGCGAGGATTGCCTACACAATTCACAGTGCAAGGGGGACCAGAAGCATCCCGGGATACTCAGAAAACAATTTTTCAGCTGCAACAATAGACAGTCTGACAAAATCACCACGAAGCAGGGAGGAAACCCAGTCCTTAAATGAGAACCGTATCACTGCTGGACACATGATCCCTCTTGGCCTCCTTGTAGATTGGGCCCAGGCCAGGAGGGATGGCACAGGGTTTTTGGAAGAGCCTGTCTTCCCGGCTTTGCCTTGCAATGTCACAGGGTTTCTCCAGGGTGAAGTGGCACAGCTGGGGCTGGCAGCCGAGCTGGTCATACCTGAGGTGGCCACCCTGCTGGGACGCATTTGTCCCTCAAAACGTTCACTCTGCAAAAGTCCTACTTCCATGACAAATGTAAACCGGGTTGCCTCGTCTAAACACGTCAGCCTTATTAGCAGGTGTGTGCTGAGTGGCACATGACATTTAGCAGCTCTGTTTTCTGCCTTCCCCGCTCCAGCCACCTCTGGGTTTGTCACTGTGACCGGGTAGGGAATAAGCAGTGAGGTGGATCTAACCTGGTCTCAAAGGGAGTGGGAAGGAGTGTGATAACTTCCTAGCACCCAGTAGCCAAAAGCAGGGTCATAGTAACAGCAATCCTGCCTACTCCATGAGCCTGCTGGAGGTTTGCAAGCCATTGAACTGCTCCATAGAGCAGATTTTGAGCCCCGTGTGCTTTCTCAGCAGGAGTGAGCAAGGCAATGCCAGCAGCTGGGGAAGCCCAAAGGATGATAAACAGCTTGCTCTCTACCTCTGTATGGGTGTTTCTCATCCCCAGCTGTCCCTGTGCCTCGGAAATGGGGGGAAAATGCACATGTCCCAGAGCAAAGCAATCCCAAAATAGCTCTGCAGCCTATATCACTAAAAAGGAGGGAGTAACTTGCAAGGTTTATGTTGTATAAACGAACCACCCCCACATGGTCTATATTGAAGAAGGATGGTCTGCAGAGCACCAGTGCAGAATGCTGAATCACAAGTGACTGAGGAAGGATAAGATTTTGGAGCCTAGGACAAGCCAGTGGGAAGCTGTTTAAGCAAGTGGGAGTCTTCTGAGTACTTTAAAAACAAACCTTCAACAAACCCCATTTTGGTGGTTGAATGGTTGTTCCAGTCAGTTCTGAGTTTTTATTCCTGCCATTTAAATAATGTGCGTTGCTAAGCTTAAATAACTCCAGGCCTTGTCTTTTTAAAACTACTATGGTAAAATCTTCCAAAACCAGGAGTTGGTATGACCCAACACGCAGAACAAAAAATAAAGAACAAGAACTAAAAAGGAGATAAAGCTGTTAAAATTGTGGCTGACTCATGACCTCTCTTTTTCCAACTTACCCCTGAACTCTCTAGGTAATACCTACTGTGACTGTCATGCTGTTTAAACAAATACATTTAAATATAAAATACATATACATAGGACGACAATTATCAAGATGTAGGAATAGAATCTAATCAATTGACATTTTCTAGGGTTGGTTGTCAGACTCCTAATGTTAATTCTAAGTGTTGATTTATGATGCTAGAATTTAATCTTATCGTAAGATAGCATTGCAGTCACTGGAGATGAAGAAAACTTATTCATTTATTTCACTGATGGGTAAAGTTCAACAGCTAAGGACAAAAGAAAATATATGCAAAAACTTTTTCAGTTTCTCTGGTCTATACTTCCTTTTTTACATTGTATCCTGCTGTATTTTCCATTTTTATCTGGTTCTTTCCTGTCAATATTCTTTCTCAGTTATTTTGGTTACTAAAATGGACATGAGAGAGAAGGTAGGAAATGGGAGATATTTCAAAATATAATCCTCATGATATAGACATTAAAAAAATGAGAAAGATCATGCTGTATAGTCCTTTTTGACAGACATAATTAAGGATGAAGGAGAAGAAAGCTAACTGCCGTGGGAGAGCAAAAGCATGAGAATGTACATGAGATACTTCAGGCCCTCCTTGAGTACCTCATCAGTACCCTTGACTGGACAGAAAAGCCATCTTCACTGCTTCATCTTTTGCCCACCTGGAGAGTTCTACTAGAAGCACAGCTACTAGGTACCACTCCCTTAAGAACAGTAATGATCAACACTTTATCCTTTAGTGGTTTCTTTCACAAAGGAAGAACTGACGTGGCTGACATTGGTTAAATTATTCCTTCCTGATTTTCAGAGTTTTAATGTCAACAATAAATGCCTTTTCATTCCATACATATGCATTTTTATTATGCTATATAGACATTAATTTCAACACAGATGGAAAGAATGGGTTAGTTTCTGTAGTTTAATATAATTAATAGAAGAAATGATAATGACCAAGGGCAAACAAGATTTTAGTCAGTGAATTGAAATGCACGATAATTCTTGAAAAGACAAAGTATCAAGATTGTGTATATGAAACCTTTTTTAGAGCATTGGCTTTGTTCAAATATACAGAATGCTGAGCTAGCAAGTAATTTATACCAGCTATGAGAAAAATCCAAAATTTCTGCAAATATCCATCAGCACTTCAGTACCTCCACTTCCTGAAATCACGATTGAAAAATTATCCTTTTTAAATGACAGGGAACAGAAATACTGAAAACATTTTATTTGGAAACTGCATGTTATTTCATTTCATAGGAATATAAACATAGCCATACTTAGTTGGACCAAAGCTTCATTTTATCAAATACCATTTTTCTTAAAGTGACCTGACATGTACTACTGGAGAAAAGTTTAAGTGTAGAGTGATCCTTCCAAGAGCTGAACAACGAGCAGTGTAGGGATTGCTTGTACATATCTAGAATGAATTTTTCTCATCCGTTTTAAATCTGGCATTCAATATTTTCAGTGGGTGACCACTTGTTCTCCAATTATAAAAAATAACGTTCCTATTCATTTTTCCATATGGACTTCTAGGTGGTGGTAATATTCTCCCACTGCTAAAGAGTTTCAGGCTATACAGACCCTCCTTGTACAGAAGCTATTCCATCCTACTAATCTCCCTTCTTAATTTGCTCCTCCCTTCCACTTTTTTCCCCAAGTTTCCTATAATCTGTTAGTAAGCTAAACTGAGTGCAATATTCAGGATCAGATTCATTTGCTTTTCTGGCCGCTTCTCATCATTCAACTAATGTTTGCAGAGAACCATCCTCAGTTCCAACTTGTCTTTCCTGAGTGGTAGTAGTTAGTTTATAGTCCATTATTCCATATCGCGTGTACACTACTATGTGGCCATTTACTGAATTTCATTTACCATTGACATGTGAAGATCTTCTGAAATACTCTGTCATTAGTACCAGTTTTGAGTGTCTTGAGTTATTCTGTCTCACTTGTGCACTTTGTCACCTGACTATTTGCTCTCTGTTTGAGGTCATTTATTAACACACTGGACAACACTCATGACAAGGGCCCTGGAGAACCCTGCTATTAATAGCTTTTCATTGTGAAAACTGACCACTTATTCCTACCTACTTTTTCCTCTCTTTTAACCAATTATTAATCCATGAGAGTGCCTTCCCTCTTACCCATGACAGCTTAATTTCTTTAGAAATCTCTTCTAAGGGACTTTGTGGAATGCTTTTTCAAAATCTAAGTACAAAGTCATTGGGTCACCATTGCCCATAACCTTTATGACTCCTCAAAGAACTTTCATTGATCTGCAAGAGAGGACTTCCTTTCACAAAAGCCCAGTTGATTCTTCCCTGGAATATGTCATATTTATCTAGATATCTATTAATTCTCTCCTTTGTTATAGTTTCTTTTATTTACCTGATATGGAGGTCAGACTCATTGGTCTGTAGCTCCCTGAATCATTTGTGAAGCCTTTTTCAAAGACTGGGGACTCATTAACTGACTTCTACTTCCCTAGCATTGAGACTCGTAAAGCAATGCCTCACATACACCTCAGTTAATAGTTCATTGGTTTCATGTCTGTTTTTCTTTAGGACTCTTGGGAGAACATTGTCAAAGCCTTCAACATTGCTGTCAAATTGTATAATAGTGACCCATTCCTATGATCAAAATGTTTGATAATTTTAAATGACTCAAACCGGAGGAGCCTGGGTGCATCCAGCTCTGAACTTTTGATATACTACATGGCAGCCCTGGCAATATGATGTGTGACGAAGTGTAGTTTCCACTTTTCAGTCTAAAAGCATGTCTCTTGGAAGTAATAGCTCCCACCTCACAGAGAACAGTAGTTGTCATTTTTACTTAATTGGTAAGCAACAAGATTTCTCATGATATAGCTGTGATCCTGTATCATACAAATACATCTGCAGGCATTTAGTTGGTATATCTTTCTTTTTGTATTGGTGAGAAAGTAGGAAGAGCGTGGTAGAGTAACCTTCCCTATATTCTCTTAAGAATCATTGTTGTGCTAGTAAGGTTGTTTTTCAAGAGTATGTCTTTTTCAGCTTTTACTAAACTCCTGTTTTGCTTGCTGGATTCCCCAATTCAAAGATTGCAAGCCTTTATGTCAGACTTTGAGGATACTGGAGATAGATAAATGCTGAATGCGTGGAAAATATGTAGTTTAAGAATTCTGCGTCTGCATCAATAGCCTGCTTCAGAAAACAGAAAACAACTCCCTGGTTGTGGTCACTGCAGAAGAAGCGTAGTAGGGAAAGAGGGCGACTGAGAAAATTCAGAGGGCAAGAGCGAGAAGTGACCACCATTATCACAGGCAGCAAAAGGAAAGATGAAAGGTTTTCAGCTAACAATGCCTTTAATATATATTTGTTTACTGTTGAAAACCAGCTACATGTATCTTTGCAGGGAACAATGCATTACAATATGAAAAATTAATATAAAACTACATTTAAATAACTAATGTGTTGGCACCAGAACTGATGCGGACCCAGGAGGAATGTGGTTCCCTTATTAAAGTAAGTTCATTAGCATAAGAAGCACAAATATGAAGGGCAGGAAGGGAGGAGGGTTCCCATGTTAATAAATATTTACTTCATGATTCTTGAATGACAGAAATCAACAAAAGCTAGGAAAGAGAAAGTTCCAGCAAACACTCCAACCTTAACTAGGAAATGAAATCAGAAGCTTGAACCCAAATTTTGAGTTCCTTGTTTTTTCTTAACATGAGTCAAAATATAAATTCCCCCTGGTTTTCCCTACAAAGTTTGATTACACAAGTAAGTAAGAGTGGCTCCAACGATCTAGTCCTACTTTGCCTACATTGAGGTTAGAATTTCTACTTGTTTCTTCTGTAATTTTTTCCCACAAAAAAGAAAAGAAGTGGAAAATTTGTTTTCAGTAATGCTACACTATTTTTTTAGAGCACCTTTTATTCTAAAAGATCCCAGTTATTTTCTATGAGCAGACAAACTTGCTCCTGAAATACAGCTAGCTGTCAAATGCCTAACACTACAGAACTCTGGGTAATACCAAAAAATATTTAAAATTAAACAGGTGAAAGACAGGTACCAAAATGGGAGAGTTTGAAAAGAATAAACTTTTCTTCATTTACAAACATATTTGCAAGTGGCCAAAACCTTGATTTATGGTCCCCACCATTGGCGTCCTGTCAAAAATACCAATTAAGAGGAAATACAGAGAAATGAGCTCCAACCATGAATAATCAAACTAAAAATATCAGCCCTTTTGTTGGAAGCATTCTCCATAGGACTGATCCATCTGTCTCCTTCTTCACTTATGAGCTCTAATGACAACACATTCAAAGGTGGCTGGATGCTAGCTCTGTTGCTTGGGAGGAGGGGAAACCTCATTAGTTACTTTCCTTAAGATACCAGTCCCGCAAATGAATATGTATTCAAGGGATTTGTTAAACTACACGTTATACTATGAAGATGGCAGGGATTTGGTTTTGCTGTGTTGTGTAGCTGTTGTTACTGGGCACACAACTCATGTCATGCTTACACCCTGTGCCGGCTCTGTTGGGTCGAGGGGTGAAATCTCTTTCCGACAGGGCAGGTCGTGGCTCAGACAAAACAGGGGTCCTCCCCACCCCGTCAGCAGCCCCCAAGCCACTTGGTTCACAATTGCTCTCTTACTTAGGGAAGCATCAGTTAGCTGCCAGCCACCCCCACCAGAGAAAGTGGATGCACACGTGTGCTACCATGGCCTTACACCCTTTCAGACAGAGTCTCTCTGAGCAGGGCCACGGCTTGTTTGTGCAGGTAGGCTAGAAAGAATGAGCCAAACCCATGCTTTTTGGACTTTCCAGCATTTGCTCTGTATAAACTTGCGTGGTGTAAATGAAGGGATGCCTCTTAGCCCTTGAGCTAACTGCTGTGAGGAAATTTAATAAAATAACTTTAATGGGAAGTGATAAAACACATTTTTGAGCTGAGAAATGGAGAATCAGAAACATGGAAACCCATGCAATCTGATTAGTGGCTCTGTGAGCTTCTGCATGTGCATTCAATAGGGAAATAGAAACTGGGTCTGCTTCTAAAATAAACATAAAACCCCTTCAAAGTACAGCTCTAAGATAGATTTTCTCTTTTAATGCCTATTGCTTCATAACTCCACTGAAGCCCAGCATCTGCTGTCTGTTTTTGCAGCCTGCACTGACATAGTAATATCTAAGACCAGTTTTTGCTATCCAAATTTCCCTACCATCTGGGAGGTAGTCACCTTTTGAGAGACAGATAGAGTCTGCCTTTTGAAGCACTGCTGCTGCTGCTGGGATTCATAACCCCTTCTGATGAAGGTGATCCTTGAGGCACACTGGCAAAGCTGCCTCATGCACCTACACACGTAGAGAGGGAAGTCCGGCTTGCTGGCCTCCTAGGTGGGGTTTGCACTGGAAAAGTAAAGCTCAGAATAAACATGTGGAGAAATTTTCGGATGTCATTACTTGCAGCTGCAGCCAACGTTAAAACGATCTGAACGGGTGTGGGCTCCAACCCACGTGCATGTTCCCTGAAATAAGAGGCTCCAGTTGCCACCACCACGAGAAACACACACTGCCCAGGAGAGGTGGGTACCCCGCCACACAAACCTCGCCACGGGCGTGCAAATTAACAAACACAAAAAGCAAAACCAAAGCAACTGCACAAATCAAACTCACCTGGAAAAAGGGTATTACATACACCAAGGGCAAGTCCTACACAGGGATATGTCTGTACTCCAGAAAAAAAGCCACCGCATCTTTAAATAACTGTGCGAGGTAGATAAAGAGTTGGAGCTGTGCCAAGGTAAAAGTTGTAAAACTGGATTGATTTTTGCTACAGCTTGCTAAGGGCTCCCTAGAGCGAGGATGCGATGTTCAAATATAATAATTGATAGCCTGAAAAAATATTTCTGATAAGTGTGCAACTGTAACACAGAGCCCTGTCTGAGATGAAGGAAGCTTTTATGTCCCAGCTAACATGAGTACTGGGGTGACCCAGATCTGCTGTTCCCTTCCCTGACTGCAGCGGCATCCTTCAGCTGGATGGGGCCTTGGTTTTGAACAGGGCATTTTGTTAAATGCCGTCGTGGAAAAGTAATTACCCAACAGCCAGACCAGTGCATATGAAGGGGGAGGGCTCTGGGGGAGGAGGGAGTTTGCATTCATTAATAGCACCCCATCAATCCCAAAGGGCAGAGGAGTTAGTGCTAATCTAACCTCTTTTCAGCCTTCACCTTGGTGCGGTGACCACCTCAAACTCTGTGTATGTGTGTATAAATTGCTTAAGATTCAATTGAACACATTAAGTTTTAAAAAGGATTTAAGTGAAAATTTTCAATAGCTTCTGAAAGGGGATAATTTATTAGCTCTGAGTAAATTAAAATCTCAAGCAGGGGTAAAGACTTTAAAGATTACTTTAATACATTTTATATGCTTTCAACAGAAATGTTACTTTAAATGGTCCAAAAATCAGCTAATTTTGTCCTATTTAGTAAATTACCTCCTAAGGCTGTAATGTTACAGATTACAATTGCTAAAAAAAGTTATGCCTTATCAAAAAGGAATAAACTGCATTTTTATAGGTTTAAATATAGCACTTTTTTTGTTTTCATAATTCAGACTGGTAAAAATGCTGTGTTAAAATAATGCCAAGAAGGGAACGTATCTTCTACGTTCTTGTTAGGTCAGATGGTAATGTAACAGAATGTCACGGCTACATTTCCCATATACCATACTAGCAATTTAGAGTCTATTTCGTCTTTGAGATCAGACATATGATCAAATTACTCTGGTTAACTGTTACCATGCATCAACCGCGTCTCAATAACTGCCTGTGCAAATGCTCTTAGCCCATGGCACAGTCAGAGTAATTTGGCTTAGGTTAGCCCCTTTTCACTGCAGGCTAACGCATGTCACATTATCTCGTATTTGTAGTGGACAGTTACCACAGCCTCGTTGGTGTGCAGTAACGTGCTGTGCTGAGGCTATTTGATTATGTCTGAGACTCAAATTTGTCTATGAAACCACTGGTTTCCAGGTTTAAGGTCTCTTTGGAGAGGATGGCAGGAAAAGCATTAGCTCTGAACAGAAGTCCTGTATATCTGTCCTTTACGCGGTCAACAGGCTGCCTTTCAAGTTGTTTCCTTTATGGCAAGAAACCATACTGCCTGCTCAGCAGAGAAGCTGGCTTGGCTTCAGGCAGCTTTGAAGCTATCAGCAGCTGGGAAGCCAATGACTACATTTCAAAACTAGAAATCAGTTTACATAGGGAAAAGGCTCGGGTCTGGTTTAGAATTACAGTTCTTGCAGACCACAGGAGTCAGCTGTTATGTACATCACTGCCTTAAAGGTTGTTTCTGCTGCTGGTGAATATGGCTGTGGTAGTAAATTTAACAGTGCCAGAGGTGGTACTGGGTGTCCATTTTGGAAAGTTTGAGTGGTCTCTGACAGGGTTTTGCCCTGGGCCATCTGGTAGCCTTCAAACTGTTCCTGGGCAGGGTTTGGGAATTAGCAGAGATTTTGGGGGGGTTGGACCTGGCCAGCCCATCTCAGAAGATAAGAGAGTCTGAATGAGTGTCACTCAGTGCCAGTTTGTCTCAGTGCAGAAAATGGCCAAAACCCATTTATTTTATTAATAGCGATGCAGCCTAACTTACAAAAAAAGAGTTAGTAAGGTGATGAGTAGCTGGTGGCTGGTGAGTGATTTCAAAGACCATTTATTTTATTAACATTTATTTTATTAATAGCGATGCAGCCTAACTTACAAAAAGGGGTCAAAGAGTTAGTAAGGTGATGAGTAGCTGGTGAGGAGCGAGTGATTTCAAAGACTGGTGAAGATAAGATGGGGAAGTTGCCAGCAAGTGACGGTGGGGTAAGAAAGAGAGTGCAATGAGAAGAGTAGAGAGAAGGGGGGCTGAATGGATAGATTATAAGGATACAGACAGGCTGCAAAAGAAGAAAGAGCCTGGAGCAGAAATAAGGAAACTAAATATTACTGCAGCTGAGACTGAAAGGGAAGACATTAAGAGTCTAAGCTACAAAATAAGTTACTAGTTGTTATTGACCAAGAAAAGGAAAATAAAATTGGAAAGATAAATTTGTATCCAGGAATTTTTTAATTACAAGAAATGGGCCAAGGCACTCCATGGTCTTTGGATGGATATTCAGATCCATCCATACCTATCTGCATGGACATATATGTGCAACAACATTTAAGACTGAGACATCTAAAGCTTGTGACTTTTGGGGCTCAGATCAATTAGGATCTTCAAGAATTTAAAGGAAGTCGAGGCTTTTTTTCATGGTGGAATTGTGGAGAGGGCAGGAACAGAAGTAGCCTGGCAACTGTCTTATGCTGCTTAGGAAAGGGGTTGTTAACCTTTTATCCATGGTTTTACGTGTTGCCTGTCTGTATCACTTGCCCACGTGTGCAATACAGTGGGTGCTATTAGGGTTCAGAGGGGCTACATAGTTTTAATTGTTCATTGTTTCAGGATCAAACTTGTCCATTACCCCAGTAAGCCCAGCATCTGGGACAGACCTGAACAAAAAATAAGCATTCGGCAGGATTCAATCTCCAGACCTGCCCAATGTCAATCCTGAAGCACAGAGAAGATCCTCAACCTAAACATTACTTTTCTTCTTATAAAACACCTAAAGAACTCCATGCATGGGCAGATCAGATGCATCTTCACTTGTCTGTGAAGACGTATCCTTGTGCCTGTTTGTTTAGTCCTATAAGACAGGTGAGGCGATTTTTGAAACAAGTCCCTTGAGCCCTGGAACTAATGAAATCTGGTTTCCTGTGAATCTGTTTCCTGACTGTTGTATTTTGGTTTCTAAAAAGGTCCCAGATCTGACAGAAGCTTTTTACAGGTTTAATCACTTATGAAGTCACTCTCCACTGCAGGTTTTCCCACCCGAGAAGGTGCAAATCTCTCTCCCCCTGAGCGTTTAAGGGCTTCCATCGTCTGTGCCCGGATCCCTATAAACCTTTAAGAACTGGAGCATCTCTTAGATCTCACCACTCTCTCAAATGTCTTGGAGCCAGTGAGGTCAGAGGCTAGACAGGGGATGCAGACAGGGACAGGAATTATTTTGCAGCCAAAACAGTAACTTATTAATTGTGATGATATTTCTTTTGACATAATAATTCCCATGTTGGGCTAGTTCAGTGCTGAGCCTACCTTGGTATCTTACCTCTGCTTACCAGTGTCTTTTACTAGTACACCAGCATCTACTTAGTCAGAGAGTGAAGTCTTGTCAATAGAGGAAATTAATGTGCAAAACCACTAGTCTTATATCCTTTTATTGAAAAAGTTCTTTTTTATCTCATTGTCTCATATCCTTCATGATTTCCACAAACATTTTTTAATTCTCTCCTTTTTTTTGCTATGCCTTTTTTTTTTTTGAGAGAATGTCTTTTGAAAAGAAGATGGTTCCCCCAATAATGCTATGCCACTGTCATATACTGACATCATAATAATTTCCGTATTATTGTTTTCTTTTGCCCTTTGATGCCTTCTGGAATGCCAAACCTCTTTTCAGCAAGTAACTGCACCACAGCAGCAATCACCACTTCTCCCTTTCAGAAGGTGCTTTCATTAACTTATACTCACTGCTCTTTAAACTCATTGCTCTTTAAACTCAGAGATCTCAGTAGGTCAAATGATTCCTCCTTCGACATACTTCAACCTGCATTCATTGAATTTCACCTGCTACAGTGCTGTCCTTTCACCTCACTTCCTTCAACCGCTCTGGAGCTCTCTGTAAACTTCTTTAGTGTTGATCAGCCTTTGTGATACCCCTAAGCATGGTCAGCTCAGTGTTCACACAGATTTTCATGTCACTAACTTGCAAAACAATATTAATGGCAACATGCAGCTTTGGAGCATCCCAGTATTAATTACTTCTTTTTTTACTGCTAGAAAATGGAGCAGTTTCTGCTTTGTGATGGTCTGTTTTTAATCCACCGTACTCCTGCATGCTGTTACTTTTTTTACAGTTTTCTGCAAGGAACTTGCAAAAAAACTTTCAGAAAATCCAAATACATTAGATCAACCCCATTTTTTTAAATCTTGTATTTTGCTGCTGCACTCAAGGAACGCTTGAAGAAAAGAGTGATATGTTATCTATTACCAAATCATGCTGCTTTGTCCCAATCATATCATAGCTAGCTAAGTGTTTTATACATTAACATTTCAATCAATGAAGGTCCTTGGCAGATTATTTCGAGATATGGCTAACTTTAAACACAGAAGTTGTACCTTTGAAGCCAATATCCTATTTCCATGCTTTAAGTTAGGCATGTGTTGAAGCCAGGATCACCAGCCTGCAGTCCTTAGGCAGTGAGCATTTTCTCTTTTTCTTTTTTGTTTTTTTTTAAATGAGAGATTGGGTCTTTTTGCTGGCACCCACCCCCCACCCTTCTTAAATCTAGTGGAGATTTAGTAATGACAGGTGTTTCTGACAACCAGAGACACCAGGGCCATCCAGGGTTGGAGCCAAAACTGATTTTTTCTTCGCTGAGTGCTGCTCCAGAACAGGATGGGGAAGGGAAGGGAGATGCACTGAAGGGGGCCGTGGTCCCTGGCCTTGTGGCTGCAAGATAGTCCCTCCTGCTTCTGCCCCTCCCTGAAAGGAGCAACCAGCAAGCTGGTCCTCCTGCAGCACCAGCACAGACCCAGGAGGCAGTAACACCATCCTGCCACCCTGATAGCCTGCCGTCCTGCGGCACTCCCCGCTGTCGCTTGTGCTTTGAGCCAGCCAGGCTCTCAGCTCTTCAGTAAAAATATCAGAAGGCTCTCAACATCCTTAAATGAGATTGGGTCTTTTTGCTGGCACCCACCCCAGATCATTCTTAAATCTAGTGGAGATTTAGTAATGACAGGTGTTTCTGACAACCAGAGACACCAGGGCCATCCAGGGTTGGAGCCAAAACTGATTTTTTCTTCGCTGAGTGCTGCTCCAGAACAGGATGGGGAAGGGAAGGGAGATGCACTGAAGGGGGCCGTGGTCCCTGGCCTTGTGGCTGCAAGATAGTCCCTCCTGCTTCTGCCCCTCCCTGAAAGGAGCAACCAGCAAGCTGGTCCTCCTGCAGCACCAGCACAGACCCAGGAGGCAGTAACACCATCCTGCCACCCTGATAGCCTGCCGTCCTGCGGCACTCCCCGCTGTCGCTTGTGCTTTGAGCCAGCCAGGCTCTCAGCTCTTCAGTAAAAATATCAGAAGGCTCTCAACATCCCAGCACTTTGCTAAATCCCTTTTAACTCTTGTCCATTTCTGCCTTCTCTGGGTTCATCCCTCTCATTTTCTTTCAACATTTTATTTTACTACCTTCGTCTCCCATGACCACTTTTCTTAGTGTAGTTAGTGCTGTATAACCTCACAGAGCTAGATCCAAGCACTTCTTATAGTGTCTTTCCAAGCACCTCACTCCTTCAATTCTTCCTTCATTTCCTTCTCTTTCTCTCCGCCCTCCCCAAATCTTGCCCATCTCTATCTTTTGTGGTGGTTTTATGTTCTCTGGCAACCTGACTCTCACTTTTGGGCAAAGGCTAGTCTTTGTCTTCACATCTCATGCGCACTCTCAAGGGTCAGATGCATCCTGGAATGTATTGTGGACTTTTGACCCCATAAAATCAAGAGATTGAAAGAAAGTAGTGGCCCCATTAAAATCACTAGATATAAGGAGGTACTAGAATATACTTGAAGATATGCTGTAGAAGGCAGGATCGTTTAAGGCCCCACACCCCAATACGGGAGACTTAGAGACTGAGTCTGCAGAATGCAGATCAGATCCTTTCATTTATTTTTTACTGAATTTGTGCTCTGATTCCTAGCTAGGATTTAACTGCAGGAATATAAATTTAATACTGACCCTTTAAAAATGATTCACTGGCCATTTTTCACACTTGTTTTATGAAACAGTCAAAACATTTTTCACTCCTGCTCTTAAGAATTTCTGGATCTGTAAATAGCAACATTTATTTTTATCTTCTATCAACTATTAGAAGCCTTCAAGCTGGGACACATATTGTGCACTCACGACAAGAAATACTGAAGCACAGAAATGCCACATGAACCTACAGTTTCAAGAGACAGACCCTACCATTTCAAATGTCCTTGTGCAAGAATCTTTCTCATGGTCATGGTCACTAGGAACATGTCTGAATAGTAAAAGACAAAGGGTGAAATCTCATTAATTTCAGTCAGGTCAGGGTTTCAACCAATTTGCTTCTTCCTACAAACATAACCTTGCCAGTACTTTTAAAGTGTTGCTTTAAACACATTCAAAGCTGATGCAACTTGTTCTTCCAGTATTTTTTCTCAGATGTTTGTGTATCTAACAATATCCCTAAAAAGGTGCTGTTAATAACTCCGACAGTTTTGATTTTTTGAAAGTGGCATCTAATTTTAGAAAACCATTAGATAACTTAGAGTGAAAGATTCACCAAGTAAATGGTACTTTATAAATCTTTCTGTCTAGATGGATGATTTAAATACAAGTTTCTGATTTTAGTTCTACTTGCCCAAGGGTTGAGACTACCATGAAAACCAAACAGATATCTTTACAAAAAATGAAATAAAACCCATCTAATTGCAACATTTTGAATTTTTTCCTATAGGAAGATGTAAAATACTGTTTATTTGTGTAGTGCTGCTTACTGAAGGTGCATAGCATGTGAGCAAATACTGTAGCTTTTATCTAGATGACCTGATTCTCAAATTCCAAACACTGAGGACTGGAAAGCAAGGCAAGAGCTAAAGATAATTTTTTTCAAAATCTGCATTTATTTGAATTATGGATGAATAAAATATAGGGCACATAAAAGTAGCAGTCCCTTCTAGGTTAGTAGATTGTACAATCTGGACTTTCACAGCTACAGTATTTTCTCATGCCTGTGTTACATGAAGAATACTAAAAATACCTAGATTTAAAAGACAGAGCTGACAGAACATCTAAGTAGTGATGAAATACTCAGATACACATGAATTACATATTCCAAAGAAGTCTTTTGAAACTAAATGCAAAGGCCTTCATCCTCTATTCATATTGATTTAAATCAGAGGAAATTTTTTGGGGTGAAATCTTAGCTATATAGATGCCCACAGTACAGTTCAGGAGAGGATGGTGGCAAGGTTGATTTGGCAGAGCCTTTAAACTCCTGGGTGCAGTCATAAAATTATGTCTATCCACTTTTGTCTTCAAGAAACTATTAATAAAGACACAAATACCCAGGCTACAGAGGTATCTTAAATTCTTTCTCTTTTGACATCCTATCTAGTAGGGGCTGCAAAGACAAAAGCTAAAATTTGGGTTCCTTCATTAAAACAGCCAAAGCCATAACCAGGTAAGGTCCATTTGAGTATACTTACACTGCTATGTTAGAAAAGTACAGGGACCAGTTCAGACATTGTTATCTTGACCCTCGATTGTGCTGATTTTCCCATTACTTCTTGTTTTCAGCCACGTTTTCAGCAGTCTTTGCACCCTCAGACAGCCCAATCATGCCAAACCCTATGGCATGCCACACGTGTGGTCACTTTCATGGTATAACACCCAGCAGCCTCATTGGCTCCAGCACTCTGATGTCAGACTCTTTGAACTGAAATAAAGAGAAGCTTTAGGGTCATGAAGACATTGTATGGAGCCTAGAGGAAAGTCAAGTTACTTCACAGGCCCCCACCTGCTCTAGACAGGATTAGTCTGAAGCAATGTGAAAGCCAGTCAGTTGGTGCCACACAGGCTACTGCTTACAGTTTCTAGGGGAAGATATTTTTCACCTGTCTTCAAATTCTAAACTAAAATGAATAATACTTTGATGGCCTGGGAAGTTAAGGCAGATCATGTGAAAGAAATATATTCTGACTCTTTTAGTGTTATAATACAGTTCCACTTCCTGTAAAATGCAAGTTGACTAACCTGCCATACTGTTAGGATCTCAACTAGAACGGAGAAAAATGGTACTTAGATGGTAAAAAAGATGCCCGGGGTTGTCATTACTGTAAGACAGTTGTTAAACGGTTAGCACAGAGAAACAGGAGCACTCAGAAGCTGGTCAGGGTCCCAGCTGCGTGTAGCACTCTTTTGGAACCATGGTCCTGTACTAAACTTGCCCTTCCTGCTTTTTACGGAGGCTCTGACACCCATGACATATCAGTGTAGTTATATGCACGATCAAGTTAATTCATGCTAGCTAATAAGCACCATGCAATTTGTGCATTTTTAATGCAGAATGCTTCCAATAACCATCACTAATAACCGCCTCTTCAGTACAGGAGAGTCAAGCTCCTCCTGTGTTATTTATGCTCAGGATTAGATTTCATCTCACATAACTTTAGCTGTCAAATTTAAGCCACTCACCACAGACTCCCTTTGTAGTCACTGGAGAGAGATAGGCATCTCCAAAGGGCGATTCCTTCCATCTCTCTTCGATACCTGTCTTCGGATGGGATGAATCACCCTCTGGAGGTGCCTATCTCTCTTCATTGTCTAGAGAGGGAGTCAAGCTGGCTTTAACTTACAGACATCTAACAGAGACTTCTGACTTATAGATAGTGAAAGTGAAATGAATCCCACCTTCAGCGTACTGTACTTTAAGTAGTTCTCTGCTTGGTGTAAAGAGGATTGAAGGAAGATTTCTCTAAGTGCAAGCATGGTTTTGTTGCTGCTGGTAGGAATGCTTTGCTTTCTTCTCTTGCCTCCCTGAGATGCTGACAGCTCTGATGTTAATAATGGAGCACCAGTCGGGCTTCAGCGATTTGCAGAAAAAAGGCAAGTTATGTAATTTTTCGAGGTAATAGCTGCAGTCTGGGAAGAATCGGCCTGAAACTGTCTGAAGCTGAGAGAATCTTCCATGTTAAATGGTTTAATTTCAGGATAATATTTCCATGACTTGAATTAAAAAAAAAAAAAAAACCAACCTATTTCATTTGCTGTATTAAGTATCTGCATTTGTTCCTAATATTCTTAATTAGGTCAATTTGAAAATTTCAGCACATCATTTTTAAGTGTGAATTTAGGGAGAGAAAGTTTTGCAATCTATTACATTTATACTTCAGTTGTAAAAAGCACCCGATAAAATAACATTTCATAAATCAGACAAAGAATTTTTGACATTGATAAATAGAATGGCTGCATGATCTATCACTCCACAATTTCCCAGCACTTATACATGGCTTGGGTTCATCCCTGCTTTTCTTCCTAACCTGCACAAGTCTGTGTATACGTAAAAAAATGCAGTTTCATTTCAGAAATTGCTTCAAACAGATATATGAAAACTAGTCTTAAAAAGAGAGAAAGACACTTCATGATGTTGCCGAGACTTGTGATTTAATCATGCATTTTGCAACAATCAGTATTTTTAATGCCTTAGCTTCAAAAATCCTGTTATTACCTGATAATCACTGTTTTTGTTAAGGAGGGGAAAAAAAGACATTCCTAATGGTCTGGACTGCAGAAGAAAGTTCAAAAATATGAACTGTAAAAGCTCAAATCAAGAAGGTGACAAGTGAAAAGAAGCAATTAATGTAACACTTTATAATTTTTGGAGGCCTGATTTGATTTGTTTTCCCCTCGACAAAGTACAAATTTCCCATAGGATTTTCTTTTCAGGATCATAGTTCTTGACAAGGTTGAAGTAAGATGCAGGACTGTGTGATCGAATTCATGCCTGCCTAATGGGTCAAACTAAACACTATGCATCCCTCTAGGTCCAGATCTTTTCCAAGACAGTGATCTTGCCGGATGGCTAAATCTGAACAGGACTTCATGGGGCTTTATATGGGGTTTGTTCTCTTTTTGCTCTGCTTTTGAAACAAGGTCTTTGAATCAGAGCTTGCAAAGAACTGGAAGGGTTGTCTGTCCTGAACGGGGCTGCTGCAGTGGGGTGAATTTAATTGTAAAAGAAGACAACCAAACCAAAAATCTTCCTGAATGAAAGAAAATTATAAGTCTCTTCACAGTGTCTAAATTTAGATACTTAATTTAAGTCCCTGAGGTAGGAGGTTAGTCTCATTACGTTTCCTGTCTAATCAATAGAAAGGGAAAGACAGTCCTGTAAGGCACCTTAGTGAAGTTTCTGCTTTGAACTGGCTACTGAGACAGCCTGCTCTCCTAAAGGCATCTCTGTGTCAACCAGGTCCTGCTTCCTGGAGCATAATGCAGACCTGATGTTGAGTCCTGTTCTTGGTTACATTAATTTTATAAGGGTCACTGAGGTGGGAGTTGTGGCGGCAAAGGAGCAGGAAAACAAACTCTGTCCCAAGACCTGTGTGGATATGGCTATGCTCTGCAATACTATTGCGTCTTGCTCCAGAAGCCACTGGGGATAGGCTTGCTCTAGGCAAGTATGTGGAATTACAGAGTGTTAGGGGAAAGGGAAAGTTTGGAAAGAGCCTGTTGTCCTCACTTCATATATCAGAGAACATATATAGAGCAAAAGAATAGTGCTTAGAGCAACTTCATAACTGGCTGGTACCTTCATGTGGGGTTTTTGGGTAGCTGACCTGGGCTACGCTGAGTCTGAGCAATCCTCCAGGACTGCAAGGTGGAAACCTGGGTTGCTCCAGCAAGACAGATGCCCCTTACTCACAGCCACAAGCAGCTGGATGCTCAGGAAGTTCAGGAAGCTCAGGTGTTCATCGTAATTTTGAGAATGAACATAAATTGTGATAGCACTCCTTCCTGAAAAACCAGTCAAGTTTTTCAGCAAAAACTGATCAAGTTGCATTTATACTGCACTGCAATGTAAATATATGTTCCTCTTGATTGCTAAACTTTGGCACTGGTGCCACTGTGTAAACTTAGTGAAGTCCTTTCTATATTAGATTGTCTTTACTGCATTGAAGATGAGGACCTGCATGCTGCAAAATGACATTTTGTTTTACCCAACAGATACTAGTTTAGAAACACCTGGGTATCTTCAGTGACTGCTGTTTTTAGGTTAAGCAGTCCAAAATCCATGCTTGATTTGGAAAAGAAAGTTCAGGATTAACATGCTGTTTCTGCAAATCCATAATCAGAGCAGCTTTGTACCAAATAGCAGATTAGGAAGCAAGCCATTGGGTGTATGGCATGACCCAAAACAGGTGCACCTGCAAGGTAAAGGACTGGAAGGATTCTGCTTAGCGAAATAGGATCCCATTGTGTGATGAGTCTAACTTGCCTGTTTTTCAATTCTGCCTAAAATGTCCTTAGATCCAATGTCCTTATTCCTTCCTTCCTTCCTTCCTTCCTTCCTTCCTTCCTTCCTTCCTTCCTTCCTTCCTTCCCTTCCTTCCTTCCTTCCTTCCTTCCTTCCTTCCTTCCTTCTTCCTTCCTTCCTTCCTTCCTTCCTTCCTTCCTTCCTTCCTTCCTTCCTTCCTTCCTTCCCTTCCTTCCTTCCTTCCTTCCTTCCTTCCTCCTTCCCTACTTTCCACCGTCCTTCCTTCCTTCCTTCCTTTCCTTGGAAATGTTGGCAACACTTTTTGGGAACAGAACTTGGGACTGTCTATGTGCAAATTGCATTGGTTTAACTAAGAATGGGATTTAAAATCAATGCAGTTAAAACAGTGAAATAGGTTGTGTCAGCTCTTTTAAATCAATACAAGCCTGACAGAGCTTGTTTTAACTTATATTGAGTTAAAAGTAAACCAAAATAAGCTGCTTGTAACCCAACATTAATGTGTCTACAAAGAGTTTGTACTGAATTAATGAAACCGATTTTAAATCGATTTAAGTCAAAACAGTGCTAGATCTGTGTACAGACAAAAGTTTAATTGGAAAATGATTGATTAGATATGGATAATGCAGCCAATGGTAGGGGATATGAGAGAGAAGGAAATCAGGATCTGAACATAATGAAAAAACCTGAATGGATCTGTCTAGGCAGCACTGTGCAATGTTCAGATACATAAATAAAGGGAAGAATATTTAGATTGTAGTCACTTCCCTACATAATATAAGGTCCCCACACATCAATATGCGTTACTAGATAGGCAGGCAGATGTTATAAGTATGGCAAAAGGATGGAAGTTGAAAGTGGATGCATGGGGAAAGGCTCTAAACCAGAATAGAGGGCTCATGTCCTTAACGGCAAAGAAGCAAGAATGCCATCTGGAATACTACTGTGGAAACAGCAAGTACAGCAGAACAGATCTTACCATCCTATATTTTTTTCCTCTTCACTTCTCAAAGGTCTTCATGTGCTAGCATTCTGAAAGGGAAAAATAACGCAAGAGGTTTTTCTGGTATTGTTTGAGATTGCCTTTGTTTTACTATCCAGAGCCCCTCAAAAAAATTGAAGATGTTCTCAGCACAATATAAAAATTGGTCATGAAAAATATAAATGCTCTTTTGACTTGAGAAGGGGATCACTTCATAATTTACACTATCTCTACTTGAGAACAACTTCACTACTCATGAGTTATTGGTTTTCCCCTCTTCATTAAGCATTCCTTGTCTGTGTTTCTATCTATTTAGTGCATGTTCTTCCCACTCCCTTGTCAATGCCCTTAGATACAAGGGATATATTTGAGACTCAGTGCACAAAGAACTTTCATTTTAATACACAGCAGATTAGAGGCACTACACACGCATGTATATGTGGTGTACCAGACTATTAACCTCTAATGTGGATTTGTCCTCCTTGGATAGTCTTTTGCCCACATCCCACCACCATTTTCTAACATTTGCAAACCAATTAATTTATCTTTTGGAGGGACTGCTTTGCAGAATTTACTGGTGACAATATATGTAAAAGAGGATACGCTAAAATGAAATCTGAAGTATTCTCATTGTTGACAGGAAGGTGAGTGATGTGAATTATGTACAGTATATACTGAAATGTGGTTGCCCTATAAATTTTTCTGTGTCTCTAAACAAAGACAAAAATAGGTATAACTAGCCTGATACTGTTTAGTTATGTAACAGATTGAGGGTTTGGGTTTTAGTCACTGAAAAAGTGATAAACAACATTGTGCATTAATGCAGAAAACAGATTGAGCTTTTTAATGGTACATCAAATACCACTTTATTAGCATCTATTAGGTTCAACCCAAAGCCCAGGAAATAGCATTAATGAGCATCATATATCAGTCTGTCTGTTATTAGATAACATTATCCCTTAAAACTAGCAAGTCATATAGTACTTTATACTTTTTACCTTTATCTTTAGAATTAGCTGCTGACATCCTCTCCTGTTACACTGGCCTTACTATTAGTAATAGTGAACCAATTTATAAACCCATTAGTGACACTTTTTCCTGAAGATAAAAACAGTCAAAATTATCTGGCAGCAATTAATCTTAATGGCTGTATGCAGTAAACAGCAATGGGCTAATTCCAGCTCTGTCAGCCCCATCAAACAATCCCACATTAGGCAGCTTTTCACTGATCCATTAAGCATATTCAGAACAACAACAAATTCAATGCTGAAGGCATATGCACTAAACATTACAACAGTGATCTTCTGAAGCCATCATTATCTCTTAAATAGTACTTCCCCCATGTATTATCATTATGCTGTACATTAGAAATACTTTGATTAAACTCCCTTAATTCATAACAGCCAGCTGCAGACCATTTATGCAGTTAATCTCAACACAACAGCTATTGAGGAAATATAACAAATGAAGGCTGTAAACTGGAAGTCATTACTACGAAAGATACTGGTTTCCTAGCCCTCGTAGTGCAAAGTGCATGGCAAGGTTGTACTTAGGATGACAGTAATGCAGACTGAAACCACTAATGACCTTCCACACGTCCTGCAACATGCGCAGCAGGAGTTGCAACTGTAAAAGTGTGTGCAGGAGCAACCTGACAAACTGTCAGCAGGAGTGGCAAAAACATCCAGGAGCCCCTTGTCCACAGGACCAAAATATCAGTTGAGACCTGGCTTGCAAACTGCAGCCTCTCCATGGCTTTGCTGGCTTCATCTGGAGCTCACAGAAATTTGTCTCTGTGAAAGATCAGTTCTGATTTCTTCCTCTGTGAAGCTCGAGTTAGTAGCAATGACACTTTGAAAGACTGCAGACCTTTGAGTTTCCTTTCCTACAAGTAATAGCTGTTTTGAGAATTTTTATTAGACTGTTTTCTCTTTAAGGTATAATGGATATGGTGTGGCAGGAAAATTTGCATAAAGCTTTCCATGGTGATGTAAACAAAACAATATTATCAGGACGGGAAGGAAAACAGTAGCTAATTTATATTTCCACTCTGACCTGAAATTCACATGAGGTATCCTCATTTAATAACATGAAAATGTTAAATAGATAAAAGTTGATGGTATTTTCTTACGTTTTCATCAAATGTATTCCATTAAAAATATGTATTAAAAATTCACTCAGAAGGGTTTGTGCTGCATGTTAGGGGAAAATGGGAGCTAAGTTTGTCTTACTAATCTAGATCATACCTTTTCTTAATTTAAAAAATACCCCAAGAAATCTGTGGGATTTGGGTACAAAAAACACTTTCACAAATTCTTTACTTGTCAAGTGTAAAGAAACCATAAAAATATTAATGAATAAGGTCTATGTGTTTTACAGTTCTTCACCATATATAAATAGTTTATTTGATTTTAAAGATATAAACCACAGACACAGTGTCTACCTTGCAATGAAATGATCAAATAAATAAAACTTCAATTTGGCATGAGCCTAGCTGCCAGTTCTGATCTTAGTTCCAGTTCATAAGTCCAGCTCACTCGAAGGTGGAATGCAAAACCTCCGCAGCACCTTCAGGACCCGCTCTGAGGAGCAGGCAACGGCGTGCAGCAGGCAACAACACCCTTTAGAGGGCCAGAAGAATCAACTTCCTGATACTTTAGTTAAAACTGAGGTGAAAAGTCTCACTACAAGTCCAGTTTCATACCTCTATTACTTTCTAAAGCTCACACACTGCTGGAACATGTGAGGCTGCTGCTCTGCACCGTTTTCCCTGTGAGCAACCTACACAACCCGGTGCTGCATACACCTAAGCACAACACAAAATACACTGGCTTGCTTGTAAGCAAAGGGATTCAACACGACCACTTTTCAGATGGGTGCTCGTGTAGTCTTCCCTCGGTGTGGGGAGGCAGACCTGCATACCATGTTGGATGTTGTGCACCTCCTAAGCAGCGACAGTGAATTTTGGAAAGATGTAGTCCATCCTAACCATAACCCTAAGCAGACCAGAATTACAGACTGTCATGGCATTCTCCCTTTCAGAGGGAGAAGAATGGACTTGTGTTTCAGATGCAGATTTCAAACCGGCACTCTTCCTACCTCCACAGGTGCCTTGCCATACGATCTTAGGTAAGCCACTTTATGTCTCTGTGCCTTGGTTTCCCTTCTCTATAATGTTGATAAGGTTGCCATGTGACAGAGCTGTTGCCAAGCCTAACTGGTAATGTGTACGGTGCTTCCAAGGTCTTTGATCAGAAAGCCGACCAGGAAAAAAATTGCTACATGACTTACGCTAAGGTATTCTGCTTCTTGGCTACCAAGGCTGGCTCCCATGATCAGAGTTATGTAGGACCTTTAGGCATCAAGAAGTCTGCCTATACCGCAGAGCTACCCTGTGTCCTTGCAAAACCAGCACTGCCTACTGGCAGGTCTGACCAACTTCTGAGATGATGGGAATGAGCAGAGATCACCGTGGCCCTCAGAAGGCAGGTGCTGAGCGTGCAGGAACTACATCCCTACCTCCAGCCTTCACTGCCACAGAAGTGAGAAATCTGCTTTTTAACAAGCAACAGTAGATAGATCCATTTCAGGAAATTATTTCTCAATGTCAGTCTCATTCATGCTGTTCTAGAGCAAATTGGATGCCGGTCTTTGGAAGTACATGAGGTGAACTTAATCCTTAGCTCATTTCTGGTGATCTGGAGATGACCTATAACAAGAAAAGCACCTGGAAAACAAAGCTTGTTCCTTAACCCAGTAGAAAGAGAAAGCTGGGTAATTTAATTTTTTCTTACACAGGAGAATTTCTAGATACAACAACTTCAGGCAACAAGGAACGTTAGACACCCTGTGGAAAATCAAGACTCCAGCAGAGTCTGAGCACTCAAGAGCAAGGCATCCACTGACCAAAGATTTCGAAGTCTGAAATTTTCACTTAGGGTGCCTAAACACAGCTGAGGTTTCCTACTGAACAGAGTTCTCAGTGTCCCAGACGTAACTTTTAAGTTTCACATATATGAGCTATTAATTTGGGAAACAGTATTTTTTCCCAAACTTGAAGAGAAACTGACTGACCATCCTCTCCAATGGGCAGGAAGATCTGTGATATGATGTGACAATTGTAAGTTACAAAGTGTGCCTGAGACATTATATGTAACCATCTTTGTCCAGCTTCACATTTTTCTTTCTTTCCCAGCAGTAATTTTTTCCTTAAAAAATAGTGGAAAATGCCATAAACAATGCATTTTCAACAATTTAATTTTCAAGGTATGATTTGCTTGGATGTAACCTCTGCAGTAAGTAAGTGCTAACCTTTGGAACAAAGCAGAAGATCTGTACATCCTCCTCTCCCAGAAAACGGAGCGACAGAATTTATCACCTCACAGTGGGCCCGATTCTGATGCAGATGGCAAGGAGTACCGGTAAGAATAGCAAATTATTCCCAGTTGCTACTTGCTTGCTCCAGTGCAAAAATTTCACTTAGTTGCAGTTTTACCAGGCAACGCTTTTTTTTTTGGCTCAGGCTTCTTATGACTGACTGCAGAAGAATATATGGCTATGTATACACCCTTCAAATGCAGTAACAGGGGGGCTACTCTGCTTACTTTCCAAGGACCATTTACTAATCTTGAATTTAGCTAACCAAGCAGCGTAGCAGGGAGTTTATAAAGATTCCCATAATTCTGCCTAGCACGCGGTCCAAGCACAGAGCTCTTACTGTACCAGTAAGAATTTGGGACTAAAGAGAAAATATATACCTGCCGAGCTGCTTGTAGGAAATTGATTATGTTAATTGCAGATGAATTTTATAGATGGATTTTATTTTAAATTATGGACATTGTTGCTTCTTAGTTTGACAATGTGTGAACAGTCAGATGTGAAACTAGCTGTATAATGCGTTCTAGTATTTCACAAATGGAATATAATATTGATGAGAACCACAAAATAGTTTGGTCATACTATGACATATTTTTCCTATTATTGCCATATTTCAAAAGGGTCAAACCTGATTTTCAAAACAAGGATGTTGTTTTCTTTGGTTTAAGCTAACTTCAGGTCACCCGACAGTGGTAAGGAACTTTGACAATATTCTATCTATTTTACTGATAAAATTCCCAAGGTGTGACTTTGACTACCCGATTCGTGACTGTGGTGCAATGTGCATAAAAGTGGAGTGGACTGTTCATAGAATTATTGCTATTGATGGCATTAATAGGTAGCAGAAGAACATGAGTTATGAGTTAAAGGAGTGCATCTCTACAAAGAGACAACAGAGGAGAAGAATACTTTGCAGGTTTATTTTGTTCACTTATTTATTCAAGTTTCTTTTTGCATGAAAATTTCTATTGTAAGAGTTAAGAGAAGCTCTGACAGAGAATCCGGAATTGTCCAATTTTATGATGTTTTTTTTCCAGTTCTTCAATCCCTTTATACATTTGGAAGAATTTCCACATAAAAGAAGTTTCCTTTTTCTTCAGCGGGACTATTAATGTGTGCAAACTTTAACTGGGTCCAAGTATAAGCTCTGTGTGCTGACAGAATGTTAGGAAATCAAGTCTAATGAGCGGTCAGATAGTGCACAAAAGTAACTCTAGAAATCATAGAAAGCATACTGATTTATAGAAAGCAGTGCTAAGGAGTGTAGGGTTTCCATCTCTAAGGGACAGAATATAAGCAATGAAATGGAGAAGTGGTTTTCAACCCTTGTGAATTTGCAGACAATCTAAAAATATTTTTAGTGGAGAGGAATACCCGTGTAATATATTTAAGCTTGCAGATAATAAAACATCTTTTTCAGGGACCACTGACAGGAAGCCCAAGGATGAATTTAGCTACCAAGCAGCGTAGCAGGGAGTTTATAAAGATTCCCATAATTCTGCCTAGCACGCGGTCCAAGCACAGAGCTCTTACTGTACCAGTAAGAATTTGGGACTAAAGAGAAAATATATACCTGCCGAGCTGCTTGTAGGAAATTGATTATGTTAATTGCAGATGAATTTTATAGATGGATTTTATTTTAAATTATGGACATTGTTGCTTCTTAGTTTGACAATGTGTGAACAGTCAGATGTGAAACTAGCTGTATAATGCGTTCTAGTATTTCACAAATGGAATATAATATTGATGAGAACCACAAAATAGTTTGGTCATACTATGACATATTTTTCCTATTATTGCCATATTTCAAAAGGGTCAAACCTGATTTTCAAAACAAGGATGTTGTTTTCTTTGGTTTAAGCTAACTTCAGGTCACCCGACAGTGGTAAGGAACTTTGACAATATTCTATCTATTTTACTGATAAAATTCCCAAGGTGTGACTTTGACTACCCGATTCGTGACTGTGGTGCAATGTGCATAAAAGTGGAGTGGACTGTTCATAGAATTATTGCTATTGATGGCATTAATAGGTAGCAGAAGAACATGAGTTATGAGTTAAAGGAGTGCATCTCTACAAAGAGACAACAGAGGAGAAGAATACTTTGCAGGTTTATTTTGTTCACTTATTTATTCAAGTTTCTTTTTGCATGAAAATTTCTATTGTAAGAGTTAAGAGAAGCTCTGACAGAGAATCCGGAATTGTCCAATTTTATGATGTTTTTTTTCCAGTTCTTCAATCCCTTTATACATTTGGAAGAATTTCCACATAAAAGAAGTTTCCTTTTTCTTCAGCGGGACTATTAATGTGTGCAAACTTTAACTGGGTCCAAGTATAAGCTCTGTGTGCTGACAGAATGTTAGGAAATCAAGTCTAATGAGCGGTCAGATAGTGCACAAAAGTAACTCTAGAAATCATAGAAAGCATACTGATTTATAGAAAGCAGTGCTAAGGAGTGTAGGGTTTCCATCTCTAAGGGACAGAATATAAGCAATGAAATGGAGAAGTGGTTTTCAACCCTTGTGAATTTGCAGACAATCTAAAAATATTTTTAGTGGAGAGGAATACCCGTGTAATATATTTAAGCTTGCAGATAATAAAACATCTTTTTCAGGGACCACTGACAGGAAGCCCAAGGATCCCCAAGGGTTCACAGGCTATAAGCAAGAAAACACTGAAATGAATAATACCAAATTATCTACCCCATTCTAGCTTTGTTTCCTAAGTTTGCCATGTTGTCTTGAATCTGTCTTACTAATTATCTGCAGTTATATTACTATACTGCTTACATATCTAGAAATACCAAAGAAACCTGGAGAAGTAATTTTATTGAATTTTATTATATCTCTTCTAAGAAAAATTGTCTTTCATGAAGGAAAGGAATAAAACAATGATTCCATTCATATACAATGTGTCAGTAATTTATAACCAATTTATCAATGACCACGCAGCTGCACTCACTGTAGTTTAAAAAAAAAAAAAAGCTCTCATAATGCTTACATAGTCTCTGAAAGCATAGCATCTTAATAAAGGAAGAGGAAGCCACCAGAGTAATTAGAAAGGTATATTGTAGTGCATATAATGGCAGAAGGATGTTTGTATTATAGTCCAACACATCATTAAGGATACAATTGTTATTTAATGTGTCTCAATCATCTTTCTACTCTTCATGAAATCCACGGAAGTAATTACTTTGTCCAATTTTATGATGTTTTTTTTCCAGTTCTTCAATCCCTTTATACATTTGGAAGAATTTCCACATAAAAGAAGTTTCCTTTTTCTTCAGCGGGACTATTAATGTGTGCAAACTTTAACTGGGTCCAAGTATAAGCTCTGTGTGCTGACAGAATGTTAGGAAATCAAGTCTAATGAGCGGTCAGATAGTGCACAAAAGTAACTCTAGAAATCATAGAAAGCATACTGATTTATAGAAAGCAGTGCTAAGGAGTGTAGGGTTTCCATCTCTAAGGGACAGAATATAAGCAATGAAATGGAGAAGTGGTTTTCAACCCTTGTGAATTTGCAGACAATCTAAAAATATTTTTAGTGGAGAGGAATACCCGTGTAATATATTTAAGCTTGCAGATAATAAAACATCTTTTTCAGGGACCACTGACAGGAAGCCCAAGGATCCCCAAGGGTTCACAGGCTATAAGCAAGAAAACACTGAAATGAATAATACCAAATTATCTACCCCATTCTAGCTTTGTTTCCTAAGTTTGCCATGTTGTCTTGAATCTGTCTTACTAATTATCTGCAGTTATATTACTATACTGCTTACATATCTAGAAATACCAAAGAAACCTGGAGAAGTAATTTTATTGAATTTTATTATATCTCTTCTAAGAAAAATTGTGTTTCATGAAGGAAAGGAATAAAACAATGATTCCATTCATATACAATGTGTCAGTAATTTATAACCAATTTATCAATGACCACGCAGCTGCACTCACTGTAGTTTAAAAAAAAAAAAAGCTCTCATAATGCTTACATAGTCTCTGAAAGCATAGCATCTTAATAAAGGAAGAGGAAGCCACCAGAGTAATTAGAAAGGTATATTGTAGTGCATATAATGGCAGAAGGATGTTTGTATTATAGTCCAACACATCATTAAGGATACAATTGTTATTTAATGTGGCACAATCATCTTTCTACTCTTCATGAAATCCACTTAAGTAATTACTTTTCTTAGCTCATTGGCTCTATGAACTGACAGTTTAGCAAAGTGCTATGTCTAAAGAAATACCGAATCTCCATTTTTATAATACCCTACCTCTTTTTAAGCTTGACTGTTACTGCTTACCTGGAATGTCCATTTTCTCATTTGAAAAACTGGTGAAGAGAGTGGGGAGGAGAGGGGAAAACTGGATGGGGGGGAGAGAGGGGAAAGAAGCACTAAAAGGTTACGGAGCTGTCTTAAAAAATATATAAAAATTATAAACGCAATTAACTGATCTGTTTGTACAATGTTTAGTCATTTTTGTATCTGTTAGCAGCAGAACACTAGCTCAGTACTGCAGCACCTTGAGTTGCTTCTAATCTGTTTTTAGGAGGAATAGTTTTACAAAGTACAGTTTTCAAGATTTGGGAGAGTACCGTCTTACGAAAGTTAGTGGTGAACATTAAATAACCTATTATTTTATTTTCTAATCTTTTTGCACTTATGACCGCTATAATATATGGGAGCAGACAAACATCATCTATATACTCAAAGCTCATTCGTTTTTTTTTTCCTGTCATGCATATTTTAATATAAAGTTCAAGACCATTCTGCAGAGCAAGCCCAGCATTCAGCAAACACAGCACTGAAGTGCAACATTTAAATTGCCCAACAGCATGCTTTGGGTTTTTTTTCATTTTAAACTTTAAGCTCTCTTTCAAAAGATGTTATAGTCCTTGTGTTTACTAGCATTACAACAAGGTAAGTCTGAAATACCTTTATCTTATTTGGTAGATCTATGTTTGATGCTCTTTGTTTGAATAGAAGTGTCAGCTGTATTTTACTTTATTATATAAAAAAGTTTCAGAATTTAATTAAGGGTCAAGTACCCGCAGTAGATAAATGCAACAGCTAAAGCGTATTTCTGATCTCTCTGAAGACTGAAATAATGAAAATTATTATCATTGAGTAAAACTGGTCTCAATGATGGTGACTGGGAGATGGAATCTGTGTTAGTCAGCCATAATTTACATAATAATGGGTTCCGAGTTTTCATCAGCACCTTTTGTTTGTACAGTGCTTACTCCTACAGTAAATTGTCAAAATGTCATTCCTATCCAATCAGCCAGAAAATATCAACAGTAAACAAGGCACAAGAAGAAATTCTCTGATTAAAAGTATGGCGGAGGAAACAGTAAAACGGGACACTGTAACAGTCGTAGCACTCTTATTCTGATATATTCAACAACACTGATGAGCAACTTATGAAACATTATTATTTTTTAAGGAAGCAATGCCACAGAGGGGGTGACGTCACTAAAAGAATCGCAGCAAACAGTTAGATAACTGGTTTTTTTACACTTGTGTTTGTCATTACCTGTTTGTTTCCTCTTCCATGTGGCAATCTATTTCTCTTCTCCAGGCAAAACAGACTCAACCAAAAAGTTACTTTCACGATGGGCTGGGTAGCCACAGACACACAAGAATATACATACAAGTCACCCAAAAGCAAGTTAATAAATGTAAACACTGAGTCCTAAATTAAAATGCCGGCCCAAATAAACCTCTCTTCTCTCTCTAACAAACACACAAAGCCTGACAGTATTTAAGTTCAAATGAATTCAGTGTAACTTTCTGCCACCCTCTAAAATTCACACAAGTGCAAGGAGAGGAGGAGCATGAATTAGTCACAGTGTAGGCTTTATAGCCGTCGTACTTATATACTATATTAAAATTATAAGTTTCACATTGTGTTTGAAAAAAAAATGAATAAAGTGGCATCCTGCCAAAGAGAACCAGAAGCCACCCTTGTGGGGAACTGAAACATTTGGCTTATATAGTACTTAATTTATTTTCGTGAAATGACAAGTTATATAAATGTATCTTTAAAACAGAGAGGCAAAACCTTAAAAAAAAGTTTCTTTGTATTGTGGTTCATAAAGGTTGACACAGTCATAGCCTGTATATAAACAGAACAAAAAACAATAAACGTTCCTCAAGGAGGGCTTCCAGCACTGTGCTTTTAAAAATCTTCAAAAAGGATGTGATCATGTAGTTGAGTCACCACAGAAAAGACTCACAGTACCTTCTTTTGGAAATGAATAGGAGTTTTAAAATCTATTGAAATGAAGTGTTGACATAAGGAAATATTTTGTAGAGCTTTCAGGTTTCTTTACCATTCACTTTATTTTACTTGGCTACTTTTAATTTTTTTGCACTTCTTCTCTTTGAAAATCCTGCATTGTCCAAGCCCTTTCGATTAAGCAGCTTGGCTGAATGAAAGCACTGTGATGATGTGGCGGTGCATCAATAAACAGGGTGCCTCTCAAAGCAGGACAGAATGCTGAGAAATAGGGCTGATCAGCGGTAATTACTCTGACACTTCATGCAGTACAGGGAATTAACTCCTAGGACTTTGGGCCGAATGGAGAAGTAGTCGTTGATGTTCCACATTGTGAATGCCTCAGTGCCTGAACCCATTATGAGTTTAAGCGGAGATGGGAATTAACTATATACAAGTTTGTTTTTTTTTCCTCCCCCCCCCCCCCCCCCCCCCACCCAGCCGCCACCCCTGCCGATCAAACAACAAAATGAAAATAATTCGGGATGCTGAGCAAGCTGCATTTCTATTTTTTGCTAAGGTCTTTACATTCATTTTCCATTAAAACACAAATAATTGAATAAAGGGATGCCCGTAGCAACCATATTTATGGGAATGCACCCATCATGTTGCGGAAGACACCCATATGCCAAGTTAAGGAAGTGGAATTGCCCTAAGGCAGACCTGCAGAAACTAAGGTACACAAAAACACATAGCAGGAGGGGAAATACAGCTAAAAAGGCAACTAGTTAGCAGCTGCCACTATGACCTTTAACTGCATCCATGGTAACTGGGCTAAAGATGGAGTTCCATTTTATTATTCTCACACCCACAATGTTAAGCCTATGAATCCCATTGCAATTTAATGGCTGAAATCAGAAGGCAGATCTGTGTTCATTGGACCAGTGCCGACATCCTCTTAGCTAATGAGTGCAATAAACATTTTCATGCCAGGAAACCAATGCAAGTGGAAATATTATGCCATGCAGAAATCTATCCCCCAAACACAAAGAAATGGTCAGTAAAGTCAGTCCTTTATGATCATTTGCATATACTGCAATTTTTCAGGTTTTAGGCCACGCATCTTTGAAGCAGGAAGATATTTAACTCATATATTCTTTAATACTGTGGCATGCAACAACGTTCACTTTATATTAAGAATCATGGGAAGAATTATGTATTCCAGAGTTAATGACTATTACTGCCTCCAATTATTTTCCTAAAGGAATCTCATGTTTTTAAATAGTATTTTTTCTTTCATGCACCTAAAATATATTTCATCCATTTGTAGGCTATGTACAGTACCACCAGCTGAGCAAAAGACAGTAAACCAGCAAAGTGTTTCAACAAGAAAGAGGGCTTTGTTCTAACTTTTATTGCTATTGTAATTTGACTCATACAGTTTTTCTTAAGGATCAGTGACAACAATGTCATATCTTTGTCATGTGAGCTGAAAGCAAGACATATATCATCCTTACTTGGGCTGAAGTACCAGAGCAACGACAACAGCAGTTAAAAGGATCTGTGCTGGATGTGTCTTTGAATTCTCAAGCACTTCCACCTCTAAAGTTCTGTGGTAACCTGTAAAATCGACAATGAGAGGTATGGAGTGGAGCTAACAATTGATTTGTAAGCCTTTACCTGGAAAAAAACAGCACGGCTGAGGAGTAGCCGTAGTTATTTTTAAAATTGTAAATATAGCGAGTTAGCCACATTGAGCCGGAGCTAACATGATTTGTAAGCCTTTACCTGGAAAAAAACAGCACGGCTGAGGAGTAGCCGTAGTTATTTTTAAAATATAGCGAGTTAGCCACATTGAGCCATTCAGTCATTTATCTGTCTTACGTCTTACGGTGAAGAAGAAAACTCTGAATGCATAAATGTACAGCTGGGAAATGAAGGTCACCAAAATCTCCTTGAACTCTTGGGTAAACCCACTGTATTTGCTTCAACGTGGTGCAGTCAAAGACATAAAACTACATTAGTACATTCATAAACAGCATTATGTGAAATATCCCTGCCTCTCACAGTCAACTTCCTCCTCCATCTTAAAATATCCAAAATATTATTTTTGTTAAAATGTTAGCCTGGCATAAGGAGAGAGGGCTTAATGACTTCCCCTGACAAGAACTACATGTATTTTTTTTCTTATGGAATACTGCCAAATATCCTTTGTAATAAAAAGCTTGAACTATTTTGCTAACAGAAGCCGCTTGTTCTGGTAACTGTAAAGGTCAGACAGAAAATAATTTTGGTGTTTCTTATCTTTTAAAATAATGTCACTTTTTATCATTACGGTAACATTTTTGGACAACAAAGAAAAGAGAAAACAGAAGATGTGATACCCCAGACCACCAGGTACATTATTTCTTAAAAGACATTAGGTTAAAAAAGCTGTTAGCCAATTATACCAAAGACTGGAAATGTCACAAAAGCCAATGAAATCTCCCTGGTAACATTCAGAAATAATATGCTTTGGATCATACTGTATATTAAATGACAACTGTCAATTTAAAAAAGAAGTCCTCCAAAATCTTTGATGTATGACAATTTAGAAGTTGAAACACACTGTTCTTACCATTTAATATCTTTGAGATAAAAAGCTTTTGACATGTTAACTAATGTGAAGGAATAAGTGCTCCTCTCATTTCCCTAACATGGTACTGGACTGCACTGAGTAGCTTTTTGTGATAAATGTCATAAGAAGCAAGGTGGTATATAACTGTTTTATTTAGTTAAGAAGTATACACGTTTATGACTATTACATTACATAACAACAGAAAAAGGTGAGATTTTGTGTCTTAAATGTTGTTCTTTGATACGTGTAGTCTTTCTCTCAGTTAAAATGGGCATTTGAATAGGCACTGATTGTCAATATTATCTAATCCACTTTTCTGTCTGGGGCTATAGTACAGCGTGATTCAGAGTGTGCTGGTTTTGGCTGGGATAGAGCCATCAGTCTCTGAATGCACAGCCGTTCCAGGATAGAAGGTCTGTTGAACTGCATGTGTGCTGGTTGGCTGGGATAGAGCCATCAGTCTCTGAATGCACAGCCGTTCCAGGATAGAAGGTCTGTTGAACTGCATCTGAGTTGTCTTTTTTCTTCTTTGTTTTTTTTTTCTCATGGCATGGAAATCATTCACAATCTCCAGCTTCAGGCATCTGGCCTGGGTGGCTCCCAGGTGGAGGAAAGCTCCACCGGGCAGTGCTGCGTGGCAATACTGGGCTCCTCGCTTCAGCCGGGCTCCCAGATTCATTGGCTATGGAGGATGCTTGCTCCTACCCTAAAAGTGCATCTCAGTAGTTAAGGCAGTGGCTTAAATCTGTGTGCCTTTGACTGAGGCCCAGCTGTAAATCTCCCATTTTAAGGACAACCAGAGGTTGTATCCTATCAGGTTTCTCTGTGTAAGGACTTCTCCTGCCACTGAAGCAATGGAGCTCAGCAATGAAGTTTAGACAAATGCCTGACCCTGGGTAAAAGGGGTGTTAGAGAGCCTAAGCCATAGGTGATCAAACAATACGAGGCTGGTTCAGCAGAAGCATTTTGGGTCTGAATTTTGAGTTGTCTAAATTAACATTCTGTAAAAAAGGAGATTAGATATCTAAATAAATAGTAAGCTTCTAGGTGGCCCTAAAGAATTGTGAGTGTGTATGCTAATTGTTAGGCATGGTGTGGATGGGGTTTTGTGGCCCTGAAAACCTCACGTTGAAGGTTTACACCGCTTAGTTGTTGGCAGGATCTGTTTGAAGGTGATTCAAAGACAAATCTGCCCTCAAAAAGGAAAAGTCCTAAGCAGTGTAGACCTCACCAACTGTTGCCATTGGACTCTGGGGAAGAGATTAATTCCTGAACCTCTTCTAATTAACAGTATAGACACAGGCAAGAAACACTGTTGTGTATTGCCTCAGATCAGCTGTGGACTTTTTTCAGTTATTTTGCTGAAGAGCAGACCACAAGTTAACCATACCAAGACTGGGAAGCTTTATGAACTCATTCAGTAAGTCTTTATAATAATGTTGTATTCACTGGAATAAAATGAAATAGCAGACGACAGGATGGTGCCACAGTTGTGAAGAAGGCAATAAACATGATCTGCTGGGAAATCTTTCTGACCCCGAAAGCAAGAGCAGAAGACAGAAAACACTGTTGTTGTAACCTTAGTTGCGTGACACATTTGAAGATGCAGATTTCGCTGTTGTGGAACACTGGGACATTGGGACCTCATTCAGTTAGGCCAAAGAGCTGCACAAACAGAGTGGGCTCCATCTCACGGGTAGGATAGGCACTGTCTTTGGTTGAAGAGTAGGTGGAACATCCAAAATGACATTACTAACGCAAGACTTTGCGTTGACAGATATGATACAGACCTAAGCTATGTAGATCCCAGTAGAACCTACAAAGCACAGAAAATTAATATAAGCAGCTAGAGAAACCAGGCAAAAATGTATGCCAAGCTGAACTGTAAACAGGATGACATTTTTAACTTTTACATGAAAAAAATAATCTATATATACAGCAGAAATTTCAGAAAGTTGAGGTGGTAAAACTGCTCACTATGAAGTTGGAAGTGTAGAGTTTTTTAATAAATAGTTCTGGTTTGAATCTGAAAAGCAAAATTATATATTTATATGTGTGTTTTATGAATTATTGATTTTTTGTTGTTTGGCAATCAAAGCAATATATTTGATTTCAGCTAAAACCAAAGAGATTTTTTTTAAATTTTCAGCATATAGAAAAAGAACTTTTAATGTCCATTCGCATTTGCTTTCAGTGGCCCAATGTCTATCTAGGTACTTAGACAACATGGAAGAAGAAGACAAAAAGAAGGCATTCAGTCCAGAATTCCTTTATCTCAGTGCTTAAGCCATTTCCTGTGAGACAAGGCAACAGGGTCACATTCTTATTCCCAGTCAAAAAGAGGGAGCTTTAAGCTTTCCTTTCCCACTTCATGGGTGACTGATATATGGATGTAAAAGTGTAAGAAAGCAGAACCCCTTTCTGGTTTTGGCATGACATTTAAATCCTGCCATACCTGTTGATCCAGTTCATTCCAGATTCTTGAATACTTTTAGATCCATTGAAACGAATGTCTTTGGGTGAATTAACCATTCCAAGGTGAAAAAACGTTCAGCCCTACTTGTATCATGTAAAGATAATGAAGAGGATTCCCCATTAGTAATCAAAGAGGGTGTTGAACAACAAAAACTAACGATTAACATTCTGAAACCAGCAGCACTCGATAACTAGCATTTAAGAATTCCTAAGAGCAGCTGGAGAAATGTTCAGGACATTGATGATAATTTTGAACAAGTCCTGACATACAACGAAAGCTATAGAAGGTAACCAGACAATGTTATTCGTCAGACCCCTTCCCCTGCTGTTACTCTTATGCAAAATAATGCAAAGCTGACACGGGATGTTTCTCTGGTACCAGAGGAATGATTGCAAGTTTTTTTTATTAACAGTCCAGAAGTTAACGTGAAATTACTCCTGGAAGCACTTATGGATAAGTCAGTGGTAAATAACAAAGAGAACACTGTGGAGATGGAAAAGATTGCTTAGTAAACCAGGTTATTAGTAATAGGGTGCTTTAATACAGCCCAATGCTAAATTACCTTTCTAGAAACCACAGACCTGAATAACTGAAAGCAGTGACTTAAAAATATGGAGGATTCATACCAGACAAGCAACCAAACAGTAGCTCAGAATGGGATGATATAGCAAAAAACCCATTCACGATTGCTGAATGGTCAGTGAGGGAGCAGGAGAGCTGATCTTTCTGTTATAACTTGGTGAGACCAATGCTGGAGTATTGCATCAACTCTGCAGTCCACATTTTCAGAAAGACACAGTGGAGCTACTGGAGAAGGTAGAGAGAAAATGCAGAAATGTTTTGAAAATGGGAGAAAATGCCTTCTGGTGAGAGATTTAAAGAGTTGGATCTTTCTGTTTATGAGGAACAAGATTGAGAGGTGACTTGTTTATGGCATATATACCTTCCCAGGCAGAAAATAATGGATATGAAAGGACTCTGTAATCTAGTGGAGAAAGGCATAATAAGAACCAAAGGCTGGAGCCTGAAGCCAGATGAATTCAAATTGGAAATAAGGCACACACTTTTAATGCTGATAGCTATTAGCTATCAGAACACATTATAGAGGGAAGTGGTGGATTTTCCATCTCCTGAGATCTTCAAATCAAGATTGGATGCCTCTCAGGAAGATATACTTTAGCTGCAGAGAAACTATTTGGCTCAAGGTAGGGATAACTGTGTGAAAGATAAGTGCCTGTGATCTAGAAGAAAGCAGATTAGATGATCTAAGAGTTTCTTTTTGCTTTTTACACTAAGAAAATTTGGAAACCTTCAGTATGCAGCTGGGAGTTAATCTGAGTCCTCCACCCCAAATTTAGCCCAATCAGATTACTCGTGCATTGAAGTGAAATTCATACCCCATCCCTCACTCTTTTATATCCCTTTGCAGGGTTTACCCACAGGGAAGTCAGATTTATTGCTGTTTGCTTTCCTTCAGGATTCTGTTAAGGCAATGCCCCATGTTGGAGAAATTAAGGGAACAGATGCAAAGATCTGCAACCACTGTTTAGACTTTCATTAATGCTTAATTTCTAAAAGACATCAAAAAAGACATCACTGTTTCTGGCATGTACTTCTAGGATTGAGGCATGGCAAAATGCAGAAAGGTTGTGTTCACTGTACCACCTACTAACATTATTATTTATATGTTTTTTTATTTGTAGTGTTCACTCCCGAGCCACTGGCAATTACTGAAAAATCCTTGCTTCATATATCAGGGAAGGTGACAAATAGAACAATTTTCTAACTTGTGGCATCCACAGATAGGTACAGAGAATGTTGGAAATTTGTTATTATGTTAAATGACATCCTTTGTGAAAGGATGCTGTGTAGTCCACATGGTGAAACAACACAGGACTATCTTTTGCCTGGTCCTGGCCTCCTATATCAGACAACTAGTATAATCTGGTTATGGGACTTGTGTTTCAAAACATATTTCAAAAGACCACAGACTAGTGGTGACACTAACAAGAAAAGTAGGCAGTACTGCAAAATCTCACAGTTTTGGTGATATGGCATGCATTTATCTCAGATATTGGCTTAAAATTACTGGTTTAAAGCCTGATTTTATGGCGATGAGGAGAATACAAAAAGGATGCACAACACAATGTATGTAGGGAAAAAAATGAAGGTAAAAAGATTGGTTTAACAGGGAGAAAGGGGAAAAGAAAAAGTCATTGCATATTTGGGAACAAATAAGATGAACAGGTGAAATTATGGTGCGAAAAGACAAGTTTATGCACAACAGTTCTATGGACTCTTAAGGCATAAGTAATTTTATTGAACTTGAGCTGTCAATGTCTGAAGTTGTCACCATAGATTCCCTCTACTGCCAATGGAGAGAAATAGGTGTTTTTAAAACATGATTCAGCTGACCTATTTTAGTCATCTACTTCAGGATGAGATGAATCACAACCTAAAAGTGCCTATTTCTCTCCATTGATTATGAAAAGAGTCCAGGGTGACAACCTCAGATGTAGATGTCTCAGTTATAGATTTTTGTATTTGGTCAGATGAATCCCACTATTAGAGCCTATAGATTCTGACACATCTTCACTTTTTTCCATAATTTCTTATTGAAAAAACAGCTAGTATGGAGAAATAGAGGAGATACACATACATTTGTATCGGGTACAATTTACTGTAGAATGGCTGGAAAATTGACATTATATGTGTCAAATGTTGACATTTTGATGAAAAAAATCAACCTCCAAAATACTTCAGCTGAGAAAGAAAATATTTCTGTGTGGAAATACTGACATGTGGCCTCATGGGAGTGACAGGTCAGTGCTTCAGGCTTCCAGCCTTCTATATAGAGCAAAGTCTCTGCCTGGACTACATATTCCAGGATTCATCCTGGTTCCTCCCATTGCTAATCCTGGTGGTGCCTCTTGGGATCCCCATGGTGATGATAAATCACAAGAGATGAGCCCAGCTAAACAGCCAGAACCAGTCAGAGGAGATTGGGAGCATGAAGTAGCCGAATTACACCTTCTGCAAGGTGTCAAAGTGGCATACTTTTAACAGAAGTATATAGAGTTTTGATAGAGTGATAGCAAGTTAATGTTTTAAACAAACAAATGACATCTTTAAAAAAGAAAGAAGACAGTTTGGAATCAATAACCTGACTCCTCAGCATCCAGACTGATTATGCAGTCTTCAAGGAAAGCTGAATTATTGGTGTACACTTATTCTTATTTTGCTGCCGTATTTCAATGCTCTTTGTAATCTTATAAGTCCCCACCCACTTTGATAGGCTTATGATCATATTTTGCATTTCTCCCTTCCCTTCCCTTCCCTTCCCTTCCCTTCCCTTCCCTTCCCCCTTCTTTTCTCTTGCTTCCTCTCTCAGTCTTTTGTTTTTTCTCTTCCCCTCTTGTTAAGGAACTGTGGATGGTGCTAAAAAAGTTAATACTCATTTTACCAATGTGTGGTTAGCAAAAGATACTTCCCAGTATGGAGAAGAGCACAGGAAAACACAAACAAATTAGATCTGCTTGACAGGTTATCAAATCAAACTTGAGTGCAAAGATATGCATAAGTTAAGTTCAGAAATATCTTTGAAGATAAAGCTTATGCATAACATTTCTAGAGATAACATCATGTTCAACTTACAGAGACTGCATTACTCATGTGCATAAAATAGTAACCTTTGTGAATGGTCTATACAAATTTTGCTATTCAAGAAGCCAAAGATTCTGACTCCTACTTCCAGCTGGAGGGAACTGAAGAGGAGAAAAACTAATTTCAGTGTTTCCTTGATCCAAAAATCTCAGCTTTTAAAAGGAGAAGTTCAAAGGCTGAACAGCCTCTGAGATTTTGAGTTTCCTTCAGAGAGCTCTGATAATGTTTCATTGTTTGTCAATAAAACTAAGGTGGAGAAACAGGCTACTCTTAGTTTTATTAGGAATTTAAACTCATCTGCGTACAACAGTATATGATACAATGTAAGTAAAAAAATAGACTTTAATCATATGCATGTTATACATAACCGAAAGCTATAATGACATAGCCAGGAACTCAAAAAAATAGAACATTTGAAAAAAATTTGCCGTTTAAATATGCATAATGCTTTGTGTTTGATTATATATTCACATATTATTATTTTTTACAGATGTCACCTGCCATTTTCCCAAACCTTGATGCCCTCTCTCTGTAACTTCCAAACTGCCACAGCCTTCTGAGTTCAATGTCTTCCCCATAGGTGGTCCTTTAACCCAGCTCCATTTTCACTCATTGTAGTGAAATCCTTTGTCAGTCCAGCATGACTCACTGTTCACAGTAACAGTCTCATTTCAGAATTTTTAGTTGGACTTAGACCCCCAGACTGTCCTGGTCTCTGTTCTACCCATGAAGATCCCCATCTGATCTATTTTTAATCCTTTTCTGCACTGGTTTTACTGGCAATGCCCATTGCCTGACTCCCTGCCTCCGAGGGTAAGGGCTTCCTACCTAATTCCTAAATACCCATCCCAGTTTCCTTTCCTAGCCTGTTCCTCTTCCCCTTCTTATGATGTATCTGCTCCTTGCCCTCTTTAATAAGGTCTAATCTACTTCATTTGGTCCCAGGTGTTCCTCTTTCTCACCAGAATTTAGTTTGCTGTCACCCAAACCAACAAGCTCTTTGTAACTCTCAATATAATTTTCTTCATCAGATCATAATTCCAGCCTTCTAAGGCCTCCTATGACAAAGAGGTGTCAGTGATCTCTTCTCTGGTTTCCAATTATCCTAGATATCTCTGTGTTCCTAGAGAGTTATTAGGCTACGAGGCAGAATTTTTAATTTCTCCTCCCAGTCCTGGTCTTTCTTTTGTTCTCTCCACATTAGAATATGGTGGCTTCCTTCTCCATGCCAGCAAGAAATCCTCAGTATAAAAAAGGAGAGCAAGGCTCCCTGCTCTCCATACCGCTCAATGGGGGGGGGATGGACTAACTCCCTGAAGGTTAGGGACTGACTGTCTGGGGAGCAGCTTTGCTGAAAAGGATCTGGGGGGAAGCAGGCTAAACATGAGCCAGCAGTGTGCCCTGGTAGTCATGAAAGCTAATAGCATCTTGGGCTATATTAGCAAGGCGAAAGGTTGGACCAGATGATCTTTTGAGGTCCCTTCCAACCGGGGGTGTTCTATGATTCTATATTAACTATGTTAATGGTATGTTGAGAGAAGTGAATATTCTCCTTTACTTGGCCACATCCAGATACTGTGCTCAGTTTTGGGAACCCAATGCAAGAAAGACGTAAATAAGTATAATCCAGGGGCTAGAGCACATTCCCTATGAGGAACGTCTGTGGCAGCTGGGTTTGTTCAGCCTGAAGAGATGGCTGCAGGAAGCAGCCTTTCAACACTTATGAGTAGGCTGCTAAGACGGCAGGGCTAATTTTGTTACTGAGGTGCACAGCAAGAGAACAAGAGATAACGGACTTAACTAGAATGGGGGAAGTTCTGACTGGATATAAGGAAAAACTTTTTTAACTATGAAGAAAATGAAGCACGAGAGTGGGTTGCCCAGAGAGGCTGTGGAATCCACCCTTGGAGGTTTTCAAGACCTGATGGGACAAAGTCCTGAGCAACCTGAATTCTGAATTCAATGTTGACCTTGTTCTGAGCAGAAGGTTGGACTAGAGACCTCGTGAAGATCCCTTCAACCTACATGATTCTGTAATTCCATGAAACTTCTGTTGAAAAAGTTTTCCCAAAAGTTCCTCACTTGTCCAAGTTAGAATGGGTTTGGATTTATATCAATGCTATGCATCCTTTTAAAATTTCAAGCCTTTGCTCTCAGGCGCAGAGGACTTGGAACACTTCAAAGGAAAGACTGCCAGATTTTTTTTAATGTGTACAAAACAGGATTATCTCCCTGGACTCATTGTTGGATACTACTGAGTAGTTTTGTTTGAAATATTTGAAGAGAGGAGAATGAGGTCTGAGGCAAAGTGAATGTAAAAAAAAGTCTGATTCTCAGACTGTTGCTGGTCTACCACTGATGCTACCAAAGTTGCTGTTAATCCATCATGACTACAGTAAAAGTTCAGCTCCCCATAGCACCAGCTAGACATCACATGTTGAAAACCAGGCGAGTCGCCAAACACTAGTTCATTTTTAGTGGGAATGCCATGGTTTGGCAAATCAAGAGGTAAACCAGAATATACTCTGTTTTGTCATCTGTTCTTAATGCACTATGCTGTTTTTAAAGTGGTTTTGTATGGAATTAATAATTTAATGTATTGGCCAGTTGTGAAAATTATGCCTGGTATCAGCTGTAATCTTATGATTGTATTTCTCCCCTCCCTCCATGCCAGCCCCCCCCGAAAGTTTATTGCTGACCTGCAGTAAGGTTTCCTCTGAGATTTTCTTAGTATTTCCAAATATGTACCACTTAACTAAGAGATGAGTGGTGACATTTAGCAAAGTCAGTAGAAAATGAAGACAATGCTACATCTAGAAGTAGAGGACAGCCACCACCAACAAAAAAAAGGAAACCATGCATTTTGTCATATTTTATGAAACAAAGTGAAAGATAGAGCAATGTTGACTAAGCTTGGACGCTAGAGGTTTCTTGGAGAAAAATGCATAATAAAAAAATTAAGCTGTACAAAAAATTGAGCTGTAACACGATGGGAAGTATCTCAAAAATGGAATACATAAAGAAAAGAAAAGCTAAAATATAATAGCCTAAAGAGGTAGTTTCCTAAATGAACTCTACCAGTATTGAAGAGAAAGGGAAAATATAGGAAGATACTTGCCTGAGTCTATCTGAATGGTTATCAAAGACACACAGAGTGTTGATTAAACTTGTAAGTGATATCATAAATGAACTTTATATGTGGAAGATCCTTTGGGAATTAAGAAACTGTCTGCACTCTAAGCCTCACAGCTGATGTCAACATTTTCATTCCGTATTTTCTGAAGAAGCCAAGGGAAAGACAACCAGTTTGTAAGGTGTCTGGAATGGGCAGAATTACAGCAAAAAGAACCCAGACAGATCTACACATTTACGTGCACAAAAATGGAACATAAAGAAAAGAAAAGCTAAAATATAATAACCTAAAGAGGTAGTTTCCTAAATGAACTCTCTCAGTATTGAAGAGAAAGGGAAAATATAGGAAGATACTTGCCTGAGTCTATCTGAATGGTTATCAAAGACACACAGAGTGTTGATTAAACTTGTAAGTGATATCATAAATGAACTTTATATGTGGAAGATCCTTTGGGAATTAAGAAACTGTCTGCACTCTAAGCCTCACAGCTGATGTCAACATTTTCATTCCGTATTTTCTGAAGAAGCCAAGGGAAAGACAACCAGTTTGTAAGGTGTCTGGAATGGGCAGAATTACAGCAAAAAGAACCCAGACAGATCTACACATTTACGTGCACCAATTTTCAGGTCTGGAACAAGAAATGGACTTTCTTATATTAGAAGGGGCACGTGAGAAATACTTGCAGAGTCCTGAAAAGGGAGTGAAAATCGGTAAAAGTGCCTTCAGAAAATCTGCTGGATTTCTGTTAACTTGAGGTTGCCTCATTGCCTCTGCCATAAGTATTCACCCACAAAGCATGAAGACTCCATCAGAAAACTCTCTATGTCCCTTGTCATTTCAGCCCATTTATATAAGAAAGTGAGGTACGCGATGGCCTCTCGTTGAATTTCTGTTTGAAATATAACTCAGCAAGGTTCTGCTTATCCACACCAATATCTTACTCGCACATCTCTGACTCACCTCACTTCAGATTGAAGGGTCGTTTCAGGGTAGTAGCTTCCACAGTCCTTCCTCACTGGCTATTTCCAGGTGGCCATTGACATTGATTACTTCTAATAGTCCAGGAGTTTTGGGGCAGAGGTAAGTGATGGCATGTTTTGCCCCAACTAAATACTGTTCATGTAACCATCCGCATCACTGCAGTCGCTAGCCAGACCACCGTTTCCTGAGGCCCAGATAAAAATATTTCCTCCACCACAATAACCCTAGGGGAATAAAAAAAATAACAAAACAAAACTGAACTTTCCATACAGACCTTTTATTTTATGCAGCCACCAAACTTAGAAGGTGTTTTTGATTATGTAGCTTTCAACTACCATGGAATTAATATAGAAAAACTTGTGTTCTTCAGGGAGCCCTGTCATACATCTGCAAAATAAGGTTCTTTTTATGTACCTACACATTAACATTGACATCCACTCCCTCATTTAATTAACAACATTTGAATGTTGTTTCCTTTCATGTAGTAATTGTATTTTTTATTCCTAAACTGATCTCTTGTTTTGGATGGAGATAAAATTGGAAAATGTCAAGAATTGTCCAGAAAAAAACAGTAACAATAAGGGGTTCCTTTTTCCTTGTGGTTTTTGAAACCTAAATCTGGACTTTCCTAGTGAGTTTTGAAAAAAATCTGAGGTGGGAAATGAACCTCTAGATTTTGAGTTGGGGGGAGAACTTTCTAACATTTTTGGTTCTTTCTTTCAGCGAGTTCAAAGCTAACCTGCTGGGTCTAGGAACTTTCATGTCTTTCGGACCCTGGTAGCAACTATAAATAGTTGTGGTTGTTAATGTAGGTATGCACACTGGAGAATCCAGAGCATGTATTACATGTCCGCCAAGGAGTTGAATTCCAAAGAAGGAGAAGTTAAAACTGCATTAGTAATGCTTAACTTTAACAGCCAGATAAAAGATATATGGTGGAGGAATGCAATCCAGTGTTCACTAGCTACTTGAATTTCTTTAATAAAGCTGACAAACTCATGAATATTAAAATGAGTCCTGGGTTATGTGTCCTTATGTAAGGTATTCCTCTTCTATCTGGTAAATTGTGTCCATGCAGTTATTAAAAAGGAGAAAAGAGAAGAAAGTGAGGTTAGATCACAGGGGAAAGGCCAACCTGTTGGGAGAGGTCTTAGTACTCTTTCTTCAGTACTTCATCTAAAGAACCCGGAGATAATGTGTAAATAGGTTTTGTATTTTTTTTTTTTAAATCAAAACATATGTTTGTACAGTCAGAAAATCCTGTAGTGGGTTTTTTTTTTTTTTAAATCATAATTTAGGTGTATGAAAGGCAATCCATCTGTTTACAAAACATATATGTGTGTACAGTCAGAAAATACTGTAGTGGGTTTTTTTTTTTTACTTTACTGAAAAATTTCATCAAGTTAAATACTTTAAAAGAGTTACAGGTGATAACTCTTTCTATTTACAATAAGCCTATTCCTTTCTAATAATTTGTTTGGTGATTAATATTTTAATATAATTATCATAGTAAGATAGCAGATGAACTTTGCAGCTGGAAGAAAAATAAACTTTTCGAGTAGATCTGGGATAAAGTACCTAGAGATATCTCAAAAAATCCCTAATAAAAATATATAATTTATTCTGATCAATAATTTTCTGTACTTAGTGAAAGTATTTAATTAATAAGCTTATTTTTGGGTGAGGTTTCCTATGAGTGGAAATTTCTAAAGAGCAATCATAACATAACTTGAAGAATAACCTTTCCAAGAAATTTGGAAAAAGTAGCGGGAAGAAAAGACTTGTAACAGATATTTTTAAGTAGTTGTATGCATCCAAATGAAGAAATACAAGTTCTGAATGGCTGTATTATCAATATCAAAATGCATGTTATGCTGGAGGTTTATTTCCAGCTCAAATCCTGGCACATTTGCTAGCATATATTACCTTTCTCCCTCTCTCATCAGTCCCCAAATTCATTTGCCTTGAAAAGAAGACATTTTGCACTGTTTCCTGAAGAAAAAAATTTTTGATCAATTAGGTCAGAAACAGCTTCTGCATTTTTGAAACAAAACCTGGAAAAAAAAAAATTAAAGGCATCTTACAGGTACTAGATTATCCCTTTAATGCCTCCATTAATATTAAAAAAATCCTGCAAATACAGTGTCTTGGTTTTGGAAAATATATTAATTGGGTGTATGTCAGGAATAAAATCCAGGAACTCACTTTTAATATTTCTTAAATCAAAAGCTTCTTGTTCTTAACAGCCAACCCATTTAGATATTCCTTCCCTCTCCCCCTTCCAAAAGCCGGCTCCTTCAGCTGACTGCTGCACTCCAGTGCTGTCTGCATAGGTTACAAGCAGTGAAATGCATTACAGCCATCCACATTTATACTTGTCCTGGTGTCAGTGTTACTCCCACAAATGGCTGGAAAAAATACACAATTTTTCTTAATGCTCAGAGCCACGTTTACTACCAAGTACCTCTGGAAACTGCAATTAAGTGCCGAGTTTTCTTTGGGGATCTGACCCAAAGCACCTTTCAAAAGCAAAAGAAGATTCCGAATACAGGGGGTATACTTCCATGTAAATCACAAACATCTAACAGAAAATAATGATATAAATGCAAGCATTATAGATTTTTATTATAGAAAATTCATATCCTTTGCTAGTAGTGCATGTTTCGGACATTGCTGAGTGATAATGATCTATTTACTGATAAAGTAGGAAGCACATAACACTAGGAGACAAATGTCTTAAGAGTCCAAACCTGCAAATAAGTTTGCTTAAATGTACTCCTATGAATAGAGCCACTGAAATCAATGAAACTATTCATGTGCATAAATTTAAGCATATGCAAAAGTACTTGAAGACAGGAGATTTAGCTCTTAATTATTTTAGGTCACTGAAGGAAATGGAGGCCACAGTTTCTCCCAGAACAGGTGACAAATCTGCTTAGAAAGGTAATGTGGAAGTGGCATAAGGAAACAGTGTATAAGCAGTTTCATCCAGCAATATGAGAACACACTGATGCTGCCGTAGAGGATCCAGCTGGGGAATGACTGATCTAGGTAATTATATTGCAAAATCTTTAGAGGAGACATCCCATACAAATTTTAGGAAATACAGATCAGGGACTCAAGGTAGCTGCCGGATGCATAATTCACTCCGAATAATTTGTTAGACAAACCTCACCTCCTTTTTTGTATTTGTGAATTGTAAAAGAGCAGTTTATGACTTTCTTAGATTTATTATTCAGAATTATTCCCTGAATGAAGGTGTATCATTTATGAGCACTTCACTGCGAAATTTGGCATTCAATATTGTTATGTTGGTTAGTCGGAGCAGAACACATCGCATGTTGTGTTTCTCTGAGTGGAAATAACTGAGTCAGGTTTTCTACTGTAAAACATCATATTTCAGACTTCAAAAATCACTTTCTATTCCCATTTTGCAGTAACCACAAGACATCTCACAAACATTCTGGCTAAAGGCACATTTGTTCAAAATTAAAACATCATTATTTTCATGGAATTATTTTGTCCTATTATGTCTCTATTTATGTCCTATAATGTCTCTACTATTCAGCTATAACGAGAAGGTTTATCAAAAGATACATGATCATTTAAAAAAAAAACCTAATAGGGATAATTTTGTCCAGCTGCATAATCCCCCAGCTGGGATATTGTGGAATGTCCCATGCCTTATTCAACAGTCCTAATATGTTAAGAACAAAACTTCCAAAAAGTGACACCACTGAAGACAGCTTTAGCTGTCTAAAATCAGTCAGAGGAAATGTTTGAGAATGAAGAGACTCGTTCGTGTCTTGAGAGCCTTTTACTTGTATGCTCATAAAATGAGGGAGATTCCTATCTCGGTCTTGCTTCTGGAGAACTACTTCCCACATCACGGAACAAAACTTTTCGTGGTTCCCCTGCTGCTGAAAAATTCTATAATAAATAGAAGATTGTAAAAACATGGGTTAAAAAAAAAAAGAAAAAAAGAAAAAATCTTTAAATAGTTCCTAACTCCTATTTTTCCTGAGGAGGAAGAAAATGGCTAAAGAATTGGAAGCGAGATATATAGAGAAATTACACTGCTCTTAACACAAGTAATATTTAGTAATTTCTTAGGCCTGGCTTGCAGTCAGTCATCCTAACCATCTGCTCAGAACTGAACTTTTTCTTCTTCTTCAGTGCAGTTGAACTATATCAACAGAAACAATTTTTTCAGGGAGAGTAAATGTACCGCTACGAACGGTTTGATGAAAGACTGAATCTTTGTATTCCTGGAAAGTAAGTCTTCCTGTAACAAGCAGCTGACGTTTGAACATGTCAAAGCAAGCCTTTTAGAACAGGAGATAAGAGCACTTGAATGATTCTTACAAAGTGGTAACTGGCCCAAAAGAAAATGTTGTGTACGGTAATTTATTCTGGGAGTTACATTTTCCTCGGCCTTGAAAAGAACTTTACCGTGACTCGGTATGTTGGGCTTCACTCCCACTCTCGTTTGGGAGATTTAGGTCTGAAATATAGACCAACTGTACAAGCAAACATTTTATTCATGCAGGCAATGTTATTGGCATAGGCAGTGGTAAGATAATGGCCAGATCCGTATTAGGAATGGCTCGTAAAATAATGTCAATCTAAGGTGGGGTGTTTGCTCATGGTTTTAATTTTATCTATGCTGTTAAACGTTATGCTGCAGAAGCTTTAATGTTTAAGCAACTATATTAATCTAAAAGTACTGTTATTGATAAAAATTCTTTTGCTTTTTGATTTGGTGAATAACACACCATCAGAAAGCCTTTATTGCTGGTATAAGCTACAGCTGTGCTAGAGGGGATAGCTACACTAACCTAGTGTCACTATCTCAGCATGTGGCCTGTTCAAAGTCATTGTTTACGTGGTCTTTCCACCATATGGAATTATCAACATTTTACTGCAAAAAACTCAGTGTTGCCTCATACTTCCAGAGTGAGAATACAGCAAGTGAGACTGTTTTCTCCTTTCAAAAAGAAAAAGGAAAAGGAAAAGGTTTCTCTCTCCCCCTAGTAATGCCCTCCTGTTAGAAATATACATCGTTATAAATATCAACATCTATAAGTAAAAGGACCCCTTCCCTTTTATATACACTTATTAACATATTGTAAAATCTCATATTTTGGGTAGCCTACCTCCTCACTTTCAAATGCCTGAGACTGACCATGCTGGCAATGCCATTTCACCTCTGAGAGAAGGAATAACTCTTCCTCCGAGGGGTGCCCCATGATTGCCCCCCGGGCTGGACCTGCCTCTGCGCCCAGTGAACGCCTGAGCAGAAAACACGCTTCTTTAGCACATGCAACATCCCGTGGGCCTGAACACACAGGGCATTCTTAGGTGGTATTAATATGTAAGTAGGCGGTTAGGACCCTGCCAGGCATGTTTGGGCGGGCTGCCCAAGGCCCTGGTGTGGATTGCGTGCAGGCACAATGCGCTCTTGTCTGCTCCTGGGAATGCATTTTGAGCGAGTGAGGTAGACATACCTCTGGAAACCTGAGTAAGGCAAACTGTTCCGGTTCATGTTAAGAGGGAAAAGGAAATGAATAAACATTATAAATCTTCGTTAGCCCAGCAAGAGCAAAGAGCATGCTTTCATGCATAATAAAGAGTAACAGAAATAAAAGGTAAGTAAGAGTAAAAGGAATTTTTGAGCTCTCTGCTGGAGCAAGAATCCCATGAAAACCCCTGGAAAGATTCAGATGTATGTAGATAAACGAAGGTACTTCAGGAGTCTTTGTTAATGCGTGCACAGAGTTGCTAACAAAACAATGTATTGTGAGAAAGTATCGGTTTGCTGAACCTGAACATTTTCCCCAAATTTGACAAATATTGTTCTATTAAAGATCTGATTTGAAGAATATTTCCTTGGTCCACCCTGGGGCTCTGAAGTCTTCCACATTTACTGCTGAAGAAAGAGAAGCCTTGAAAACTTGAGCTGCAGCTCCCCAAATCGTGGTTTCAGTAGAGTAATACTGTAGTAGCTCCAACACAAAACGGTCTCTCAAGGCTTTTATGCCAGCAAGCTTTGAATTAGCTTGAGTTTGCATAGCCCCAGGCTAGTCCTGCAAAGGCAGCGTCACTGGGCTGGGATTCAGTAGTGGCTACTTTCCCCCCTGCCTGCCTCCCAGGTGGGTTGGGGACGGATGCATATCCCAGTTCTGGAACATCACATGTCCGGGTTTCTGAAACGAGGTTTTGAAATTCTAGCTTGTGGGAAACTGCTGAATATTTGATTTCATAATTAAGGTGAAAGGAAATACCACATCAAAACACCGTAAGTCCATGCAAATAAGAAAATTTGTGTTTTGGATAATTCTAGTCTAGCCTCCTTGCTGTTTTCATAGATCATTGGTTAACTACATACAAGGAAATATTCCTTTTCCAAGGAGATAACATATATATATAGGCATATGTAATTTTTTAAACCCTACATGCACAGTAGCAATAGTTGAAATGGTATGGAGATGAGCTTCTGATGGGGCTTTGGTATTGCTGGTGAGAGTATTCAGCTGCTGGAAAAAGTCTATCCTAGAGATGATGTAGCAAAATTACTCCAATGGCTACGGGTACATTAGTGGCACTAGGACAAAGATTCAGATAAGGCAAAGCCACATACAAGTAAGTATGAAGATGGGAAGCATATGTAGCCATATGGAAACTCAAAGCAGATGATGGAACAGCTTAAGAGTAGAATGATCAAAGTTGCAGATATAACCAGTTAAATCAGAAAACTCCAGTGAAGGGAGTAGTAGTGATAACGGACAATATATTGAACAAGTGAAAAAGACAATGCTGTCACAGAAAAGACAAACGCTACACTAGGTTGTGTTAATTGGAGCATCATATGTAATACAAGGAAGGCAGTTTTTCCGCTCTGTTTGACTCGGCTGAGGCTTCATCCAGAAAGCCATATTTAGTTTGGGCTACCACATTTTTCAAAAGATACAAATTAGAAGGACTTAAAAGGAGGACATCAAAAATGATAAAAGGTGTTGAAAATAAGGCCCAGGAGGAAAGCTTAAGAGACTGGGATATGTTCAGTCTGGAGAAGAGAAGACAAAAGGGAGACATAATAACTCTCGATAATTGCATAAGGGGTGTTACCAAGAGGACGGGGACCAATTGTTCTCATTAGTCAACGGGGACAAAACAAGAGGTAATGGACTTTAGCTGCAACATAGATAATAGGGTTAAATATTAGGATAAACTTTACAACTGCAGGAACAGTTAGGTCATGGAGCAAACTGTCAAGGAGGGTTTTCCAGAATTACCTCCACTGAAGGATTTTAAGGCGAGACTTAATGTCGATCTATCAGCAATGGTTTAATTTTAAAGAAATCTATCCTGACACAATACATGAGGGAAGGAGAAAAAAGACTGGTATGAATGACCTGCATGGGATGTGTTTGCTGGTAAATAACTCTGTGATTCTCTGACCCCATGCAATACAATGAGAGTTTTATTTGCTATTGTTAATTTTTTTCCCTATCTGTAATCCCTGTCTTCATCTGAAACAGAAAATGCAGAGATGTGTTTTCCAGGCTTAAATTAATACTGATATGTATCTGCCTTATGCATTTAAAGATGTGACCACGTTTCCTATCCTCAGACTGGCTGGTGACTAGTGTGCATTTAGAGTGTTAGCTGGGAAGAGAAGCTTTCGTACTTCTAGCTGCAGGGTGACTCTTGGGTCTAAGTAGTGGCTGGTTGTGTCTGACACCTTTCTGCAGTGTGCTGCAGGTAAGGGCAGCGTTTGTCTTTAAAGGCCTTTCAAACCTTCACCCCCATACTTTCCATTAACTAGTAAAAACACAATTTATACCCTAAACCTACACTTTCTCTGCTTGGAGTATGACAATTGCTAAAGTAAATCTTTTTCATGAACACAGTGCCCCTAGCCCTACACTACCTGTTTACTCGACATCCTTTACGTAGCTTGGGCTGTTAAAACTCAAGATAAAAACACTGTGCATCAGCATCTGCAAAATGAGCATTAGGACTAGTATCAAAATCCAGGACATCGACAGCTTATATTAATGATGAACTTTTTCAATTATTCTAAGAAATTCGCAATGTAAAAATACAAATCAGATTAATATTTAAGCCAAAATTCTGAGGTACCAATATACAATCAAGCAGAAAGGGAGAGGGGGGATGTTTTTCTTTTTGTTGTCTACTGCATTGAAATACTAAGTGTCCTCAAACCACTGCTTAATGACATAGACTGGAAATGAAGTAGCTGAACGAACCCCCTATATGGACATGTTCTGCCAACAGCCATTCCAGTGCCAGCAATAAATTTCCAGACTAAACAGTTTAAATTTGGCATTCTCATTTGTGATGCTGTACTTATGCTACACTCACAAGATTGATTCTCTGAATTCAAAGTATTCTAGCAAATGAATTATTAGAAATATGAAATTTTGGATGACAACCATATGTCTACAGCAAATTAATCTGATATTTGAACAAAACACTATTCTTATCAAGAGAAATTTGTGGTGGTTTGAACAATAATAACTACAGTCAGGGTCAGTCAGGTTTCCACTCTAATTCCTACTTTCAGGAGACTAAATCCAATGCTGACTGGAGCCTGACAACCAGCTCTCAGATGAGACAAGATGCTTTTTTTAGTAACCAATGGAAATACAATTTTTCGTACTAAATCTTCATGATTTTTTTCTAAATTTCACCTAATTTTTTTTAAAAAATCTTACTCTTATGTAACTAAAATGGTTTTCAATTTAAATTGGAATTTGTCCAAAGGCTAGTTCAGAGTGGCTTAGGTATTCTGACAATGAAAAAGGAAGAAGTATGAATGTTTAAAAATGGACTGCAAAATGAAACAAACAGAAAAAGCATCACAAGCATTTTAAAATGTGGACATAATAAGCATGTGTAGCAGCTGGATTGACACAATGGACCCTAACGGCTCCTTCAGGTTCCTTTCATACTGTATTATTCACTCCACAGTCAGAGTACCAAAGACAAAATTTTTGGGAAAAAGCCTATATTTTTGCAAACAGCTGCATTTAGACAATGGCATAGGCAATGTTATCATATGACTGTCCCAAGAGAAAAGTGCTCTTGTTTAAGAGAAGTATTTAGTATCTGGATATAAGGTCGTCCATGGGTTAGCATGAGATGCAGAGTCAGAACACTCTTTGGTCCAGGGCTGTGAAACCTTTAGCTGACAGATTCCATAACCAAAAAAAGAGTAGCCTTGCCCTTTATTTCCTCACCTGCCAGTTTCCAAAGACCATTCAAATTTAAAAAATGTTGCTTACATAACTAAGCTCATTTTCTGTTAGAAATAATGAAAGATATTTTGGATTTATTGAGCAATTTTATCTGATTTATGAAAACCACTTTTGTCCACTCTTCTATTACAAGTAAGTGTACTGTACTGGGAATACTGAGCTAATGCCCTCGAGGAAGACCATGTGACTGCAATTATTTATGAATTAACATGTCACAGTTTTGAAGCTTTGAGACAAACACGTTTCCCAGCTGTACATTTGTGACTTCTGAGTTTGTAAATGGAACAGATGAAATAATGACTTGCTCTTCCTCTCTATTCCTCTTATATATTGGTTAGTTTACTTGCTGGATATGTAAAGACAGGTAGGAATACTTACGCAGATATTTATCATTCACAGAGAGTGTAAATTAAACATGCCATTACTTTATCAGCTATGATAATAAACACTTGATGCCAGACTTTATTTCTCTACAAGTGATGTTATCATTGTTTTTAATACATTGTTTGCCTTTAGAGATACAAAAATAATTTCTGAATGCTAATGCTGCTTAAAGCCAAGACAGTGCAGGAGTAAAACCCTGCAACTAAAGAGTGAACTGCTTTAAAAAGCACAGTAACATGTGCTTAGTTAATACTTTAACTTGATTTGTGCTTTGGGAGCCAAACAATAATTTGACTGATATTATTAGATACATACTTGCTTGGTTTGTCCTGCAAACTTAAAAGTCAAGCTGAAATCAAACTCAGATGTCTTAATCGATAGCACAAACATAAAGGCAAGAAATATATGTAGAATACATATGGTTTTGCTGTCAGATATAAACAAGTGTAGCTGATACACATACATACATATATTTGTTAGCTGACTATGTAAATTGAGATGAAAGCCCATTTTCAAGCATGACCTGTGATAAACAAATGCATATAAATAAACAATAAACCAAGATAACACTAGAATAACATCAATTAAAACAATTACAATGACTTCTAGTCATCATGAAGTATTGTTTCAGTTCCATCTTAAAACAGGAAAAGCTCCCAATTGTTCTTAAATCAACTGGTAACTGATGCCACATTTGTGGAGCCTTGAAACAAAAAGCTTTTTATCCCTAGTTTGTATTCATTCTAGGGCATGGTAGTTCCACAGCATGAATAGAGTGTAATGTATAAGCTGCTCTAAGTGAAAGTAGCAGGTTGAAATAGTGGACACTGATTGACACAGTACTCTGCTATTTTATATCCATATTTTAAAAGTAAGACTTTGCAGGGGAAAAAAAAAATCCTATCTAAAGTTGACATGACTGGCAAGTTGAAAGTGCAATTCAGATCTATGGAATTTTACATAGCATTTGATATTATGCCAGATATACATGCGTAAGTACAGAGAAAAAACCCACAACAGAATATGATGTAGAAAAAAGCCTTGAAATTCTGATAATCTGTCTGTGCTATTAACCGAAATACTAAAACCCTGCCTTCATTCCCATTTGCAAACAGCAGGGTATAGAAGAACTTAAAAGTGAAATTTTTGTGTGTATATATACACACACACACATATATACATAAAATGTGCTTATTTGCTGTCTCTTCTTTAAACATATAAATAAACCATCAAAAATTCTTTTCTGTCCTTCAAACCTATTTGTTTTTCAGGTACCGATTTCCGTGTTTTCCCTAGATAAGTCCTCAGGAGTCTGGAGAACTGCTATGATTATAACATCAAAAGGGACAAAAGATTGGAAGCTGTCTAATGACAGGAGGGTGGGACATTTAAATCATACTCTTTAAAAGTGCTTTTTTTTCCCCATAAGCACTTACAGGACTTAAATTCCTGACAAACACATGAGAAAAATGCTCAGTCAGCCCTTTGAGAAAGAGGTCTGAATACTGCCAGTTGCAAAGTTCCCTAGAAAGTGTTCATGAAAAAGGAGGGAAGGCTATCAAGATTTGATATTGCTAAAGTTAAAAATAAAGCAAAGATAAAAGCGAGAAAGCTCTGTGGCTGTTGTTTCTTTATAAATCACAAAGGCACTCTAAAGGACAGAGTAAAAAGGCATAATTTTTACGCTTTCCCAGTCTTTCATAAAGGTCATATTCAGGGGATTGCTGCACTGCCACTGAACCCCCGAAAAAGAATATTCTGAGAGTAGGAAAAAGAAGGGTGGCATGCCTGGAAAGGCAAGATGTCTGCGTGAGAAAGGCATTTTGGAAAAGAGCCTGTTGCCTACAAAGTACTGCAGAATAAAATAATCAAAGCTGTGTCTGAGGCAAGCCATGACTCCTGCAAACAGGCAGGAGGGAAGGTTTATGTTGTGCCCCCACATGGTCTGCCTTGCTGGTGCCCATAGGTGGGGAGGGCAGGATACCACCTGCTCACCCTTTCACAAGCTTGCGGATGAGTGGTGTCTTGCCCAGAGCACTGTCACAATTTGTTACCACTCAGCATCAGCCACTTCCCTTGGATCAATGGAGGAACAGTGCAAAAACGGTACTTTTACGGAAAGGGAACTGCTGGGATGGAGGAAAAGTGTCTATGCATGTGGATTTGTGACCCTGGAGACTGCACACCTGCTGGACCACAGCATTGTAAATGGAGGAAGAGGACAGTAGGTCACGCTTAATACTTTTGCAGAGATAGCTCACGTTCCAACCACTCTGAGCCCTACCTCCCATGCTACTGTCTGCCACAATGCCCTTTTATTCTGGTTCCTTGCTAAGGATGAGGATTTTGAAATCTAATGCCACGTCTGTCCAAGAGGTGAACCATGCTATTTTTAAGTCCTCAGAACCTGCAAAGGCACAGAATGCAACTGTCCTGGAGGGCGAGCAATTTGGTGAGCCCAGCTGCCTGCAGTAGCTAACAGAGGCCTGTTTTAACCTCACTGTTAGGCACTTCATGTCTTATACAAAAAATCTTATGTCTCCCTCTGTGAATGCAGAAAAAACTCTGGAGGGAAAAACAAAACACCAAGGCCAAAAACTTGGCCCCAATGAAAGTAAAGGGACCAGGCCGTACCCCGATTCTCGCCTTAAATATCAAGGGAGGTCTTTATAGAGGATTTGCATATCACTGATAGTTTGATATTTACATCCTGCACAAGATTAAGGACTGACAAATCCAGAAAAACTTATATTTTGTTTTGTTCATTCTTCTGGAGTAAACAAATATGAAATATGTATGCATTACATCATGCGGTGAAGTAATAATTGCAGTAATAAAAACCACAGTCAAGTTTAGGTTCAACACATCTTTATGAGACCATAGTGCCACAGTTAGATTCTGATTACTGAGAACCTCTGATCAGAATTGGGTCATTCTCAGCATCAGTGTAGGGGGAATAGAGAAAAACTGAGTTTTACAAAGGACAGACAGAAAAATAGGAGGTTAATATAGCAGCCTCATGGGAGTAGAAGGGTGTCTGTGAGTGAAAGAATGATATTCAGTTTGCAAGCCCCGTAGTTCCACACCACCGAAGCATTGCAAGGGAGAACACTGTTAGTTGGAACCTACACTTATCTGGTTGTTTTATCCCTTAGTAGTTGGATAGCCCTGGAGTCCTAAAGTCCAACAAACCAAAATAAAAATAAATGAAATAGAATGAAAACAATCAGTTGGAGAAAAGTCACACAGTAGCGAAATCTGGTAAAAAATGAGCCTAGCAACCACAGTTATGCACCTTTAAACTTTGCATCTGTATGAAAATCAACTTTTCTGAAATCAGGAATCAGAGGAATGGTCCTACCCAGTGGCAGCACATCACCTAATGAGTTGCCAATTACAGGAGAGTATTTTGCAGTAACATGGCAACTATGTGTTAACTCCATTGGAAACTAGGATAGCTCTGCAGAAAGCTCGAGCTACTGCTGTGGCATTACAACTTTATAACTTGGTCATTCAATAACTTATCTCCAATGGGTCTCAGAATGGCAGTTGTAACCGTCTCCAGTTTTGCTACTTTAGCATCTTTATCGTTCATACAGTTCCTTCCCTAGTGCTATCTTATGATTGCTGATATAAACCAAATGGCTCTGATACTCTTTGTCTGAGTATATCTGGTAATTCTGTCCTTAATTAAACACAGTGGTTTTTCACAATGGAAGAAGGTGAAAAGTGAGAAGAATTCTCTGAAGTCTAAACTGCCTCTTTCCACTCATACGAAAGGAAACAAGGAATTTTCTTCTTTTTGCTGAAAAACTGTGCATCTGTTTTTTTAAAGAATTTGCTTCTGATACAGCAATCGCATGTTACGTTAAACAACCCAGAATTCACTACAAGAGAAATCTTATTTTCAGTAACAGCAGACTAACCTTGAAATTTCAGCCAAATTCCTTAGTTAAGATATTCCAAAGACAAATATGTCTTTTTTAATTCTCACAGCAGGTAAGTTTATGTTCAGAAGCAAATGAAATTTTAAAAAAGGACACCTGGGCACTTCTAGCTATGAAACTAAGTCAAGAAGAGTCCTCTGTGACTGCCTTAGTCAAAAAAGGTTTAATTCCTTTCCCAGATGAAATCATGATTATCTCTACGAAGTGCCTAGCTTCTGTGAAAGAGGAAAGATATCTACTTCTCCAAGGTAAGAAGAGGCTGGTGACCAGGCAACAGTCAGGGAAAGCTAGGACTAGAAACCCAAGCAGAATAATAGCTAGAAGACAGTTGTGAGACAACCTCTGAAACCCACAGCTAATTTGGGAGAGGATATACTGGAAGATGTGGGAAGGAAAAGAGGACTGTAGTGGTCTTGATATCTTCTAGCAACACGGGGTTGAGGCAGAAAGAATCAGCTTGGTGGAAGACAGCTGAGGTGGAAATAGGGTCCAAGCTGCTCACTTCATGCAGTCAGGTGTTTGCTGGGTAATCTCAGCACTGTTAGGCTGAACAATCTGCAGCATGGACTAGGGTGATGAGGCACTCATTTTAAGGGCTCCCCAAAGTCATGGAGCCTCCAGTTCTGTACCTAACTTTAAGTACGTGAAAGATGAGTGAAGGTTAGGAGAGCAGTTCTTCAAAACTCCCTCTAGAAGAGAAACACAATTCCTAAGAGTAAATCCTGTACTAGATAGCTTGACCTGCTTTCAAGGGAAATGAAGATCTCTGTCATTGGTTACAGAGGAAGTTGAGAGAAACTAAGGTGTCAGCACACCTCTGATATGCACGGAAGACAGGTCTTGGCCATGTAGAGAAGAGAAACTTTAGATTGCAAGTTTCTAAGAAGAAAAAGTTCATTAAAGTAAATCTTAGAAGAAGGAGGTGTTTCTGCAGCTAGTTTATGGAATCAAACTGTTGACGCTTTGGTGAATCTAAGGAAAGATACTGGATGGAAAGGGAATGAGTTAATAAGGCAAGCGGAGCAAAACAGCTCTTGGTCCATGATTCCAGAAGGGTAGAAACCAGTAAGTCGGGAAGATAAGGAGGACTAGGATTCAGGCACTCCAGGTAGCTTCTTACCTTACTATAATGCTGACAGTCAAATCATGAGGCTAGAGGGACAGAAGAAGAATTTGACATAACAAACAAAGATGTATGGTAAAGGAACTAACTCCACTTGTTCATCCACTTTCATGTTGAGGCTTTTATTTTTTTGCTGGTTTGCTACCATTCCAATCATAACACATACAGAAAGACCAGGCTTAAATAGATTATTTGACTGATATTTTTCAATTTCTCTGCCAACTAACTTGCTATGGCAGATAATGGTCTGCCTGAAAAACTGCTTTTTCAGGCCTCCGACAGGAGCCACAGTGAAATTGAGAGAGGTCAAAAGAAGTCAGCTGCCATTTTCACTCCCATTTTTTATGGAAATGGGCAACAGATTGGTGAAGACATTGCGAAGGCTCTAAGGCAATCACTCTTTCAATTTGTCCAATATTAGTTTCAATAAGAACTGAGAACAGAAACAATTGCCAGCAGCCCCTAGTTGATTTGTTAAGACTCACTCTTGTCCACTTCAAATCACCTTTGACATTTACGAGCTCAACTTTGCAAACATCATTTGAGTATTATTATTTTATCTGATGCCTCTATTATGCCAATGCCTAGGCTACCATAATGTTAAAAGTGATGCATAGGTATCAAGAACACCATTGTTTCTTATGCCTCCACTTCGTGAAAAACAAGGAAGCTTTTGGTTTTGTATAAAGACCCAATACCTTCAGCATTACACATGTGAGGTATAGTAGTTTGCAAAGATTTATGTGTATATATCCAAAGTGAATTTGAAAAAAGGGATATCTAGTTTGGCAGACATTTATAATAAGACTAGCATATTGATAACAAATTAGCTTTCCCCTTCACCTACATTCTCCTATGTAGAAACCATCTTTGTAGAGCTCATAGGGCATAACAAGCAAAGAAGTGCCAACAGAGAACACTTAAATCACTTTAGGTTTGTACTCTTTGCAGCATGCAACAAGTCACATGCAACTCTCCTCTGCAGAATCACAGGAACAAGAAGAAAAATAAAACTGTGCCAAACAAGATAACAATGGTATTGACAAATATTCCTAGGACACAAATGCTCAGTGTGATTTACCCAGTATGATTCCAGTGCATGCAATTTAGGGGTTGGAAAGAATTGTCTATCTGGGTCAAATAGTTTGAGAGAGAGTGACCAAGAAAGAGAGAGAGAAAATAATATCAGTGTGGGATGGGTGGCGTTCAGTCACTCGTGCAGATTCTTACAGAAAAGATGCCACTTTGCCTGGAGCCAAAATTGTACAGCACGTGCATTCTGGCTACTATCTCCTGTAAGGCTGAAACTCAGAGACTGTCAATGAAAATGGAAAATCATTTGAACACAAATGAAAGAAGAGTGGAATGAGCAATGCTGAGAACCATGTTTAAGGAGAGCTGAACTGCCACGTGGGTTTGGTAACATACAATATGTCTGCAATGGATTCTGCACTGGGATACAGAGATAGCCAGGATGGTTTTAGCTATGTGGGACCCCAGGCAGGTTATGTCACAGGCTGTCCTGAATATAATTTAAAGAGAAGAAATAAATGCAAGGAAGGAAAGTTAGTATTTTCCTGAGGGTTTGCACACAACTGTGGGAGAATAATAATCTTTTTGGGAATGCTACTCTGTGAGGGGAAACTTGAAGATGGTGGTGTTAAGCTGGATTGAGCAAAATTTCTATAGCACGTATGAGGAAATTCTGTTTGCAACTGTTTTTTATCACATCTTACACGCCTCGCAAGTACCTAGTAACAATAAGCTTCAGGCATTCTGGAAATGCGTATTTGGAATTATTTTAACGAGGGTTCTTTTTTGTGTGCTTAAAGAAATATTTAAAAGTTTCTTAAAATACTACAATGTAAAGAGCAAATAAACATGAAGTGTGCAGAACTAATAGTAAAAAAAAAAGGTGAAGACATTTCTCCTCTTCTTGACTCGGGTGCAGAATAACACACGCTCTAAAGAATAAACCATCAAATATTCTGTTTATGTAAGCCTTCTCTCATTGGTTGCGAGTAAGCTACAAAAATTCCTATTGACTGCACTGTGGAAGGATCAATGCCACTAACACCTTGATATTTGCTCCCACTTTCCATTTACTTTTCACTTGTGACTTTAAAATATAAGTGACAATGCAGCATTGTCTCTATGGTATAAAAATGGGAGCTTATTTCCTGCATTTACTCTGGTTTTCTTAGGGGAAGGGGGATTTACAGTTAATAACAAATCCTGTTCCACATTTGGATTATTCCTGTGTACAGTAAAAGCTCCCTGAATTTCAAATAATGCCAATTTCCATCTCTCCAGCTGGAGAGGCGGTGGGGACTCTGGTGCGTGCCTTTTATCTCAGAACTGTAAGTGCTGTGGTAAAGGACTCAGCCATAAATAATCACACTTGTCGCCAAGGCCGGTGATAAGCAAATGCTTGTGGAAAGGCCCTCGCTCCCTAATCTTCATGGACCTGTCACACCACACTGAGACAGTCTCCACAGCAGGTAAGTTGCAATGACCATCTCAAGGCACAGTGGGTGCTGCCATCCCGGTCTTCGCTCCCTTGGCATTTCTGTGCAGAAGTAGCATGGAAATGTCCACCACCCTTGATTGCTACCAGTAACGGATGGGCATATGGAGAATGATTTAACTGATTACCAAGCCTGTCTTTAACAGTATTTTATCAGCTGGCAGCAACTTGCAAAAGAAGGAGCCGAACAGACAGTATTAAACCTACACCCCAACGTTACATAACTAAAATCTTCATAGGAGGGGAAAGACAGATACGGAGAAACCCAGCCTTTTGGTTTTTAAGAATATGTTTCTTATAAAAGCTTTTTAATAAAGGAAAACAAACAAGAAGATTATTTTGAAACTTCAGCAAACAAATCTCTTTAAAACTATGACAAACTCGGATAGTAGCAGAGGTGATGTTTAGTTTGTCTGCTATTATATTCTCCCTATTTAATGGTTTGCCAGGTTTCTTTCTGGGACATCAATTATTAGAGTATACTAATATTCATTTAATCCTACTACAACTAACTATATATCCCCCTTAACCAGTATCTTACTCCCTGCCAACAGAATTAAAGCTAATGAAATATATCAACATTGACGACTCAGATGATGGCAGTTACTATCCCTACAAAATAATTATAACCAGTAAAGATCACATGCATAACGTTACAGTGGCAACACCTAGAGAGTGGGAACAGCATGGTAATGATATTCAAACAGGAACCCAGCACCCCCTCAACCCTGGAACCACTAATAACTTCAGCTGGAACAATTGACAGAGGGGAAATGAATCATTCCCTTTGACAAGAACAAAACTATATTAAAATGTAATAGTTTATTAAACAACTGACTTCAGAAGTTAAATTACTAAATTGCATCTCCATGGGTTTTAAGAAGTACTGTCTGATCAAAATAATGGATTGCCTACAAACTTTTATCTTAGCCATCGCCTCCAGAATTGCTGTATTTAATTATTTAAACATTGTATTAATGAAACATGTTATACTGGTAAGAAAACTACTTTTATCATAACACATGAAAGACAAAAAATATAATATGTGGTTTACACTGCACAACTGTATTTGCATCCCCCTTGCAAATAGCAAAAAACGTTCTCTCCCTGATCCCCTCTTTCCAGCTGCTCTGCCTGCAAGGATTTTCAGAACTAATTTAATGGCTGCCATTGTTCTTGATTCTGACTCGATTTTTTTTAAAAAAGAATAGAAACAGTTTAAAACATTTTGGTGCACCTGTTGTGCTGCATTATGACCCGCTGTGATTTCAATTTATGTCACATGAGAACATGCCACTGGAGCACCAGATTGCATCATGTGCAAACACCCTAGCAGTGCTGGAAATTGATGTCACGTCACATTTTATAATGCACATCTATGCATATAATGCATAGCAACAAGAGGGCTAAATTAAGATCAAAAAAACAAGGAAAAAGAAAATAGGCATGGCACGAATGAGGTTAGGCAGAACCATTCTGATCTGTACATGCGTCCTTTAGAGGCTGGAAACCTCTGCTGCACAATGAAGACCTCTGTCACTTGAGCTATTGAGAACCTAGTAGCAATAATAGATTGTCAACTTTTTTTGTGGATCAGCTATGAGGGGGAAGTAAGACACATTTTAAAGTGGCTTTCAGGTGTTTGCTGACATTAGAGGAACACTGTAAATTAAGAAAACTTGGAAAAATTCCATGTTCTGGATAGGGGTAGGGTGTAGAGACAAATGCTTCTGCCACATCTCTGCTCAGAGAAACAATCTCTCCTGTTACTTGAAGCCTCTCCCTCAGGTTCTTTTCTGGTTCTATCTTCTCCAGCTACCATCCTCCCTTTCTCCTTGACCAACTGTCCCAAGAGGGATAAAAGAATTTGGCAAAGTGCTCTGGAGCACATGAAAGACCAAAACTTAGGTACTTAAGTGGAAAATGCAGAAATGAACAAAATACTAACCGTATGAGCTTACAGCTAAGCACCTTTGAGAGCCCTTAAGAAGAGAGACTTGGCTTGGAAACCTGCACTATGAACACACTCATCAAATAATCATTTTGTGGAAGCAGATTTCAAATACACTGCAGAATCCTGTACAGAAGAATCCAGCAATGCTTTTTCTCCTCACAAGGCACAAGACAAAATATGGCTTTACAAAGCACATTTTGCAGCCCTGCAGCCTCTTCATTGGAAAAATAGTGACAATAATATTTCCCTGCCTTACAATTGTATTGCAAATACTAATGATGACAAAATTCTGCAAGAAATGCTCGGAGAGCATTTAAAATGCTAGAAATGCTAAAAAGCCATTCCTTAGCTGCCTAAACAGTGTATTAAAAATCTAACTGCTATTACGTAGCAACCCTTTACAGCCAGAAGAGCAGATGCACTGTGGATTAAATCCAATAAAACACTCTTTTCTTAGGGAAGAAAGAACAAACATATGATCTGAGTTCTTCTTGGTGCCAGTGACGCTTCCAGTGATGTACTGTGTCCACTTTTTGACCGCTGTCCTTAAAAACAGATGTGGACAATTTGGAGAGCAGAGGTCAAAAGAGAATGCGAATGATCAGAAAATAAGACCTATGAATGAAGTGTGAAGGGATTATAGTCATTCTATCTAAAAGTAAAGAAGACTGAGAGAGAAATTATAGCAGCTGAGAGATATGTAAGAGAAAGAGAATAATCTGTATGACAAGCCCAATGTGAATAGGACAAGAAGTAATAGCCTTGAATCACAGCAAGAGGGATTTGGGTTAGACATTAAGAAAAAAATTCTAATTGTAAGAAAAGCTAAGCATTGGAGAAGAACACTTACCTCACCTGGGAAACTGTGGGATCTCCACTGCTGGGAGATTTCAAGAACAAGTCATGCAGATATCTTTCAGGCACGTTCAAGGTCCTGCCATTTACATGGACTAACTGATGAAGAGAATCCTATTTCCTGTGATTCTAAGTTTTACTGACTAGTTTGTACAAACAGTGAGAAGTGGTTTGTTTGCACGAGAGCTACAGGGGCCGGCCACTAAATGTGTGGAAAACATTAATGAAAAGCAAGCTTAATGGGTCTTCCAAAAATATTCACCTGCATTTCAGTGTGGGAAGGCAATAACCTATTGCTGAAGGAACCCTGTTCTACTGGCAGGAAGAGGACCAGGAAATGAATTCTCCCTGGAAATTTCCTTCTGCGTGGTAGCCAAGCCTGCAGGATGACTTTCCCAGGATTGTTCTCCCTCCACTTACAAGCAGCTGCTGGAAAGTAACTTTCTGCAGACTGAACAGATGGTAGAAGGGTCAGGATGTTAGTGAACTTGTGCTCCAGGAGGACAGGAAGGAGCATGAAACCTCAGAGGAGGTGGTTCTGTTGTACTTTCCTGTACAGAAAAGTGTCCCATCCGAGGCTGGACAAGTAGATGGTTCTCAGGGGCTGTAAGGACACTGGATGTCAATAACAACGTGGCAACACTGAGACCATGAAAATGATGGAAAAGTGTTATGACAGACCCGTTATTGAGAGTCCACAATGAGGTCTACTCTCTGAGCTTAGCATCAAAAGTCTGAGGCTATGGCTTAGCTGGGAGAACTGCGTGCTGACACCCAAATGGGACATGCTTAAGCTGGTATTCCTGACGTGGCTCCTGTATCATTGAACTGTGGCCTGAGAGACAAAGAGTGCTTTGAGTTCTTCTGCGGGGTGAAGCAGAGACTACAGGGCTGGAAAAGGGCCAAGAGAAAGGGACTTTGCAGGGAAAGTGTGGCTTATGGTAGACTTGAACTCAGCCAGGACTTAGCTTCAGTCCCCACTACCTGCCACATGGCATGGCTCATGTTTTTTAGTTTCTCTCTTGCAATGAATAAGCCTTGGCTGCAGGAACAGTTTCAACTAAGATTCACCTGCTCCTCACAGGAAAATTGTGATTTGCCTGGGAGATCAGAGAAGTCAGGCTACTGTGGCTTTGAGTGTATGGGGTCCATGTATGGTGTAACCAGTAGGTCTGGGATCACTGGATCTACAGCTCATGTAGTGTACAGGTAGCCTGTGCATTGATAGTGGCTGTTTATCCAGGATTTCTGGATGGTAGCTCCTTGCTCTAACTGAATCGTGAATGCCTGGAAATATTGAGCAAATGATTAGTGTCCCTAAGTTCTACCTGGAACAGAAAAAGAGGACTTATCAGTCTTTTTACAGGCCTATGGTAGCAGTGGATTTGAATTTTTTAAATGCATAATGACTTTCCACAGAGCACGACTATGCAAGACATCTTTGGGCACTGCGGAAAAAACCCTAGGCAAAAAGTAGAGTAGGATCAGTGAAAACCCACACGTATAAATATATTGAGAGTTGAGAGACTGGTGAGGACCCACAGAGGATAAGGAGAAAATGAGTGATTTGATAAAAAAGTAGTGTAAGGGATGTTCCTGTTGTCCCACTGGAAGGTAGAATACAACCAGAGAGTCAGGGAGAACTGTGAAGATAATGGAGGAAACCCACATCCTCACTCAAGGAAACAGTCACTGTTCTTACAGAGATAAGATTGCCCTGCAATAGTGTTGCACACAGAACTGACAGACTTTCCAGGATCTTGACTCAGGAAGGTGCATTTATCGCAATACTAAATTAATGAACCACTCCATGTTAAGAGCATCTTGCTTTCTGATGTGCTTTTGGAAACTCAGAGAGCAAACTGACGTGACAGCCAGTCCTTCCACATGAAGTAATGACTCTTGGTTTCATGGGCCCCATGCTGTAACCACGCCTGTGCTCTTAGCAGAACCACAAGGACTTGCCTCTTTCATCTTGCTTCTTTATTGCACCCTTCTTAGATGACCTCAAATGAAGATTAGAAGGACTTACAGGGAGAAGGATGAGGAGAAGATTTCTATTTTGAACAGAAAAGGCAGGAGCAATACTGAGAAGAGGTGAAATTCAGACAGGTGTTTGTATTTTTTACACCTCTGTTTCAAGTGGATCTTCCGATACTGGTGGTCCTGTAGAACTGCAGCCCTTAGGCAGTGGCTGGCATGAATGCAATATAACCTTTGGTACAATCCTGTTGGAAAGACTGCACAAAATTCTGTCCCCTTGATCATATGAGAAACTGGAGCAAAAAGTTTCCCTTCGCCGGCTTTTTTTTTTACCCACATAATCAATTCTGTGTCCCAAGGACTTTTGTCTCTGCTTTGTCTTGGGACCCTTCTCATGACTGTTTCTCTCATTTCCTCCCATTCTCTTAATTCTCTTCCTCCTTCACTGAAGCAAACCCAGTCAGTTTTAAACAATCTACAGCCCCTGCTTTTCCCACTAGAAAACCCCACACTGCATTCATCATAGGCTGTGGTTACACATTTGGGGGCAGGGTTGACTCAAACTCCTTTCAGCATAACAAATTGGGAGGGCAGGATTTTGGAAGACTGGAGTCCTGTTTGTCAGTGCATCACAACACTGCTGCTTACTTGAGCCACGACAGCAGGAGAACTAGGAGTCACCCAGCAATGAGGATTTGAGGCCAGATTATTGACAGTTGCCTATAGAGCATTTTGTTCTTTGTGTTCCAGGGAGTACATAGCACTTTGGGTACCCGCTGACGGCCAGTCCTTCATTCGGGAAAGGGGAGGTGTGATATTACACTTCTGCTTTATCCAACTTGTCCTCCAAGTGGTAAATATGTGTGTGTGGGTATGCACATATGCAAAGAAAACTTAAAATAATTTATGAAGGAATTACAAAATCCAAGATGCCATAATCTTACTTACTAAAGAAAAAAAGAAACCAAAAAACCCCTCCCACGTATGAGCAGCTAAACATTACTGCACTTCAAAATACACCTGGGGAAAAAATAATATTTCTGGACTTAGATACACTAACAATCTTACACTGCCATAAAAGAATGTATTTGAGGACTTCAGCCAGATCAGCTACTCGTAATGTTCTCCTGTTTTGCCAACATATTATGCTATGAGAAAATGTCTGTAAATCCTGAGGTAACAATGTACTCTGGATTATATTCCATTCAAAAAACTTTCAATAAACAATATATTAAATGTATAGGATACAACATGTCTAAGTGTTACAGCTTTCCCTCTGCTGTTGAAGCTGTGAAAGTATTCATCATCCTCCTGCCCTACCTTTGTCCTGATGTCTCCAGATCAACCCCCAGGTCTCAGAGGTCCCCACAGCTCTCCCTACTCTTCAGTTATCTTTAATCAACTAATTCTGACAGCACATTTTAACTCAAAACCAAAACACATCAGCCAAATTAGAATGATATTTAAATCAGGTGGAATTAGACTGAGTCTATGGTTTTAAACACAGACCTCTCTTTGTGCTAACAAGCAATATTTATGGCCAAGAAAGCTTTAAAATCCTTTTCTCCAGATATTTTATCTACATTGCTGCCTGGACATCTGGTTTTGGATTAGGGTGGGGTGAGAGTTGGTGTGGGTAAATTGTGAAGCGAAATATTGATCCTCATCAAAATTATCTGACAGAGGCAGCTTAAGAGTATCATATCGATGCTGTAAAAAGAGGGGTTGACAATACATAGTATTTAGCAGCATTAGGGTAAGGTAGGGATATTGCACTGGGAGAACACCTTCTTAATGAAGACTTACTATTGCCTTTGAAACTGGAAGGTAAATTGATGCATTTATCTCACAGCATTCAAATATCACATACAAATAAATCTTAAAATATCACCATAAAGTCACTTTTCCTATACTTTCTAAGGAGGCCTGAATCGTCTATAAACTGCCCTTTTAACTCTCCCCATAAATGTTCCCCCAAAATTCTCAAAGGTAATATGTAGAGAAAAGTACCTGTTAAAATAACATGGCAGGCCTGGCTGGAACTGACAAAATCAGGAAATTCATGGTTAAGACTGAAACTCCATCTTTGAGACACCCCGTTGTGCTTTGTTGCATTTTAATAAGTTTTCATCTGACCCTCTGCCAGTGAATAATGGGGATCTTCAGAATTTTGTTCTGGCCCCCTTGCTCTTCAGTATTGATGTGCTTCTTTCACTTCTATTTTTAGGGACCTTAAGGTGAGTTATCATTGTTAACCTGATAACACAGATCTATTTTGCTCCTTTAGCTGATCCTACTGAGGCATCTTTTAGTCGTTTCATCTTAGCTCCCTAAAGTGCAAATTGGGATCTTAACTGAATCTCTTAAAAAAAATAAAAAAATACAAAATAAAAGAGAGAGAGAAGAATCACAAAAATTAGATCCTCTTCTCCCTTCTCCCCATGAACTTACTAAAAAGTAGCTCCAAGTTTTCAGTTCCATTAGATGAAAATCTGTTTATGATTTACAGTATGGGCAACAGTATTGAGGTACTGGTGGATCTTATTTAGCCATTTCCTTTGTTTTTTCCCCCCCCCTTACCCTTTTAAAGTTACTTATTTTGATTTACTTTGGATTTCCCATGTGAAAATAAGAAGAGATTGAGAGGATACTGCAGATGTTACTGCAGCACTACCTCTCTTGTTTCCATTTTAAGGTGTAGGAATCTCCTTTTATTACCTCCACAGCAAGGAAAATTTTAATTCAGAGGAGAGAGAGAGAAAAAAACCCACCCAACCAACCAAAAAAAACTACAGAAGAAAATGTTTCCTAGTACCTCCTGTGGCTGCTCTCTGCATCAAGATTTTGTGGGTTACTCCTGAAAGAAACATGGATTGGAGAATGAATTAATTTCCTCTGAAATGTAGCCTGTCACCCATGAGAGGACATTGCTCTGCCTGGTAAAGTAAAGGAACCTCAGGAGGGGACAGAAGTAAAGCTAGACATCATTAAAGAACAAAATCACAAAAAATTGTGATTATTTGGTGGTTCCTGGGTACAATGACAGTAGAGACAGTTTTTCAAAACACTGTAGACAAACATTGGTGGTGTTATACTTGTCTGAAACACTCCTCTGAATCTTCTGAGATTTGTCCATCACTAGAAAAATTTAGTGAATACTATTTTACTAGTGGAATATTCCCATTGAATGCAAATGAATCCAAAAATTTATTTTCAGAATGTTTCATGCTTGCCTTTGTCAGACAGCTGGTAGAGGGAAAGGGTTTCAAAAATAAAGAAAATTATATATAATGAATAACCAATTGCAGTAGATGCTAGGAGACTAAATGTATTTTTATTGTGAGGACATAATGCTGCTATAACCTAACCTTCTCCACCCCCATAGGGTAAAGAACAGTTAATGAAGGAGAGGATGCTTTTATTAATCTGTAGTCCATTTCTGTGCTGTATAATATTCATTAGACATTCACTAGTAATTTCTTCCACCCACCCCATATTTTGTAGACAAAAATCTTTTTTCAACCTTTGATAAGAAAAGAGTGATAAATAGTTAACTAATACACATTGTTTATTTTTCCAATATAATCAATAAAATCTTAACACATTTATATGCCCTGATACATGGGAGGTCAACGTGCATTTTGTTTTGAGAAAATCTTTCAAGACTTGGATTGTCAAGACCCCAAACTTCTGTTCTTTGAACATCTTTCAAACTGTACTTCTTAGAAGCAGTCTCCCTGGGTGTAAATTTGTTCTGATAAAGTCATCCAATGGTGGATTTTCCACCGGTGTGTATATGTTACAAATAACATGATTTTCTGGTCCCCCCTTTTTTTTTTTTTTCTTTCAGTTTCCAAACTTCCTTCTCCTCTCTCCACTCAGGAAATATTAGGTTTCCAATGCAGCTGCTGGGCTAAGCTCTTTGGTTCTGCCTCTACTCCTAAACAAAGTTAATGCCCGCTTGTTAGCTCTGCTTCTTTAGCTTTGGTCCAAAGCTGGTTTTCTGTTTACACTCAGACATTTATTTGATCAGCTACTTAGACTGTTTTGTTAGATTTTTGTTTAAAACAAGAATTATAGGAAGAATACCTCCTTATAGTGGAGAATACCCCCCTAAATCTGAGAAAACCCCTGCTTTCTTTTTATGGACAAGAAAGGCAACTTTCTGAAAGCCTGAAACATTATCAAATGAAGGTTTAAGTGATGGCATTCATTTTTATATCATACTGTTGCTGCAGTGACTTGAACAGTAAGCCTACGATTAACTTTACCTTTTCTTTTTTTAAATAAAATCTAACTTTGATTTTTGCTTTTTTATTTCTAAGGAGATTGGGTAAAAATATCTTAAACAAAAGCAATTCTACTCCTCACCCCTTTTGGACTGTGAACGCAATGGGTTCCTATGCTCATACTTGCTGACAGGATATTATTGCTTTCCTTTGATATATAATTTTATAGCATCTGCTTCTAGTCAATTGCCCTCTAATATGTAATTTTATAGTATCTCCTACCAGTTTCTCAGACCTTTTTTATTGGTGTTGGTCAAATCAGGTGTATAAAGTAAGAATATCAGTACAAGGAGTTTGAGTCAAATGAGAATGAGTTGTCCATTAATTCTGGTAGGTCTCAAGTCCAGTGTTATGAAATATTTTTGCCACCTTTTTCCAAAGGTTTGTTGTTTAGTCTGCCCTGGCTTGCCCAAGAGGCTACTGCCAAATCTTTAGGCCCTGATCCTGCAGTCAAATCTTCACGTCTGGGATCCTATTGACCTCAGCAAGTTTTTAGGCAGATTGAAACATCAGATGACTGTGAATTTGTTCCAGGAGAATTTCCTAAGACAATCCGTTGTGGAGTTGCCGAGAGTTTCCGATGTGGCTGGAGATCAGCAAACGCACTGATCATGCAGGTTCTCGTCTTCTATATGGTCACAGTAACAGTATCTGCCCATCTATCATTGGTGGGCTCCAGGGACCCTGGTGACAGCGTCCTACATATATATATATGTATCCGTACATACACACTTATACATACATACATACATATATATACTAGCATCATGTAGTTAATTTACATACAAGTATGCATCTATATAAAATTACAAGTGGGCACTTGTCTCCTAAGTGCATTCGTCTAGTTCCCGATTTGCCATATTTCTCTGTTTGAGATGATCTGTTTTCCTCCATAGGATTCTGGGCATGGATATGACTTATCTCAGTCATGTCACCTCATTCAGGTAAAGCACGCAAAGTGAGAGAAAAGTCAGAGAACTGAGAATTATGAAGTCCTTTGCATTAAAAAGTAAATGCATAAGTAAATATGTTACATGCCCAAGTATCTTGGGGTTTTTGTGCAATTATAGTGTGCTAGAGGTAGCTGATTTGGGATTTTGGATATGATTCCTTTCTTAAGCACACAAATATAAATAAGGAGGAACACTGCTAACTCCACTGAGGGCAGCCTTATAAAGCTATCTAAGAATGAGGTCTTTGTTTCTGGACTTTGGGCTAGTATTCTTACAGTTTTCTTTCTGTGGGAGTAATAAATGCAAAACTAACTTCCAAAACCCACTCACTCCTTTTACTGATCCAGAATATGACCACAAGATACAGCTCCAATAAACCAATCTAAAAAAGGAACGCTGATCTCCTAAGAACAGCAGAATAAAGTTTGCATTAATTTCTGGTTAAATACAACAGTTATGTAATTAGCAAAAAAAGTATCCAGAACAGTAAGCACATTCTGGAGCTAAGATTGTTCTCCTATACCGTAATGAACATCACCCTTTTAAAAAATACTTCATCCCTGGAAATAAAGAAACAATACCTCTATTAATTTCCTTTACTATTTTATCTAAAAATGCTGTCTATTTCCAAGTGATCCATGTGTACCTGCTTTTTTTTTTTTAAATACAGCTATTGACATAATATAAAATACACTTCCTACAACAAAAAGCCTGCTAGGACTGTGAGTTCTGACATAAAGGAACTGGGATACAGTGTTGCAAAATACCTAGAGTTTAGTTTCTCTTAAAACTTGTATTTAACTCTTAAAATAAAATTATGGTAAATGTAAAGTTGGAACTCATTTTTATAAACTCTGATTAAAATGCAGAGTTGGTAACTTGGAAAACATCCCAATGATACCTGAGGGGTGAAGCAGAAGGATTAAAGATACTGAGGAAAAACCACACAGAACTGATCATTTTCCCACTGTATCCATTTAAAAAGCTGTAGTTCTTGTTTCTTATAAATACAGTCTCTTTGTAGTTTCCTTACAGCCTCAAGTTTGTTAAAGAAAATGTAACGTCACTACAGATAGCTTCTTTAAACTCTTCTCAAGCTGCATTTCACTTTATAAACATCTCTGAATAACAAAGCATGCAGGGCTAGATCCTGCCTTCTGCCATGTGCGGAAAATCCTGTTGGAGTTCGCCAAGGTTAATGCATGCAGCTGAAACTCGAATTTGGCCTACCCTTCTTTACAGGGAGGTCACTGAGCCATCTTATTTTTACCTCTCTTTTTCTCCAAACCTTTGTTGAATGAGCCTTCACTCCCCAACCCACCACTTTTCTTTTTTTCTTTTTTTCTTTTTTTTTTTTTTTTGAATTAAGAAAGATGGGAAGAAAGTGAATTTTCAAGTCACAAAACTCTGCGATGAGAAGATCCACATGGTTACGCCAAGGGCCTGCACCCCTGGCCACCTCAGAAAGTTAGAATCTGAAATATGAATCTGGTTATACGGTGAAAGTCATGGAGTTGGAGTAACATATAAAAGCTGGGAATAAAACTTGCTAAACTGAGCAGAGAGCGTTATAATTGACCATGTACGTTCCATAAGACTTTGCTGAACAACCTGCTGTTACTAATATCACCTACCACAAAAACGTGTTGCATACAATAATAATTTTGTGTTTGTAAATCACCTTGAAGACATAAATTCCCATATAATGTCGGTGCTCTATAGGATATGCTACATATTTTTCATTTTTTGTTAAGGATTGAATTTTTCTTTGGAGTTATAATTGTATTCTACCTCACTAAGAAAACAGGACATTGTCCATACTAAAATACATAGTAATCAAAATTAAAATTCGCCCCTTGTCTCAGGTAAATTTTATGCTAATTTTATTTCACATGAAAAACTTCCCCCCCCCCCCCCACCCCGAAATATTCACAGACAAGGGATAGTGTAGCTTTGACAGAGAAATACAGTTTTGACGAGTAAGTTCGCATCGTAAGGAGTCTTTCAGGATTCCTGCTGCCCTGTCCAAAAGCTGCTCCAGAGGCTAAAACAGTGGGCATTCCCCCGAATGCCAACACCTCCTCCAAAAGATGGGGCAGCAGCAGCAGCAGCAGCAGCAAGGAGCATGCTGTACAGTTTCTCCTGGAATGCAAACTGGCTTTAAGATAAATACTAATATTTAGAGAGAAAAATATTTACTGATATGCCCTTAGCCAACCACTGCAGCTGTAACTATAAAGCATGTGAAGATGGCAAAGCAGCCAGACCCCTTCCTAAGAGTGGTTTTTTTATTTTTTTTTCCCTCTCCTAACTATAATGGGTGACTGCTTTTCTGCCTAAACAGCTCTAAAGGGCTATGAAAACTGAAGTCCTTCAAAGCTGTTAAATGTTTCCTTAGAATGACAATGAAATCCTGCATTACAAATCTCCTAGTAAAATCTCTGAAACATTGCAAGCAGTACTTACATAATTTTCCCTTAAGTCAATATTTGTGTATTCAACACCTAGAATATAAGGAAAGTGAACGTGGATAGGGAAGGGAAAAAACAAAGGCGGGGGGGGGGGGGGGGGGAGGGAAGGGGAAAAAAAAAAAGAAAACCCCTACCCTGAAACAGCCATGCAGCTATTAAACATATGCCCAAGTAAACAATAGTGTGAGGGTCTGCCATAGCTTTGCCCTGCAGGTAGACGGCAGGCGGCACAGAAGGAAAGCAAATGGCAAGGAAAAGAGAAAGACGGTACAGGATGTGGATGAGATGCCGAGCCCTGAGAGCATGAACGGCCTGATTGTGATCCTCAAGTCACACCATCAGCCATGCAAAACAGGACATACCTTTCTGGCTTGCTGGTTCTGTCGGCTGAAACAAAGCAGTCCCATTCTCAGCGGGAGGCCAAATCAAAATGAAATTTTATTTAGTCTGCACTGTCCTCAGATTGGGTTTCAGCATGACTGCTTTAGGAGATAGCATGGATGTGGCTGATGCATGCTTTGCATATGAAACTGCAATAGGGGGGAAAAAAAAAAAATCTACATAATCAAAAAAATCTGTGCCGTGTGTATGGCAAAAACCCCTGGACGTTAGTGAAGCAGCTACAATGGATGTTTTTAAAAATGACCTTTCTGAATAAAATGCACATTTGTGCTCCGTGGTACTATTTGCAATAAATATATAATAGATCATTTTGCATGTAATTATTCAGAGGCTGCCCTGAGAGACTGAAATATCAAATAATTTTTAATTTTTTTTTAAAATCACGGAGCAGAATTACAGTTTGGAAACAAATGCAGAGAAAATGTATATCTAAAGAGGATTTCTGTGTCTTGCAGTGGCTGGCAGTGATTGCACCTCAGAATCCTCTTCAGTTTAATGTTTTAAGCCCCTGCTTCCCAGAGTACCCAAAGAAAGGCCTACTGCAGTAAAGAACATCTGCTTTTTGTACCACTGATCTAATGCATTCCACCTTGCACCTTTAAGAAAGGATCCATTCTTTGATTAGACAGACTTAATTTTACAGGCTATTAATAAATAAAAAAGATCATCAACTGATCGCACAGTATTTTCATTAGAAGTTAGAAATAACTTACAAAGGCAAGGAATAGTCTGTTGAATATGCAGGGCATACACCATGTAATGCCTTTGTTGTCAGTTATGCTGCAAATGAGATTTTCAAATAGGATTTGCAGAGGCAGGGCAGTGATCAACACAGTGCAACATCCAGGAAAGGGAAGTTGAGCACAGTATTCTGTGAAACAAGGGGGCAGAAGGGAGCCTGTTTGTAAATACATATTATTACCCAAAGAAAACACTTATCACTGCTTGATTTTGCTACACCAGCTACTTGGAACTAGGTGATACCAATAATTTTGTAGGTGCACATCTGTCTGGGCACGTGTGTTTATTTATCTGTGTGCAGGGCATGTAAGCCTGTAGTCTGTGCACATGTACACGCTTGATGCTTAGACTGTAAAAGACAAGCAAAACGCAGAACAAACAATACACATGTTTTTCATTGACAGATATTTCTCTGCTAAAACAAGCGGTGCTAATACTGTGCTCTATAGCACGTGGACAGCCAAAGAATGGGAAGGAAAAAACAAAAAACACCACCATAAAATCTTTAAGAATGCAAAGGGCGTAACGATCCCAAATAAACAATATAGATAAAAACTTCCAGGAATAATGAGATACAGTGCAAATCATTCACACAGTGTGCTTTCTCACACAGCAGTGACGGAAGTCACTGACAACAATGCAACCATGTGCAGATACTCCTTGGAGAAACAGTCGAGCAAATTTTGTAATTCTACCTTCTGTGCTTTACAGGCTGAGTTTGAGACTCGCCGTAACAAAATGTGCTAGAATATTGGTGCTTTAAAATTAAGCATTGGGCATTATGGAAGGTAACTTCATAATGAGTTCTCCTATTACTATTTAAAGCTAGAAATCCATAAGGAGCACAGTGAAAAATATAACATTTGTTCTCCTTATGTCTTGGAACAACTGTTTTTATATTTGTAGTCATCCTAACTGTTGTTCCAAACAAGATATTCAGATAGTCCCCAGCCTCATGCTGTATTGTATTTATTCTGATGTATATCTTATAGCAAAGCTTTGTCTGTATTGAATTAATTTGATTTTTTTTGTGTTATTGTTTTTATAAATGCTGCTTTTTTCTCACAGAACTTCCCACTTTAGGGAAAAAGAAAGATGTGATTGCTTTAAAAATGGAAGACCAAAAACAAAGCTAGTATTCCCAAAATTCAGTGCACCTGGCATTCACTTTATACCTAATAAGCATCCGTGAATATGCAAATGTTCACTGTCTCCAGTAACCTCATTAATTTATTCCTCAGGCAATCAAAGAATGTGAACCAGTCCTCTGCTACTAATACTGGAAGTGGTACGCCGCTCAGCATTGCTAGAATCAGCTGAAAGCACATTCTGCATATTGAAAAACTGTTTCATCTTCCTTCCTTCCTTCGCCACTCTGATTCAAACAAAGACTTCCTACCTCAGTTTACATAGCTGACAGCAAAAGTTGAACAATGCCAAAAAATAATTAAGACATATATATTTTATATATATGCATCTCCACGTGCACATATACACGCTGGGAAGATAAGTAGTTTAAAGAGACCTCAGCAGAATTCCGGTTTGAACACCACCTGAGTTTTCTTATTTATTTATTTGGGGAGGGGAGAGCTTGGGAAGGGGAGGGGGGGTGGGGGGAGAAATGACCTGCTTCCTACTCTGCAGAGCAGCTGAATAATCTTTTCCTTTGCCCACATTAAAAGCCCTGAATAATGTTTATAAAATGTTAGGGAATCCCGGTAGGTTTCCTATTTAACAAGCCATGTATGACAAATCACAGTGTAATGTACTACGTTCTTAATCTTTAATTAGAATGTGAATATCTGTGCGAGAACGCAGTTAACTTTGACACATTAAATCTTCTGGTTAAAGTGCCTTACAGGAAGTGCAAAGATGAAACACTGCAACAATCTACTGCCTCTCTCCATTCACCCAGACAGTTGGGGAAGGATGATAACATCTTGTAATACCTGCTCTGTAGTAATTAATCGCTGTGGTATTTAGGACCATTCAAGTAGACAAATATGACAGAGACAGGGACAATTAGGAACCTTGTTCAAGCTACATTAACTTTTCCAGCTATTACAACACAGCAGCTCAAGTTTGCTTGTAAAAGCTGCAGAGGGATTGTTATGCATTAGCCGTGCGATTATTAATGAAAGAAAAGGAGAATTGTGTTTATTGTAGTTTGAAAATTGCAAATAAATTTCAATTATCTGCTATGTCATTTTGTTAAACATGCATTCTGGAAATGCCTTTGTACTCTAAATCATGAGCTACTTAGAGCAAACTAATACTAGAAAGCCTTTGGGAGATATAAAGTCAATATTTTTGTTGAACTGGCCTTCTTTCTTGTTGAAACTGGAGATAGACAGAGCTACCTGAAGATATTTCAGATAGTTAGCAAACTCCACAGACACTCTGGCATTCACCCTGCCTCCGTGTACCAACAGACAGTCGGATCAGACTTCGACGCATCACCGGCTGAACCTGCGCTCTGCTCCACAAGAACAAGAAAGCTCGACTCCCTTACCGATCGCATGCATAAAGTGCACACATATAAATAAATAAGCAACTGGGGGAAAAGCCCCTCAAAAAAGCCCTTCGCCTCTTTCCCATTGTCACCACAGTCATCACCAGAACAGACCAAATGAAACGCGGGGGAAAGATTTGGGACCCGGTATGGATGTGCTTTACTTTCCCGTCAATAAAGAGCGGCAAATGCACCGCAGATTGTAAAGTTTATGTTTTAACTATATATTTGAGGCAGCTTAATTTGCCATTGTTGTTTGGTACCACACGAACACATATCGGTTCTCAACATTGAGGGAGGACAGCCAGAAAACAAGAGAACTGGACAAACACTGCAAGGACTTTAGCATGAATATACACTTGGCGGTTGTTTTCTTTAAAAAAAATGAAATCACCTAAACCTGTGGCCCTTTTATGTTCACTTTCTGTGAATATTTGAACTACAGTGTCTTAGCAGCATGAATGCTCACAGAAAGCTAATTTGAAAGTCATACGTGCAAGTGTTTGTGGAAAACGAATTCTAAATTTGCATGTGCAAATATTTGCACTGGGTATGCTGCCGTCTTCCCCCAGTCAGGGAGCAGCAGCACTGCCACGTGCCTCGCCCCACCAATCCCACCCGAGGAACCCAGCTTGAGTTTCAAATATTGTGTCAAATTTGCCCAGTGAACTTGTTTACGATCGAGCCCCAAAGTAGAAAAAAAAGAAAGTGTTAAAAGTCTATGAAATGTATTCGAACAACAAATGTTTGCAACGATGGGAGATGCGTAGCTGGGCATTTCGAAAGCAGAAACAGAGGCACGCTGGCACAAAACAGAGTTTGTTAGAAAGTGTTTGCTCAGCTCTAGTAAGACTGTTTTTACCTCCTCCCTCCTTCCAGGGGGTGAAGAAGAAAAAGAAAGGGTAAAAATACCAGTCAGAACGGGGAACATTCTCTGCCCATCTGCCCAGTTTGGTCAATCTATTAAAATATTACCCTTGAAATTCAAAATATTTGTGAGGCTCGAAGTGCTTTCTGAACATGTAGGAAAGAACTCCACCATTTATTTGCAGGTGAGGTCTTCCATGCTTTTTCTGTGTTTTTTTTTTTCTTTTTTTTTCTTTTTTTCTTTCTTTTTTTTTCAGTTTTGGTAGTTGCAAACTACAGTGCCACATGCGTGCCGTTTTGTGCGACCTGCATCATTGTACTCTAGAAATAAAAAGAAAAGCCAGCTTAGCCCGGCAGAAATCTGCGTCCCCACCCCAGAATCTGTTGTCACAAGATGAAGGAGGGAGGGGGCCGGGGCGGGGGGGAGAGGGGGGAAAGCAGCTCAGTGCACAGCAACAATTCCCCCTCTCAGCTGAGCTGCAATGATGTCAGCTTTCTGATTACAAACTGCTTATTTATGCTTCAACAGCTGCCAAGAGCAGCAAATAAGTGGCTAAAAGAGTGTCTAGACCAGGCATTCAGGCCTCTATTGTTTGCTGGTTGTTACCTGGTTGACAGCGATGGGTACAGCTGCCTGGTGTGAAAGAGAGCAAGGGATGGGGAGGCAGTGATTGACAGAAGGGCCCTCGAGGTCAGGCACAGCCAGCCCCGATGGCCCCATGGCTTTATGTTCCCCACTCTAAAGGGAAAGCGATGGCTCTGCCTAGAGGTTGGAGGTGAAAGGAAATGTTTGAGGGTAATGAAAAAAATCCTTTAGCCAAATTTGTGATCATGAACAGTTGCTCTGGGGAATTTAAGCCCAAGCGTTAGGCAGTTTTCTCTGTATGCAGAAATGGTTATTGGTGGCCACTGCAGGAATAATAATGTGGTACATGCATGTGGGCAAAAATGTATCTTTGTGCAGTCCTTCACACAGGAGCTTAAAACTGCGGGAAGTTTTATTTTTATTTAGGTTAAAAACTGATAACACTGCTAAAAACTGGTACTATGCGCTATGAAATTCATTCTGCTCCAGGGCTAGCTTGAAAAGCATTCCTGAGCTTTTCTGAAAAAATATTCAGGTATTCGGGAGGGAAAAATAGATATTAGGATTAGGCGATGATCTATCAAAAGGTCCCATCTACTCACTCACTGAACTTTGCTCTCTTCATTTAGATTCTGGAGGGACAGCCTCTCTTAAAACAACTCGGTGGGAACAGCTAGCCAGTGAGCAGGCTGACCAAAATCCATAAAATGCCTTTTTTTAGCCGATATAGAGATGTCCTCAGTCTGGTTCTGATCTCACACATGCTAGTGTGGTCCAGGCATAATCCTACTGAAGTCAAAGGAGTGGCATCGATTCAAGCCAACTGCAAGCACTGGCAGGCTGACTGAATTTCTCACCTCCCACCCTAGCCTACCCCCACGGTGGGATACTGTTCAGCGAAGAGGCAAAAGCTCTCAGAAGTTTTAAAAATATGAAGCCAATGAATTGTTTTTAATAGAACAACAAAAGCAGATTCAAAAGTCTTGGAGCAACATGCAAAAACTATGAAGATAGGGTGTACCCTGGCAAAAATTAAAGCTTTTTTTACACTAGCAAGTCCATTCCTACCTTTGCCCAAACACATGCAGATTAAATTGCTGGGGCAGCCATGAGTAGAATTAATCTTACATTCCTGTTTGGCATTTTCTGACACCAGGCAAAGTCCTATGCCAAGAAAAAAAGTTGATTTTCAGAGCTTGTTACATGTGACAGAATTATTAAATGTTTTATGACCATATGGTATAATTTTTTTACTGTCGTATTTGAAATAGATTATAATTAACAAATGAGTAACCTTTCTCCAGGAAAAGATAAGAAAACACTAAAAAATAGTCTGGGCATTAGTACCAACTAGAGAGGTAAAAATACAACAGAGCACCTGAGTAGCACAAGCTTGATTTGGGTATACAGTTGGCTTTCTACATATCTGATGCAAAAGCTGTAACTAAAATGAAATCATGTTAAATTAGCTGTAAAAAATAAGTTGATTTAATTAAGCACAGAAAGACTTATTAGATATAATAAAATGTTAAAAAGTCAAATGATGTGCAGTTACATTTCAGCTAACACTGCTCAACAAATCCACCAAATTTATTCCTTTCAATAATGATCTGTTTTGAGCATTTAATTAGATAAATAATATTTAATCACTTCAGCAAATTTGAACTAGAAAAATTCCTTGTCATCAGTGGTGACTCATTCTTGCTAATATCTACCTTTAAAGAAAAGGTAAAACTAGGTGATCTTCTGAGGCAGCAAAGAGTATGAGACTAGTACAAATCTGTCTCTAGGCCTCATTAAAAAAACAAGGTTTGCTAAACAAACTATTATTTACAGTGAGAAGTGTGTATATTTTACTGGGAAAGAGTATTCACATGTTTGCCTCTTTTCAGCATCAGGTAGTATAAGTAGATGATAAGAAAAGATACTCAATAGATGTCCTATAATTCATCATAATACTGTTTCATTTAATAACTACTTTGCTGAAGTGATTGACATGATTACAGGAAAATTACTTCAAATTATTCATCTCTTATCTAACATCTAAGATGTCCTAAACTTGCATGAGAGTTAGCATAATGGGACCTATTAATTACTAATGCTGCAAGACCTTCACTACTTAAATATCCTTTCTACCAGGTGTGCTGTGTAATGCAAATAAAGAAATACAAACCAAAATGATCTCTTTCCAAGACAGTGTCACCCCAAGTTTAATAAATGAAATACCAAGTGCAAAAGTCTATGGCCCACCCATCAGTTCAAAATATTTAGATGTTCATATCTTTTATTTTTTATCTTTCTCTGTATTTCTCTCCCTTTCATACGTACGTACATTTGCAGGGGTTGGTACATGTGTAGAAATAGGTATGTGAACAGTATATGGTATATATTGTATTTATTTTCTACTCAGAGGTATTGATGTACAAGGCTGCTATAAAAGACAGGCTAAGTACACAGTCTCTGCCCTAAAGAGCACCTTTTCATCTCAAAACCCTATCCATCAAATGCTATCTGCTCAACAAAATTTACTCCTATGAGTAAACACTTTGAAGCAAAGAAGCATTATTATCTGTTAAGGGCAGGGAAGGTAGAGCAAAGATGGCCAGAAGCTGTATTTGTCCTCTCTGCAGTCTGGATTTAACAGCTGATGTAAATTAGAGCAGCCTTACGCTTACACCCTTGGCTTTCTAAGAGCCCTGATGAAAACCATCGCAGCAGCAGAAATGAGGGATAGGTCCTTCCTATCCTTCTTTCTAGCCCACCTGTGACACGCCCATAATTCGAAGGGTGGCTATGCTGCTTTTTAAAGCCACCTAGGACAGAGAATGTTCCCTGAGGGCCTGATGCTTCAGTGTCTTACACCTCAGAAACACACTTAAACTCTGAAAAGGAGACCCATGCAGTTACAAGCTCTCATTAGTGCTGCGCTAAACTCCCACTGCAGAGGGAAGGACATGAAAAATCCTGCTTTATTTTCTTTACGGAATCCAACCTCGAGTCCATGATCAACTGTCTTCTCTCCCTCTCTCTTTGCTGGTTTTATTATCATGACAAGTACCTTAAGTTCTATTAATTATATTTGTGATGTTGAAATAAAGATACAGGAAGTATGGGACGGAAAACAAATCAAAACACACAAAGAAAAAAAAAAACCCAAAGGTAAAAAGCACATAGAGATCCCATGAAAATTGATTGTTACTGACCTATGGCAAGTGATCAAGCCTAAAGGCTCTGGGCTTTCTGACAAAATCTAGCTTGAAGTGCAGCCTCCAATAGGAAGGCGAGTTGCCCAAGTAAATTTCAGGTGGGAAACAAAATACTGGACTTCTAATACCCTATTTACCAGCAAATGTGGAATAAAAACATCACATCTATCACACACAGAAAATCTAAAAGGGAAAGATACTCTTGAACCCCACCTGATAAACTGTTGGAGAGTTTCTTAGTGTATTCTATACAAGAAATACATATAATTGTTTCTAAATGTGCAAATAGTCTCAATGAACTAGGAAACCCGCCATGAAGAAACATTTCTGGGAGAACATTACGTTAAAAAAGGCTGTTATTTATTAAGGATAAGGACTGATAGCCAAGCCTATGCTTTTGTTCTGAATGACTGCAACACGATTAGCTTGTGGAATGCAGCAACTACAACATCTGAATACAGGACAGCCAAGTTTAATCCTAAATCTCCTTGCTTTTACAAGTGAAAATTTTCAAAACTCTCCACTCTTCAGTTTTTTACTTCAAGGCGACAAACCCTTCTGAGGTTTATTTTTTGAATAAAAAACAACTTTTATTTTATCGGGTAGTCACTACTGAAATGGTATGAAGTCTTCTGGGACCGGTAAGCTTTCATGGAGCCACTCTGGTTTTCCTGTTATAACATAAACAAAATACTGCCAAACCAGGGATGCTACAGTGTGCAAGGGACTTCATCAAATCTCCATTACTTCATGCATCCATAGATATTTACTATATGGACTAAACTGATAGGTATTTAGTGTTTATAATTCTGCAACTACTAGTAAGGACTCTGGTATTAGACAACAATATGTTCCTCCACTCCAAAAGTTAGAATTCTGTAGAAAACAAAGTATTTGTAAAAAACTCCCCTGCACGGCCAGGTGCAATTATATCTGGCTTTTTATACATGACATTCCAGAAACCTATTAGCTGGCCAGTAAATCTGTTTTTCAGTGCTGGCTGTCAGCCATATTGTAAAAGAAAGACACAAACAGTTGTTGAACATCATGAGCATCACGGTAATCGTAAGCTTTGCTGAGCTCCCATGGCCAGAAACCCCTCCCTCACCCAGCATGTTCCACATAGGCAAAGGTGCCTTCAAAACTAGCCTGGCCATCACATGAAGCAACCTTCCAGGTTACCTGTTGAAGATACATCTTGTCCTCCACCTCAGCTCACTGGAACCAGAGTTCTATCATATTTGTGCACTCTTAAACAAGGTGGAGAAGTGACAGCTTCTACATAATCACCTCAGCTTTTGCCTAACATAATAAGATAAAATAATTCCCAATCATATAGCTTGAACAGCATCATATCTACATTGGCGTTCTAGGCACTTAAAATTTTGCCAAGAAAATAGTGATTCAGGCTTGGAATACTCTTTTTTTTTTTTTCCTCTTCAGTGTATCTGCACCATTTAGTACACCCTGCATGTGACAAAAACACACAAGTGATTGGCTTCACATAGCTCCTTTATTACCTTTGAAATGCTGACAAATACCACTGCATAAGGGATGCAGCAGGATGAAAATGGAATTAAAAAAAAATAATTAAAGCCGGCACCAGTTCACATTGTTTACTAATAATAAGGGATGTGCCTGAGAATACAAACTGATTCAGAAGAAATTACTCAGATCTCTAATTTTTGGATCTATCCGCTTCTTTCTTTCTGGCAGCCTGTAATTCCCATATTCTGAAGGCCTTCAATTTAATCTAATATTCAACGATATATACAATCTCTGCGCTGAAAGTGCTTGACTATTTGACCTGCATACCGCAACCCAGAATGAAGTGTTCACATGGAATACCGGAATGGAATGGTACTGGGAAATACCTCCAGTTAAGTCCCCCTAAATGGAAAGCAGCTCTGACAAGTCTCCTTTGGTTTAGAGAGTCTTGCCTAATGGATTAGAAAGTCTTGTCTAATGGATCAATCAGAGGACTGGGACAACAGCAAGAAGAAACAATGTTGGGGAACCATCGAGTCCATTGAGTGGTAAAACAAATTTCTATGCTTAGTGCTGGTCCTTATAGAAACATAATTAAGAGGCCAAATTCACTGAGTATCTGTACCAGCTTCTGCTGATGTTTGGAGTAAATCCTACTAGCAAAAGAATGAGTTGGTGGGAGGTATCACTGATGCACATGTGGTTCTCACTGCTTACCATCTTGGCTGAACTACAGCCATTCAAGGAGAAAAAGCATGACCTTCTTTGCTGCTTGAGCTAAACAGCCTGGATTTCTAGTTGAAATATCTGGGAGGTGAGTCCTTTGTAAGTCAGTTTGCGGGAGGATCCTCAACACACACAAAGACTAATTGGCAGCAAGTAGTGTTGGTAACTCCTACACTGTTGAGGAACTCGGGCTTCCAGCCACTTCTGCTACTGCAGGAACTTAAGGACTTTGTGATGCCCTTGAAATCTCTCTCTTTCTTTCTGTGTCAGGTTGTAATTGTGACTTTTGGTCTGTTTACTTACAGCCTAAAGCTGAGTGCAGGATGCTGGGAGGCATTTTACAACCTGTGATAAATGAGGGGGTTGCTTTGCTAGACACATTGATTGTACAGCAGCCTGTGCTTGAAGGGGTTGGACTTGATGATCCTCTGAGCCCCTTGGCCTAGAAAAGGGCATCAGCAAGAAGTATGGTGGAATCCTGACACCAGCAGATGCCTTTCTAAGAAAAAGCAGCAGTGTCCTCTGCTGCAGGTACTGCAGGTGCATCCGTCCCTCCTAACAGTCTAAGCTCACATTGCATGCCTAGAGTAGGGAGACCCCCAACAGCAGTGTGTCTGCTGTGGGACCCAGGGACATGTCCTCGTGCAAAGACCTGCATTTGTGCCTCAGCAACCTCCTAGCGTAAATCAGCATAAGGTTTGTTGGATTAGCAGAACTCCTCTTCTCTGCCCTGTGGTTTCCATGCAAGGCATGTGAACGCCCACTTGGGATGCACCATGGAGTGTTCCCTTCTGTGGGAAAGAGATGGCCAAAAAGCACCTCCCCTAGCCAGAGAAGATGAATGACCCTGAGGTAATTTTAGAGCGTGTTTGGAAACCACAACTTTTTACGCTCCCTTGTAAGACCAATCTAAGCGGAAGAACAACGGCCTCACTGGTGACATACCAACATAGAAATTTTTCTTTGTGCCTCTGATTCAAAGCAGTAGAAGTCTTGCATGGCTATCTCGCTGAGAAATGCTGCTCACAGGTGATTATAAGTGGCACGCTGAGTAGGACGCACCGCTGTCAGAGCCCTGTGGACCTGAAAGTGGAGCCCTGTAAATAATGCTTCATCATGCAAACGGGGATGTCACCTCTGTGCAGGCAGATGGTGGTATGAGTGGGCTCTAGGCATCACTACTGAGATGAAGTGAGACAGCACTTGTGACAACTTAATGCTGACTGAGTAACATCAACACAAGTCTTCTTTTCTGTTGTAGCTGTCTTAGGATGTCAGAAGATATGGATCTGAGATTGAAAAGACACTTTTGACAGCATAATGGCTGAAACAGTTTTGAAACATTTAAAGCAACAATAAAACGCGAAAGGGGAAAAAAGGATGAGGATAATGGGGTGCGACTTCTCAAAGGACATGAGGTTTCATTTATCTTTGAATAATTTTGTGTCTTCAAAACTACTTCTTTCTGAAACTGCAAGTCACAATTTTCCAGAAAAAGTCTGTCACGCACTTAGGCATCTCCTGAAGGCAGCACTCCAGCTTAGTACCTTTTTCGCTGTAACTCTCACCAGTTCTAGCTATGCTGGGTTCACTTGCACAGGCATAAGCATGATGAAAGATTTTTTTTAGGATGCTCATAGTTCAGTCACACTGTTCAGCTTCCTAAAATCATGACCCATTTCAAAACACATAGTAAAATGAAACAATAGACTTAGAACTGCACACATTCATCCACAGAAAATAGAAGAGGTGTGCAGGTCTTTAAACACAGCATCCAGCAATCTGTCTCCTTGAAAACCAGAGAGGTTTTAGCACGATTTTGGCCTATTGAAAACAGAGAAACAAAACCAAACTCTGAAACAAAACCCTCTGGTTTTCATACCTGAGCTCCCCATAGAGGATCCCTCAATACTCTGCAGGAGTAGTCCTAGAAAAGAACAGATAAATATAAAAATGTGATTAATGTTCTAGCAAATGATGATTATATCAAAATTATAATCACAGTGATTTGCATTTCTGCAAGACTCCATGTTTCACCTGTGACTTTGTAACTGAACACTTGCAATTTGTTTGGGACTCTTCTGCTTTTAATTTTTTTTTTGTTTTTGTTTTGTAAAATAAATACATTCATCTCCACTCCACCTCCCTTCAAGAAAGTATTTCTTTTTATGGCAAATCTTTAATAAAACGGAAAAAAATCAGAAAAAAATAAGGAAAAGACTTTAAAATTTACATATAAAATTCATTCCAGATTTGTTGTATTCATTACTTTGATGTGGAGTTCAGAGGCTGTATTAGTACTGTACTTCCCCACTGCAGTGTGATTGGACTTTCAGAACACTCTTCCACACAAATTAAAGGGTGCTCTAAAAAAAAAAAAGGTTTAAAATTTATGCTATTCTGTGGGGAGTAATTAAAACAAATTTAAAAATCATTAAGAGAAATGGATAATGCTAGCTATTGTTTTCTTCCTCAAAACATTTAAGCTTTCTTTTCTATTTAGCACATTAATACATTTTTCCTCTGTTAGAAATAAAAGCTATAGGCCCAGTTCTGTCATGGCGGGGGGGGGGGGGGGGGGGGGGGGGGAGGGGGAGGCTAGGGTTCACCAAGGATGATAAGCCTGCATGAATTTTACGAGTCTCAGTATCAAGGTTGCCCTCGCCCAAGGGATTTAAGAATAAGGGGGGAAAAAAGAGAAGGCAGATGTATGAATAACTGGCATTGTAAATCTTCACCGTGGCAACCTACAGCTAGAAAAAGTCTGTGATGGGTTCATGACTTGAGAAGAAAGCGACACAGCAGAATGTGAATGGATTTTCTTCAGCTACTTAATACACTGCTTAGAGCAGCTTAAGGGTGTGCGTGTGAGAGAGAGTATGTGTGTGAGAGAGAGAGAGAGGGTGTGCATGTGTGTAAGGGGGGGGGATCTGTGGAAATTTGTTAGAAGGAATTACTAGTGTTATACAGCTTGCTAGGGCTTGCTTTTTTTTTTTTCTTCCCCTTATTGGGGGAGGCTGTAGGGGAGGAGGAATACCATTTAGTCTCAGAATATAAATGGCTGGATTTTGCTTGGGAAAAAAAAAAAGATGGTGGGGGAGGTGCATAGAATTATGCAGGCAAGTAACAATGAGCAAATTGGACCCTTAACAATACAGCACAAGGTCATAGCGAAAGTCACCAGAGTGGGGTGGTGGGGGTGGCTGGTGGTAGAAAACAGATCATGATAAATAGCTTCCCATTTTGCAAAATCTGGTAGTTAATGAAAATAAGATGCATTTGAGTTGTCTATGAACACCTGATTTTTTCCCCCCTTTCTCTCTCTCTCTCTCTCTCTGGTCCTGCTGATGTATGAAAGCAAAGCACTGACTCTAATTGTGCAATTATAAAACGGAAATGATGCAGGTTTGGCAACAGAGAGAAAGAAGGCAGCTCAATAACATTGTTTAATAACAAGCAAATAAAGCTCAAAGGGGAAAGAGGTGACTATTTCTGCTTTAGACTCATTAAGGAGCCTGAAACATATTGTAAAAGAGTGATATTTAATTATGGGCTGGGCTGATAACATGGAGCAGGGCCTCACTGGGAGAAAGAGACCCTATGCTCCTAGGAGCGAGCAGCTCCAAACATCAATTACCGTGATTATCTACCCGGTGCTTAGAAAATGCACCCGTCTCCGTGTTCTGGCAGCGACCCGTAAACAGGCATTGCATAGGCAAATTTATGGGCACAGTCAGCTGGGGCCAGGTGGGAAAGCAAGCTTCCCATTGGCGACTTCTGTGCAAAAGGAGGAAAGAAGCAAAAGAAAGAAAAATCTGTCTTCTGCACTACTGAAAGAGCAATTTATTACCGAGCATTTGCAGGAGACAGCATTTGTTGCCCTGCTGCCTTTTTTGCCTCTGTTGGCTGTCTGAATGAGAAATGGGAGTATATTAACCAACTCATGGGTTACAGAAGACGGCTTGGCATGGGCCCATCAAACTTTGCCGTGCTAAGGCGAGTCAAAGGTCAAGAGAGCGTTAGCAGCCGAGATTTAGAACCGAGTGCATCTCTTTAACCTTAACCGCTGGGAATGGATGGAGTCACTTTATTTCTTTAGTCAGGAACTTGGTTGCAGTGAAAGATGTCATGAGGAGGAGGGTATCATCCAGCCTGGAGCAGATGGGAAAGTGTATAGTGCAGTGAGACGTAATATTCTTTAGGGGTCACGTAGATAAACTTAAGAAACACCTTTGCTGTGCTGCAGCTCCACGTTTACCATCAGGCCTAAGGACTGGATGTTTGCCCTAGATGTTTGTGCATCTTTGTTAATACACCATAGACCAAAGAAGTAGAGACTAACAGTGAAAAGTAGGTGCCAAATCCATCTGAAGCCATTTAATCTTTCCATCTATTTGCACCAACATTATTTTCACTGAGGAAAATCCTTAGTAAATGGAGCATGCTAATGACGTGTGCACTGAACTTTATTTTTAATGGCAGAGAGATTTCTCTGCCTGGAAAAGCAGTGTACAAGGCACAGGTTGCTGTGACCTGGTTCACATGGTTCCTGCCTGCCTGAATCTGCCACAGGGCTATTGCATGGCCTTGAACAAATCACGTCAACTCTGAGTATGTCTTCCTCCTTCACCAGTCCTTCTGCACCCATGAGATCCTTGAAACAGCAAGGTCTGTTTCAGTGACGTTTGCCACGTGCCCTGTTTCGCCTGTAGTCTCTGTGGGCTGCAGGAATCACCAGGGTCAAGCACAACAGGGAATGGTTTGGCTCCACACCCAGTTCAGACACTCATTCTGGGTGTGAGTTCTGTTAAGCCATCATGGTACGCTGTGCACCGATGCATGAAGGGATCTGTGCAGAGGACCATTTCTTAAATTGTTGGGTAGAGGTATGTCACTTGCCATTTAAAAGTAGCCCGACATACACGTACACCCAGATGCCCAAGCATAAGAGAACACTTTTTCTCAGAGGTTATGATTAAGATTCTGAAATTCTGAAAAAGAGACTATGAAATGGGGAGATTAAAGGGGAAATGTAGCTTTAAGTAAGGTCAAGATTTCACACAACATGTGTATCGAAGGAGAGGTGTGTTTTGTTGTATGGGACAACAGTCTTTTGAGAAGACCAGTTCTGTCTATTCTAAATCCAAACTAAGTATTTTTAGACAGCTTTAGGTGTTCAGCCTCCATGGCCCTCTATTGTGGCTATGTCTAGACTCAAACCAGACAGGTCAATAGTGAGGAAAAGGGGATGAAGATACTTTAAAGTACAAAATTCCTGGGATTGGGAGGAGATCACAATATTTAGGATAAGATTGCTTTTTTTCCACTTTTTTTTCTCCACCTTTTGGGTCTGTACAGCCCTTAGCACAATGGGGCTTGATCTGTAACAGAGAATGAGTAAAGAATTAAAGAATTAGTGAAGCATTTGTATGCTTAAGAAGACTAGGATCTCCACCAACTGACTGTGAGATGACATCTGTAGGGAGTCTCAAAGAAGTGGTGGTCCCTCTCTTAGCAGCTGTACAGCTGAGAGTTCATTGTCCTGGCCTGAAACTATATATACAGGACAGACCAGGACAGAAAAGTTGTGAGATACACAAATGAAAGGACGCAGCAAGGTACACAGTAACATTAAGACCGATGCATTCCCAAATCAGAAATTATCTACCATTGGTCTCAATAACATACACCGTGTCAGGGAGAACTGCAGGAGCAAGTAAAACCGCTTTTTATTAATGGGCAACATTAATAAATGGCTCCCAAAATAAGTGGGAAGATTGCAAGGATCATATCCCATCCCTATACCAGCAGCAGCCCATTGACCTCATATTTCAAATCAAAAGTAAACAGGTTGGGGAGTGAGCGAACAGGAGGGAAAGGAGTTGGAGAAGCTGGTTGGTAAATAATCAGAAAGAGGGATTCCACACTACTCTCCCAGCTCTGAATTGTAAGTACATCCTCTTTATCCCTCCCACACACACATGTAGTAGTACATACACAATTTCAAAGGGCTTGCAAATGGTTTGGTCAGACACTGGACCACTAAAGATAAAGAGAACAATTAAGAATATTGCATAAAAATGAAGCAATTTCTTTGCATCTGCATTCACTATGGAGATGCCTTTCTCTAAGCCAATTATTTTCAGATAATAAACACAAGGCGATATCAGAGATCAAGTTGTCAAAAGAAAAGAATCTTAAAGAAACTGACAAACAAAAAAAAAATCACTAGGATCATCCATTGTAAAAGTTCCAAATAAACATTAAAATAGTCAATTAGGAGAAACACAATAAAAACGACCATAATATCTCACAAGGTCTTCAAAAAGGCACACAGGCAATCTGAAGAATCACAGATCAATTGACTTTACTCCAGTGTAAGATAAATCATCTGAAAAAATAAAATATTTTAACAGGCCATGGCATAAGCAAGCCAAACTGCCTGGTCTCTTAAAAGGTAAGTTGTTCCTTTCTAATGTATTGAAATTCTTTGGCAACCAAAGAGAAGACCAGAGCTTTTCAATAAGCTACCAGGATTTGCAGAAAGACGTGCCCTAACCAGAGGGCTTAAGGAAGTTTAAGTTTCCCACCTCTCCCACCTTTTCACACAGACTAACCAGCAAGGTGTGCTGCATTCCTGGAGCACAGGACAGGAGGGCATTTGAGCAGTGCTTATCCAGCTGAAGCATCTGTGCTTTTACATGAGTGACACTTCAAAGGAAACACAGGACTTCCAGTCTGAACTGCCTTTTGGGTCCATGGAAGAGCCTCCCAATAACAGCATCGTTTTATATTTTAAATATCAGGCTTTTAAAGTTTTTACTCCAAACACAACCACCCAAAGCAGGGGGGCCTGGCCAGATTTTTCTTCTTTTTTTAAATCTTGCATTTTTTGTTATGAATGTCTCCACTGTACAATTTTATTTACCAGTGAAATAGTACTGGGATAGCAGAGCTGTGAAGGATGGCCTCAGGGTGTTCCGACAGTGCAAGCGGCAAAGGGGTTAACGCTCTGCAGCCCATCAGCGGTCTCCCAAAATCTCTGTGCACCCAGGCTGCGCTCATATTTATGCCTAACCTACTTTCCAGTCACTTTTTGTGCCGTCACAGAGCTTTTGTAGATGCACCACTGGGGGCAGGGAAAATGTAGAAAAAAAATGTGCTCCAATTCTGTAGCTATTCACCTGATTCTTTTGCAAATTTGGCCCCGTACTCCCTGTAATTCGCGAGTTGATAGACACTCAGGAGACTCCTAGCTGCTAACATTCCTGTCAGCCGTGTCCCAAAGAACAAAGGCAAGCTGAAGTATTTTTTAATTCTACCCTCTCAGCTCATCAACGCTGAGTTTACATAAAAATGTAAGAACATTACACTACACACACTGCTAATAATCAGAAACTAAAGCTTTGAAGTTTCCCTATTTTGCAGCTACTGCCATGACAGACGCTTGCCAGAGAAAACTCAGGGGGCATTTGTTTGCAAGCTTTTTGGCTAAGCGTAGTGCCCATTGTGCCACTTAATATTTCAGCTATCTCTAGTGTAATCAGGGAACAGCAGTTACTTATTTATCTCACGTCTTGCTCCTTGCTAGCTACCTACTATCGCCAGCATGACCTCTGAAGCACACACATTAATTTTACCTCAGTATTTCTATAACATCAATTAATAAAAACTGACTATGTTTTCAACAAACGCACATGTACTGATAAATGAGGGTCCTGACTTAATTGCTCCGTAAATTAAGAGCTCACAGTAGTGACAATAGAGAATAGTTTTAATATTTAAAAACTCATTAAATTTGTGTACATTTTGAATAATTAAAGTCACACGGCCACTTTAAAGAGCTAATTTAAGTTTAATTCTTAAATGTATATCACTGAAGAACTTGATCTGTTGAAAATTATCGGTTAATTTTCAGAACAACTTAATTCTGTTCTATTATTTCCCTGAAATTCTGCATTTATTTATATACCTATCTGTCCCTTCTGCCTGCCAGAAATTCCTTGCAACAGCAACTCTGGAATGGTGAGACCAACCTGTACTTTTGTCAGCTTTCTATCCATAGAAAACAGTGTAACCCTAATGTTAAGAATGTGTTTTTCTCTTTTCTATAGTGGATCATAACTCCATATTTTAATCCTTTAGATCTCTATCAGATCCATTGATTAGATTTAAATAATGGGTGTTTTGGAGAAAACAACTTTGTTTATGACTTGCAGCTGTGTGAAGTTATTTTGACAGAATTTGCAAGGGTTCATGGGAACGCCAGGTCCTTACAATTATGTAAACTCAAGGGACGGTCAAAGTTAAACCTTCAAACTGTGGGTCAGTACCATTTCCTTTTCCACTCAGAACTCTGGTTTTTAAAAGTGATTAGTATTTTAAAGGACAATATCTGATTTCCTGGCTGTCAGCAGAAGTACTGCTGACAAAAACTAGGTTCGCCCTCCTCTCTTGATTAGTTTTGTGGAGTTCAAGGGGACAACTCAAAAAAGAAAGCTGGTTCCCTTGCTGGAGATCATGCTCTGAATAGGACAGGAACAATTCTTAGTTACAGCAATTCACCTTTGTGCAGTTAACTTTTCTTTCTCCTGTGGCTCATATGTCAATCTTCATATTGTTACTAGTATTTAATCAGTGATTAAGCTGCCATAGAGTAAATACAGACAGATTGTGCTGCAACATTTCTATGTTCTTTCAATATTATGAAGTGTAATATTCAGGTAGGTGCTTAGATATCAAATTGATAGGCACTTAATACCTGAAATAAATAGAATGATTCTTGCTGAATCATTGCAAAGTGACTTAAGTGTCTAGCTGTAGTCGGGGAGATGAAGTGTTGTTCACTGACTTTTTAATGAAGAGGGGAAAATAGTGCAAATGTTATGTGACTATCCGTATGCATTTTAAAAATTAATTCCCTTCTGGTTTTGTCTTCCTTGCGCACTTATTATCTAAGAAGACCCTGGGAGAACAAATTCTGGATGAGAAGAGGAACAGGCATGGTCTCCAGAACAGCACATTTAAACCTGTATCGCTGAATTTTCACAGAGCATGCGCTCCAAACTCCTAGTCCTGAGTAGTCTCATAGGAAAACAATTTCTGACGATACTCAGGTGGATAGAAACATGTCACATCACTTACGTCTGCTCAGAACAGCTCAGATTTTGGCTATGGAAGACTTAAACTACTCACAGATTGGTCAACGATCACTTGCAGTGATCTTGTCTTAATGCCAAATAGAAGTGATGTAATCTCTGCTTCTTTAAATTCCTTGCTTATTTATTCAGATTTCATACCTTAGCCTTTCTAACCACGGAGCTGCATGGGAAAGTTACAGTCTGCTGATTCTCCGCTGTAGCCCGATGTCTTTTTCAGCATCATTGCTTCTCAGAACAGAATTCCCCATCCTAAAAGCATGCCCAACCTCCTTTCTTCAGAGAGGTATGCAGCGGTGAAATGTATTTTGTTTGAACTGGGGTCCAGTTTCCCAAGGGGTTCTAATCTCTCTAAGGAATAATGCTGTACTCTTATCATCATTTACCTCTCCTCCAATCTTTGTGTCATCTGCAAACTTTGTCAATCACCAGTTCATGTTTTCTCCCTGGTAGTTGATAAGATGTTAAATAGTAAAGGGTCACAGCTTATCTTTGTGAGACCTTGATAGAAACACACCATTTACAGCAATATTTGTGAGATCAGTTAACTACTTTGAATCTATTCAAGGTGTGTCACACACACTTTGTATTGCTGTACTTCAGTAAATCTATTCTGTGCAAGACTGAGCGATAAGCCTAACCTATATATGTCTACCATGTTGATATGATTACCTATAACAACCAAACTTGTCAATCTCCTGTACCATGAAGTTCAGAGGTTGTGAGGGTTGTGATTAGCCAATCTGCGACTTGACAGAGCCATATGTCAGCTCTTTCTCTGTGGTACAAAAGAAACAAAGGCTACAAAGGCTACTTGGAGACCTCTCTTGCTGCTGCCTGGCTTTAGGTATTGGGAGTTTTTTCCTGACCATGATAATTCCTGGCTTTCTAACAAATGGACGTCTGAGTTTTCTACTAGGGACAGAACTGTATTTGATCTAGACAATCTTTTTCTGATAGGCTTTACAACATTAAGTAGCCTTTCCAAGACAGCACGTTTTCTTAATTGACTTTTCTTGCTCTCAGGTTTTACAAATGGAAAAAAAACCCAAAACCAAGTGGCGATGGCTTGCTAGCATTTGTAGTGATACTCCATTTCAGTCAGGGAAATGTGGAAATTTGTGAACAGAAACTAAAACCTGAGACTAAACCAGAAATGCAACAATACCATGAATTCTAAATGTACATACTGTACTTAGGTCTCATTAACTTTTCTCTCTCTTTCAAAACCAGACAATATTCCTCAGCTTAACTTGAGAACAGTCCACACTCTATGTTCTTAAGGACAAGGTTTTAAGGTCCATAACACCTAAGTATGTTTTATTATTCCATATAAAGTACTGAATTTTTCCACTCAGGTCCTTACAATATTTGTGTAATTTGGTAGTCCTTGACCTGGTGACAGGGGGGAGAATCAGAAAAGTGACATTCTTTGCAGTACTGACAATACTTGTGTTTAAACCATGTATAGGGTGGCGATACCAATGTGAAAGCCACAATTTATATAGCTGGCTGCTTTCAGCAGCACACGCTGGAGGATGAGAAAGAGAGAAGAGCACATTAGACAGCTGAAGCTGTAGGGCAAGTTAAGCAAGCAGACTACAATTACCCAAGGAGGGACTCAACCAGGAGAAAAGAATTAACATCCATAGTCTCATGAAAATTGCTTATGATCTGTAATGACACAAATTGGCATATTAGCTCGAGCTTCATTGGTGAGACAGCATTAACTAGTGAAGGGTGCCTCTTAAAATAGGCCTGAGATTTACTTCTAGAATCCCTTTTGGCCTTTTTCTGCAGCTTCTAGAAAGACTGCAAAACCTGTACAGAGACAAAATGTTTGTGCAGAAATCCCTTCACATGTTGTCAGTCCCAGCTCCGGGGCCTTACATGGGAAAGGAGAATCTTTACATTGGTAACACTTTGCACAGCACCTGGATTTTCTGAATAATGTCTTAAGCACTTAACTATTTGTTGTGCTGTTTCAGGTAATGAGTTGTTTCAAAATAAAACATAAGGTAATAAGGCTATATAGTGTTACCTGACCTAATGTGTTTAATGCAATTAGTACCAAAAGAACGTGTTCATAATAGCAGCTTGAAAACATGTTTAACATATATAGTAAATAGTGTATACAAAAATCTACTGTGCAGAAAAGAAATTAACTAGGAACAAATTGAATAGGATCTGAGAAAACGATAGAAAACTTTCTGTGGTGTTTTGAGCAATTCTGTGGGAAAAGTGCAATTTTCTATTAAATATTAGTATTCTGATTCTAGAGTGATGGGCGCCAGTGCAAGAACCTTGACAGATGGATGGGTAGATATTGTATTATTCTCAGTAGGATGCCTCTATAAGGGGCATTAACTGAAAACAGAAGCAAGACATTTGCTAATATATATATTATATACATCAGAAAACAGAACCTTTAAATCAGCCATCCATGTTTCATTTAGAACATGTTTTGTTTAATATTTTCTTTGCCATGTTTTACTTTTTATTTTAACAATGGTGTTGTCCTACATTGCCCTCCTTCAGCATTTCCCCTGTTCTCGTACATCCAGACCAATCTCTTAGAAGGCCATCAAAATCTTCACAGCTTATAATAGCTCATTTACATATTCACAGATGATAGCACAATGTTGTCAGGGAAAAAAAAAACAAACCCAAAAATTCACTGACCAAGGTAAATTAACATGTACCTTAAAAAACAATGCACACAGTATTTAAGAGTCTATATGTGTGTGTGTAAATACATGTATAAACATATTATGGACACACAAGTATTTATAAGTGTTATATACATATAAGTGTATATATATACACACACATATACACACATCTATTTGTGTTTGACATTTGTTGTTCCACCTGCATCCTGGCCATTACCATTCCAGTAATGGATCCTGTTGTGCATTAAAATTCCCATTGTGGTCCATTACCACTTCCTTCATTGACAGCTCTATTGCTTCATGAGCTATTGTGCTATGTATGACATTGATTGGAGACACTGGATACACATTAGCAACATCACAACACGCATAATAAACAAGGTGTTGCTCTGCGGTGTATACCAGGAATGGGCACAACGCTGTATAGCCCACTGCAAACTTCCACACTGGGGCACCGTGGGCATCCCTTCTCCTGGGGGTTTGTCCTCCAGGGTCAGAGCCAGCTCAGAGCTGGCACAGCTGAGGGTGGGATGGTGCCTGGCTGTGAGGTCCTGCCTTGACAGCCCCTGAAGCAAGCCCCCAACCCTGGGGACTTGCTGCCTTTTCGGCACCTTGACTGGTTATCAGCCAAAACTGTAGCAAATTGTAAGATTTTGAATGTTTTTCTTCTCCTCCTTGCAGTTAACATGCTTTAGTAGAAAAGGAGACAACATGAAGTGCTCTCAAACAAGTAGCTCTCTGTGGCAGCGTCCCATGCCCATATTTCCTCCACGTCAGCAACAACTCTGTTGCTGTGTGCAGTTCTGGGCCCCACAATTCAAGGAGGATGTGAAGGTCCTTGAATGTGTCCAGAGGAGGGCAACAAAGCTGGTGAAAGGGCTGGAAGGCATGTCTTATGAGGAGCAGCTAATGACTTTGGGTTTATCTAGTTCGGAGAAAAGGAGGCTGAGGGGTGACCTCATTGCTTTCTACAGCCTCCTGAGGAGGGGAAGTGGAGAGGGAGGTGCTGATCTCTTCTCCCTGGTATCCAGTGATAGGACATGTGGGAATGGTTCAAAGCTGCACCAGAGGAGGCTTAGACTGGACATTAGGAAGCATTTCTTTACCGAGAGGGTGGTCAAACACTGGAACAGGCTTCC
>NW_008795029.1:6366738-6377668 GCF_000699145.1 Aptenodytes forsteri
TTCTATTCTATTCTATTCTATTCTATTCTATTCTATTCTATTCTATTCTATTCTATTCTATTCTATTCTATTCTATTCTATTCTATTCTATTGAAATTTCTACTATTCTATTCTATTCTATTCTATTCTATTCTATTCTATTCTATTCTACCTCCTTTGCTGTATGTTTGAAATTCTTGTTCCATGCAGATCCCAAGTCTCTTCCTGCCTTGTCTCCCCTGTTATTGGTTCTGGTTCATTCCAGCTCTTTCAGCCAACCCATGCAGGTCAACCATCTTTGTTGAGGACATTAAAAGCCTTGCAGTTCTCACTTCTACCTAACTAAATTATTCCGCTATCTACAAATTACAGAGATACTGCTCACCTTTTGGTATTCGCAGTACTCCACTATTTCTCATTTCAGCTTGCCTGGACTCTGACAAAATGGGTCCTTGTCTTGTCTCGTGTTCCCACTGCAATTCAGTGTCCAAAGTGCGCTGCACAACATACCTTTCGCTACCTTCTTCCAGAATTGTCATGGGAAGAAGAACGAGTGATAAAAGAGGTTTGTTTTTTTTTTCTCTTCCAGAAATTACTTAAGCTGCTGCCACTAATGAGTGTCCTACCCTCATTTGTGGCAGTTTTCTTGTAATGTATTAAAATAGTTTTAAAAGATACGCAAGAAACTCTGTGTGCAATAAATTCTTCTCCCTTTATTTTTAGTCAACCCTTCATACATCTATTGTGCAGTGGATCACTGGGTTGTTGCAATCTATTTCTTTTTTTCCCCTGTTAACTCCCAAAAGTTCAGTGCTTGGAATAAAAAAGACCTGGTAGTAGATAGATGAATGTCCGATTTTTACACTGATTGGAAGATACGTTGGATATGTTTCTTGTATGGAATAAGTGCTGTAAGACTGAAGAGTTTCATTCTATTTCCAACTTTTCATTTTTTTCCTGGGAGCTTTGCAGCTGTGAGATCTTAAGTTTCACCCATTGTGTTCCTGGGGTAGGGAGAGCTCAGTCTCCGTTGCCGTTCAGCCCCTCACTAAAATGCATGCGAATGGTGCTACTCCAACACACAACACTGTTCCACTGTGCCATGAGTTGCAAATGCCAAGCTTATTTCACAAAAGCAGCCACGCACAGAGCAGCTGGTAACCCCGCGATTAGTGAGTTGGGCTGTATTTAGGCCAATGGCAGCTTCCAACAACCTCTCAGCTCCCAGTCCTGGATGCCAGCCTCCACAACCTGATTCACTGCTGCTTGTTCACTGTCCCTCCCTCCCAATCAGGGTCACAAGTAACTTGTTTTTCCAAATGCCATTCTGCTGTGTGCTTCTACCTTAAACCACTTGGGAGGCTGGTCAAACGATAATGTATTAGCCATCACCAAAGCACTGCCTTGCAAATTGTAAGTGTTGTGCTACATCTTTACAGTATTGTGTCATATAACTACTTATGTTCGGAGTTTCCAAATACTGATTGTTTTTAAAAAAGCAGATTTTATCTGTTGAGGAAGGTTTTTCAATTGAATACTGAGAAAGAGCTGACAGAATTATTTTCTTAATCTAACAAACTACCTGTGTATTTTCCTTGCTTTGACATTCTCCCTGGGGACTGGAGGACTTAAAAAAACCACCAACAAATGAATGAACAAACAAATGAAGTAAGAAAGTTTTGAAGGTTTTTTGTTTTGAATGTATAATTGTTGTCAGTCAAAATAAGTAATACCCAATCTGTAGGAATTTTTGTTCTTAAAATCAGAAGTACTTCGAGTTCATTCTCTGAAAACAAAAAAATAATAAATAAAAATATAATAAATATAATTTTTCTGTCAGTGCCACGGCAAATTATGCATCATCATCATTCAAACTGAATGATAAAGCAGGCTAGCCCATAGATTTGGAACAGTAAACCTACTTAATCCTAAGATAGATGGTATTTCAATAAATGAAGTATTTAGAATTAAAAAAGTAGTAGTAGAAATATTTAACTAAGAGGACCGGGGCCATTACTGAAATGATGTCATACAATCTGGGAGGCATTGTCATGTTCAGTAAATTAGCATGGCCTAACCACAGCAGAAAATTTCCTTGAGCTGCAATAAAGACTAAATGCTTTCAGACTCCCATGATCCTTTGTAGTCATCATTTTAAAGCACTGCCTTAGTGAGCTAAACCTGTAAAGTTTTCTTTTGAGCGGCTGTGAGTTGATTAGATCTATTTCAGCCTAGTAGTGGTAATAGGCTCCTCTCTGTGAAACTGCTTAGCCTCTGCTCCCCTGGCAGCTGGAGAAACTGGAATTAATCAGGTCTGCTGGGGACTTCTTCAGCATCTCCGCAGGCCAGCGACTCTGGAATCATTTACTACAGAATCTTACTGTCAACTCTTTGTCATTTAGGCTTTTGATTATGCTTGCTTTCTTCAGAAAAAATGGAAATGGGTGACAGATTATCCTAATGCAGAATTTCACTAGTTACTTTTATAGGCATCTATTATCCTCCTTTGTACTGTCCATAAAAAGAATGTAGGTGTGTGCAAAGATTTTTGGGGGCAGAATATGAAGAATACCCTATTGAAATTAACATATTTCTTCTAATTAAAGTATTCTTCTTTCTAATAAAGGGACCCTCCTCCCTCAACAAACTGCATATTGTTTTGTCACTAGCACAATATCTGGGTTTCCCCCCTTTTTTCTTAAAAAATTCTTGAATATCTACTTACAATGCTACTGTCCAATAACACCAGTTTCTACTAAATATACTACAAATTCAGATTGTTTTTTTAAGTGTATTAAATATGAGCTTTAAGAATAATTGCATATTTACACAGACTGCTAACTACTCTGAGCTTCAGTGAAAAGAAAGTAAACAGTCAACACTGAAAAAAAAGGCAATTAAATCCGCCTTCTTTTCAGCATTTCATCCCACAGATACATGGTTCTATAGACTTGGTGCTCTGTCAATAGAGGCAATGGGCAGTCTCGTGCAGTCTAATGAAATCGTCATACCATTTGACATTTAAAAATGTGGAGTTTTATATTACAAACAGTTATGCACAGTGACAAAAATCACTTTATTTATATGAGAAGAAATACTGCATGACATTCTGAGACTCAAACATTTCATAGGTGGTGTAGAGAAATATTATGTAGCAAATGGTTGAAAATGATCAAAACTGGTGATTTATAAGAATCTTTTGTTTTATACACATATGTGCATTTAATAACATAAAGATATATTTATGCATTTTGATGACTAGTGTTCAGTACACTCTCTAGGGAGTTTGGCAAAAGATGTTTTCCACAAAAAAACCAATAAAGGGAACAAATTGTTTCTTTTCTTTTTCATTTTTTTTATATTCTTTTTTGTTTCTTCTTTGTTACTGCTGTTCTGTTTAATTTCATTCTAGAAAGCAGATTTAAACAGGAGTTGCCTTAATATGTTAAATACATTGAAATTTTAAAACTATGTCTGAATTTTTTTTTTAATAACCCCATTTAAAAAAAAGTAGGCATTGAAGCTCTAACAAGTTAAAAATTGGCTGTATTGTATGATTGCCAAAATGCCATAACTGTTTAATTATTAATACCGTGAACAATTCGGCAAATTACAGAAACAGGCAACAGCCTCCATGAGCTTGCCTCCAAACAGAAAAAGCCTTTCTCTTTATGTTCCTTAATAAACTTGGTAACTGCAGGAAGCTTGAACTCTAGAGCTATGAGATCTGAAACACATCGATGTCCCATACACCACTCAGATTTCTCATTTGTCCTTGTCTGGCTACATCTGCTTGACCAGCAAACTGGCATCAAAAACCAGAGGTCTAATTTTCTTCTGCTGACAACTAAATGCGATAGTTCATACAGGCTGGGCTCAGACAAGGAGCGGCGTGGTTATGTCGGCTAATTTAAATGAACTAGGTTTCTTCACCTAGTTTTCCACTGGGATGAAGGGTTCTGGCTAGAAATGATTCCAAACCTGAATCTTGTTGTTAGGCTACCAGGTTTGTTTTTGTAGGGACTGGCATCGCTGTTGCTTTGCCCTTGCGTTGCCCCTTCTTGTTTAACACCCCGCAGCCACAGCTGGTTTGTAGCCCCTTCCTTCCAGCCGAGCAGGCGCCGTGCCCAGGTGAGCCCTCCAGAGATCACCTCTGCTGCTCATCCAACAGCCTCCGGTAACGTGCCTCTTGCGCTGACGCTGAGCCTCTCGCCATCAGGTGGTGATGAAAAACCCAGTCTTTTTTCCCTCGTATCAAAAAAATAATAAATAAAAATAATATAAATATAATTTTTCTGTCAGTGCCACGGCAAATTATGCATCATCATCATTCAAACTGAATGATAAAGCAGGCTAGCCCATAGATTTGGAACAGTAAACCTACTTAATCCTAAGATAGATGGTATTTCAATAAATGAAGTATTTAGAATTAAAAAAGTAGTAGTAGAAATATTTAACTAAGAGGACCGGGGCCATTACTGAAATGATGTCATACAATCTGGGAGGCATTGTCATGTTCAGTAAATTAGCATGGCCTAACCACAGCAGAAAATTTCCTTGAGCTGCAATAAAGACTAAATGCTTTCAGACTCCCATGATCCTTTGTAGTCATCATTTTAAAGCACTGCCTTAGTGAGCTAAACCTGTAAAGTTTTCTTTTGAGCGGCTGTGAGTTGATTAGATCTATTTCAGCCTAGTAGTGGTAATAGGCTCCTCTCTGTGAAACTGCTTAGCCTCTGCTCCCCTGGCAGCTGGAGAAACTGGAATTAATCAGGTCTGCTGGGGACTTCTTCAGCATCTCCGCAGGCCAGCGACTCTGGAATCATTTACTACAGAATCTTACTGTCAACTCTTTGTCATTTAGGCTTTTGATTATGCTTGCTTTCTTCAGAAAAAATGGAAATGGGTGACAGATTATCCTAATGCAGAATTTCACTAGTTACTTTTATAGGCATCTATTATCCTCCTTTGTACTGTCCATAAAAAGAATGTAGGTGTGTGCAAAGATTTTTGGGGGCAGAATATGAAGAATACCCTATTGAAATTAACATATTTCTTCTAATTAAAGTATTCTTCTTTCTAATAAAGGGACCCTCCTCCCTCAACAAACTGCATATTGTTTTGTCACTAGCACAATATCTGGGTTTCCCCCCTTTTTTCTTAAAAAATTCTTGAATATCTACTTACAATGCTACTGTCCAATAACACCAGTTTCTACTAAATATACTACAAATTCAGATTGTTTTTTTAAGTGTATTAAATATGAGCTTTAAGAATAATTGCATATTTACATAGACTGCTAACTACTCTGAGCTTCAGTGAAAAGAAAGTAAACAGTCAACACTGAAAAAAAAGGCAATTAAATCCGCCTTCTTTTCAGCATTTCATCCCACAGATACATGGTTCTATAGACTTGGTGCTCTGTCAATAGAGGCAATGGGCAGTCTCGTGCAGTCTAATGAAATCGTCATACCATTTGACATTTAAAAATGTGGAGTTTTATATTACAAACAGTTATGCACAGTGACAAAAATCACTTTATTTATATGAGAAGAAATACTGCATGACATTCTGAGACTCAAACATTTCATAGGTGGTGTAGAGAAATATTATGTAGCAAATGGTTGAAAATGATCAAAACTGGTGATTTATAAGAATCTTTTGTTTTATACACATATGTGCATTTAATAACATAAAGATATATTTATGCATTTTGATGACTGGTGTTCAGTACACTCTCTAGGGAGTTTGGCAAAAGATGTTTTCCACAAAAAAAACAATAAAGGGAACAAATTGTTTCTTTTCTTTTTCATTTTTTTAATATTCTTTTTTGTTTCTTCTTTGTTACTGCTGTTCTGTTTAATTTCATTCTAGAAAGCAGATTTAAACAGGAGTTGCCTTAATATGTTAAATACATTGAAATTTTAAAACTATGTCTGAATTTTTTTTTTAATAACCCCATTTAAAAAAAAGTAGGCATTGAAGCTCTAACAAGTTAAAAATTGGCTGTATTGTATGATTGCCAAAATGCCATAACTGTTTAATTATTAATATCGTGAACAATTTGGCAAATTACAGAAACAGGCAACAGCCTCCATGAGCTTGCCTCCAAACAGAAAAAGCCTTTCTCTTTATGTTCCTTAATAAACTTGGTAACTGCAGGAAGCTTGAACTCTAGAGCTATGAGATCTGAAACACATCGATGTCCCATACACCACTCAGATTTCTCATTTGTCCTTGTCTGGCTACATCTGCTTGACCAGCAAACTGGCATCAAAAACCAGAGGTCTAATTTTCTTCTGCTGACAACTAAATGCGATAGTTCATACAGGCTGGGCTCAGACAAGGAGCGGCGTGGTTATGTCGGCTAATTTAAATGAACTAGGTTTCTTCACCTAGTTTTCCACTGGGATGAAGGGTTCTGGCTAGAAATGATTCCAAACCTGAATCTTGTTGTTAGGCTACCAGGTTTGTTTTTGTAGGGACTGGCATCGCTGTTGCTTTGCCCTTGCGTTGCCCCTTCTTGTTTAACACCCCGCAGCCACAGCTGGTTTGTAGCCCCTTCCTTCCAGCCGAGCAGGCGCCGTGCCCAGGTGAGCCCTCCAGAGATCACCTCTGCTGCTCATCCAACAGCCTCCGGTAACGTGCCTCTTGCGCTGACGCTGAGCCTCTCGCCATCAGGTGGTGATGAAAAACCCAGTCTTTTTTCCCTCGTATTCATGTGTCCTGGCTCTCTCTGCAATGCAGTAGGGGCCATGAGGCTGGGGCATTTTGGCATTGTCCCTTCCACAATAAAGCGTACGGTTGGCAAAACTGATGCAATCAAAATAGAAAAAGACTCACTAATTGAGCCGTTTAACACAGAGTGGCATGCCACCTGGAAAGCACCCAATCCTAATGCTGCATCTTAATGTGCACAGAGAGTCTTCCTCACCCTTTCAGGGGAAAAAAAAAAAGACCCCAACCCACAAACAACCAAAAAACCCACCCGCGGTTAAATTGCAGCTGCTTGGTGTCTAAATTGTGAGAATTATCCAAAAATCCTGAGTTTTATGTGCTAATAAATAATCCAAGTCCGAGAAATCACAGAGGGTTAAACACACTAAATAGGTCAGGTTTATTCTGTTAATGTTCATGTTCATGTTCTCTTTCTTTATTGAATACTTGCCCTTCTTTTATCCTTAGACTACTGTGGTCATTTGTCAATGACAATTTGTTGAGTTTGGATGTGTTCCTCTTCTCAAGAAAAGGACTTCAGATTAGATCTGTACAAATATTGAGGCAGCTAACCTTGGGAAGTGTCCACTGACATCACCATTCTTAGCTAATTGCAGATGTTCCGGACTCAAGTGGCAAATATTTAACAAGGAGGGTTTTCTCTCTCCTCGGTATGCCTCCCAGGTACTCGAGACACTGCGTTATTTTAAACAAGATGCAATATATTTTACCCAAGATCTGCCAAACTGTGCGCTGCAGATGTTCAAACCAGGTTTCAAATCCTATTGAAGCACATGTGAAAAGCAGGTACTGTAAAGTTGTTACTTCACAATGCAAGGCATTACAACAACTCCTTCTACATTGTTAACAAGCTACCTCTACTTCTTCTTTTGTGTGCAGCTTATTTTATAACAAAGCTATACATTGCCATATAAACTGTTTAGGGTAAAGCTGGTTTTAAAACCGGATTACTGGAAATAACTCCATCTGTTTTGGCAGAATCTGAATGGGCACTGTTCAGAAAAGGGGAGGTGAATTTAAGCTTCAGAGGAGAGGGCTAGGTAAATCTACAGGGCTACACAAAAGTCTCTTCTAGTTGCTGTGTCTTCTAATTTGGAGCGTACCTCTTTTTCTCTCTTCATCTAGTGCTGTTGCTCCAAGTTTCATGGAACTGTATGTCTTCTTCTACCCCCATTTCTTCTGTGGCTTGGCCTTTCCAACCCTCCTCCTTACCTCCCAATTTCAAACAAATCTTTTACCTTCTGTTTTACTATTTCTGTGGTTTCAGAAAAGTTTTCTTCATTTATTTACTTTCCCACCCAGAACTTCCTCTCCCTTTTACTTTTGTCAGAGGCACTTCAGACATGACAATCTACTCTGAGTGACCTGCAGCACTCTGCTCTTTTCAGCTCGACTGCTTGTCCAGCACAGGCTTTTAGAGCCACTGAGCCTCCAGAAGAACAAAGGAAAACAGGGAGGATATTGTACCATGAGGAAAGGCCTAAGCATCAGCCGGTGTTCAGGATTTTATTATTGAGGTATGCAACATCAAACTCCATCTTTTACCTACTGAAATCTCATAGTTCTCATACTGAGAATGCACAATTGCAATAACTCTTTCATCACACTTTTAAATAATATAATGCAGTCCAAAAAAATGTGTTTCAGTCTTTGCCTCTGTAGTAACAGCAATAATTTTCCACTCTTTTTGTTCCAATAGCATATATATGGACAATCATATAGCTTCTGTAAGCCTGGAGTTTGGGCTGGGTTTTTTTTTTCTGATTGATAATTTTTAATAAGTAGATACAGTAGAGAAATAGAGAGACATTGGAGCTTCTCATTAAAAGGGAGTAATTAAGAAGGGTAAGACTTTTGAACTGAATTGCTCTAAATGAACTGGGAGAGGTGCAAATCAGTCATTACAAAAATTATATAATTTTAGGTCTTAGGTTAAGTTCTGTGAACTGTTTAATGTCATAATTGGCTGCTGCCAAAATCATCAAGTGGAATGAAGTTCTAAGTTTAAAATGTCATAAACTCGCAGCATAAAGATTTATATAACACAGGTATCTGACCTACCACCACGTGGCAGGAGGTATTTGTTAAGTCTTATTTGACTTTTTCAAAATGGAAAAAAGAATGACTAGAGAAAGAAAACATACATCTTCTGGACAATATCAAAACATTATGAAACTAGTCTGATATCTGAGCAATGCATTCAGAAAACTGTGATAAACATAGTTGTTTCTTATTAAAAAATCAGATTTGATACTCCAAGTGGAAAATTTGTGTGTTTATTATGATGAATGAAAGTGATTAATGTCAAATCTCAACAGTGTGTATTTAGCAAGATTTTAATGGAACATTTCATAAACTAAGCAAACTCTTTCTGAGGTTTTGCAGCCATTTGATGGCTCTAACCCATATACATCTTCCCGATAGGAATTTCTTTACAATAATGACCAAACCCATGGCTGTACTTGATTATATCTGCATATTAAAATATAGGGTCAAATTATGATGTTATTCACTGGCCTAGAGAAAACATAGTGTTGCATGGGGTATTGCAGTGAGTTCAGGGGGACAAGGTAAGGACTGGGAAACACCATCTTGCAAAATGAAACAGAAGGTAACCACTCCTACAAATAAAGCCATACAGCTTGGTGATGTATGCAAAAAGATGTGAGCAACTCCATGCAGAAAGATGTAAGCAACACTCCTTGCTTCTTATTTCATACACCGTGATTAGCTTGAAAAAAGGCCATTATAAGAGCACTTAGAAGATATCCTACATATCCAGATATCCTCCCATTTTAACATGGGAGAGGAAGAACTTCTCATATCTGCAAGCTGTCTGCTCCTTTGGTTCAATAGAGAAACTTGTCTAGGGCAACAAAGAAGTGGGGAGAGGAAAGATGGATAAAAGAAAGTTTAATGGCCAGTGAAGCTGCCTACTCGTCATTTACAATCACATAGATGATATCTAATGCAGTTACTTTTTTGAGGGAAACAAAAAAAGTAAACAAGAAAGTATTGCCAGCTGCTCTAAGGGTCATCTGGTCCTGGCCTGCGGTCCATGGAAAAATAGCTGAAGCTTTATACAGAGCTAGGTAGTCATGTGTTTCTTGTTTCCAGCCATTTCTATGGACACATTGCTTCATTGCAAAGAAAAGCCAGAAGCCAGTGAGTACCTACTGCCTGTACAGTATTCACATTATGAAATCATCCAAGCTCGCATTCATACAGATATTTTACTTGAACTCCCCAAAAGTTATGCCTCTTCCTAATTTCTTTCTTACAAACACTTTTCTAGGTAAAAAAAAATTTATGCTTCATTGCAAAGAAAAGCCAGAAGCCAGTGAGTACCTACTGCCTGTACAGTATTCACATTATGAAATCATCCAAGCTCGCATTCATACAGATATTTTACTTGAACTCCCCAAAAGTTATGCCTCTTCCTAATTTCTTTCTTACAAACACTTTTCTAGGTAAATAACAATTTAACAGCCATACAACTCTTACAGGGGAGAAGAGGAGGGTTATACGGTTCTGCACAAGAGAAGCGACAGTCACTAAACGCTTTTTATTGAAATGTCATCCTTTGTATAAATACACTGAAAATCAAAGCTCTTAGAAAACTACCAGTCTGTCCACATTTACCTTCTCTTCCACTTCTTATTTTTTTTCCTGTTAATTAACCAGCCAGCTGCATTTCTGAGCTTTTGCTTTGGTCACTGGGACCTTTCATCTTTCATCTTGAGGAACTGAACACCTAAAAATGTGATTTCCCCCCCCACCACCAGTATTCACATTATGAAATCATCCAAGCTCGCATTCATACAGATATTTTACTTGAACTCCCCAAAAGTTATGCCTCTTCCTAATTTCTTTCTTACAAACACTTTTCTAGGTAAATAACAATTTAACAGCCATACAACTCTTACAGGGGAGAAGAGGAGGGTTATACGGTTCTGCACAAGAGAAGCGACAGTCACTAAACGCTTTTTATTGAAATGTCATCCTTTGTATAAATACACTGAAAATCAAAGCTCTTAGAAAACTACCAGTCTGTCCACATTTACCTTCTCTTCCACTTCTTATTTTTTTTCCTGTTAATTAACCCAATCCCAGCCAGCTGCATTTCTGAGCTTTTGCTTTGGTCACTGGGACCTTTCATCTCCCATCTTGAGGAACTGAACACCTAAAAATGTGATTTCCCCCCCCACCACCA
>NW_008795029.1:6377701-6388744 GCF_000699145.1 Aptenodytes forsteri
ACATTTACACATTGGTCTTTTCTTCTCTGGATAGGTCCTATTTGGAAACCCAACCTCTTTTACCCTAGACCTAGCTCCTAATTATCTTTTACCATTCAAAAATACAAACAGGGAAAACACTGGAGTAAGGAGTCAAGATATACTTTCAGAATAGTAAACCCACCACATTTATGCAGTAAATTTCTGCAGTAAATTTCACATGCAATAAATTTCATATATGTGTCTTTTTACAGGTACTCATTTGATTTCAAAAGACAGGAGAAATAAAAAAAAAAAGTTTAAGTAAGTTCACCAAAAATGAAAACAGAAAATCTGAACAAGTAAATAAAGTGACCAGCTGGAGTGATAACATTTATTTTCATTTCATTTTGCAGGCTTCTTTTTTTCTTTTTCGGTAACATATCTCTTCCTCAACTTATTTTTTCTGAATAAACAAGGCTCAGAGATTTAACAGATGCCACAACCAGGCAAATGTGCATCTCTTCTGTAATTTGTGCAGCACTCAGATTCACTTACAGTTTTGTTGGGCTGAGAATGTTTAGTCTCACTATAAAACTTACAATTTTTCTAACGCCTGAGACCAGGGCAGGGTTAATGGCAAATGGCTGCTTACTTCTTTCACTGAGTTCAGAGGTCGAGGCTGATGCAGAGAAGCCAGTCTGCAGTCCCAGCTTGTAAAGCAGACAAAAAACCCCCAGAACACACCACTGTGCACACGCATGTCAAAGCCTTTCTGTTTGCTTTCAGGGGTTAGAAATCAGAATTATTTTGATAGGACGGAGGATTCTGAGGACTGGCATGCAAATGTTCATAACAACTGTCCCACTTTGCTCCAGTTCCTGTTTATTACTTCTTATTCTTTACAATATCAGTAAATCCCTTCCAGGCTGCTGTTATTACTGAAGAGGGGTCCACCTGGGAATGTTTAGGTCCTTTAGTAATAGCCTTAGGCCCAGATTTAATGTCTGCTGAAAAAGGATTCACTGCTTAAAGGAAATACTGATGACAATTCGTTAGGGCATCATAAAAAAAAAAATCTGTTTCAACTCAGAAAAAGACTGCTAGATATGTGAACAAATATTGTAGGTTAGCCACTTACTGTATACAGACTGCAGGATACACAGTTGTCCTGTAGCCCAATCCTCCTTTAGAGGCTTGCTAAGCCCTTTAGACACACACACACAAAAAGTTCATAATGTTTTAAATTATAATATAAATCTACTGATCTGCTATTAATACAATTCCTGTTGCTGTCTGAGGTTTGAGACACATGTGTAATTCTTCAATGGCATTCTGTGTGTTATCTGGAAGGTCTCTCATTGCTGCTGCATCAATGCAAACCAGACTACACCCAGGCGAACAAAGGAAATTTAACTTTCATAAGTTGGTTTTAAAAATGCATTTACTTTGACTGCATTGAAAGAATCTAAAAAAAGATGAAAAGCATCTTTAGCATGCCAAAAACATCTGGTTTCATATTTTGAGACCAAAAGGAAATTGCATGAAGACTAAAATCTTGTTTTGATTTATATTATTATTGGAGGGCTGAGAAGCTGCCAGTCATAAAATAAAATTTTATGATGATAAATAAATAAGGAAAACAATCTGACAAAACATGTTGTGGAACAAAGCTCCATTTCAAGTTTAATTAACTGATAACAATGTTTATGATAGAAGAACTGTGCCACCAATTATACAGCTAGTAAATGCATGCTACCAACGCAAAGACTGGCCTATAAAAGCCTGGCTAAAAAGGTTTCTCCTGCAGCAAAATACTTCCAAACACAAAAGAGAAGGTATTCTCCATGTAGTAAATCACGCAGCAATTAAGACCCTCTTTGAAGACGTTTATGAGTAGGTCTTTATAGGTTGTATGACAGTTGCTCTGCTTCAATTGCACATTGTAAATTGCACAATAGTAGTAGTTCCTGCTCTCTAATATACCTACTGATAGTGTCTGCAGAAGCTTACAGTTTAGAAACTGTTACAGGATAGATATATCTGTGGGGAGAGAAGCAAAAAATAAACGTTTTCAGCTCTGCAGCACTTTGTCTTTTTCCAAAACCTTGTATGCAATTGTAACAAAGTGTTCCAGCAAGGAGATTATTTTAGAAACATGAAGATCAGCTGCGTACTGCAGGGAGAAGTGATCCTTAATCATACATGTAAGAGTTCAGCCTCTTTTCTGGTAACAGAGGCTTGCATTTAAAATTGCCACATACTTCCAGTTCTTGTGGTTTGAAGATGAGCCATGATACGCAGCACAAATCATTAACTTTCAGTTCAGTTTATACTATAATTTGCCAGTTACTATATAAAATGCAATATACAATACAAGATTACAGATATTATAAATCACTTGCTAAAATAATACTGACATCTGACATGATAGGTTAAAAAAGCTTGGCTCATATCATGAGACATTAACTTTCAGTTTATGCTATACTATAATTTGCCAGTTACTATATAAAATGCAATATACAAAATACAAGATTTTGTATTACAGATATTATAAATCACTTGCTAAAATAATACTGACATTTCTGTGGATAGGTTAAAAAAGCTTGGCTCATATCATGAGACTACTCCTTTTTCAACTTCTGGAATAATAAACCACATTTAGGAAGCCCTGAATTTGGCTAGCTGTAGGAATAGTACATTAGCTATTCAGAGCACATGCCTTATCACAGCTTTTCACCCCATTAACTGTAACTGAGCACTGAACTGTTGGTCAGACTACAACCCCAGTACAAGTCCTGCTTGTCCCTTCCTATCTCCCTTCCCTCCCGCTGTTCAGCTTAAAAAACACAACCCTGTCAAAAAAACCCCCAACCAAACAAAAACCCCCATTCAGATTGCACATTAAATAATATAGGAAGGAAATATTTCAAATGTTTCCCAAAAGAAAACATATAGTGGCATTTGTATATATCGACAGCAAAGGTTTTCAAACTGAATGGAAAGATCTCCTTTGTCAAAGTCAATGCTTAGCAGCACGGTAAACATTCAAAGGAAGTCAAAGAAGTTGTTGCAAAAAACTTCTATGGTTTTAAGCTTACATACATTTATTTCAAGACGGGGAAAAAAAAGATCAAAAGCATTCTGAAGAATATTTGTTGCTTTAGTAATAAGCCCAAAATACTTGGAATTTATGTTTCCCCAGGTTCTTTGTTGATCCACATGCAATAATTCCTCCCCCTTCTGTGTTTTGCTATTGCTCCTTTACCTGTCTTGTCTCCTCTCCTATTCTGCTAGAAATATGACAGTCTTCTCAGTCCTCTAGTTTGGGGATGTTTTTTATTTCTTAGGTGCATGTAAAACTTTTACTTTTTTCACCAGTTAAATGAACCTGGGGAGGCTATGCTTCTTGTGGTTTCTTCTGTGTGCATGTGCATGGAAGTTAACATCCTGTCTCCAGTCCTGAAGGGAATTAGTTCTGGCATGTTTCGACTCATTATCTTGAATCTTAATCAGCTGATGAAAAAAAAAATTAGTTCCATCAGCTGATGAAGGCCCAGAGTAATGAGTCAAAACATCCTGATCGAGACTCCCAGCTGCACTGAATGGGACTCTACAAGTTATACATATCCTCACTGCATTCTTACAATCAATTAATAAATTTCCCTCTCCTCTGCACCCCCCAAAAATAAACAGCTACAGGATATTAGGTCATGCGGAAGATTATTGTCTCCCTCAGACATTTGGTGTCCCCCTCCTGTAAATCTTCAGAAGAATACGTTTTACAAATCTTACCATGCTTAACTTCTTGAAAGCAAATTGTGAAAGGATGTTGTCAACTTTGGAATGCAGTCCAACCATTGTGATGGCCGTGAAGGTCTTTAAAATATAGCTTTAATACTATAACTGACTGAAACTTCTCAGTAATGTTTATGGTTTGGGGAATCACATTTTCTAACTGTAAAACAACAGAAAAAATATTTTCTTCCTCATACTGGTTTGTATCTAAGGCCTACACAATTAAAAGAGAACATGTACCTGCTAGAGGAGAAAAGCAAAAATAAATTGCACACAAAATTCTGAAAAATGTACAAAAAATTAAATTAAAAAAAGGACAAATACTTTTCTCTTTTCATATTCCATGATAATAGCTGTAGGTGCTCCTTATAATAACAGTAAGTAAAAGAGTTTAACACAATTATTTATTTCTAAATAAACTGTTCCTTCAAGCTGGTACATAAATATCTGGGGAAAACCGTCTGTATCTTTCAGATCCCTTTTGATTCCTTGACGCTACTATATGTCCAAATAGCCATGTTGCTCCCTCCCTTCCCTTGGAGTCATAGCTATGTGGCAATCTGCACAGTAATCATACCATACAGTTATCCCTGCATTAGTGACCTCCAGCCTGCATCACTGCAACTCAGACCTAGAAATTAAGCCATATGGCCTGAAAAAGCTCCACATGGGGGAAAATACGACAGAATGTCTGCTTAGCGAAGCAAATTGCCACATTTATCCACTTTAAGGTCTCCATCTTGATATTTAAACCTCTCAGTGTGATATGAGATCTCTGCCTCTCTGCCTATGAGATCACCTCCCTCTACACGGCTATGACCTGTCTTGATATCTCTATCGCTCTGAAACCATGAAACTGCTGGAGAGAAGGAGGAAATGTGGAGTAGAAGACACACAATCTTCACAGAAGCCACATCAAAACTTCAGGTTTCACATCCTGGTGACAAAACAGCAGAAACCGCAGACCTAACTCAGAACTCATGGCCCAGTGCAAAACTCATCTCTGACTTGTCTTTCCCTTCACCCACGCAAACGTGAATCAAGCTGTTTTTCCTCTAAACCAGTATGAAAGAGAAATTGTTATTGTCATGATGATGAATAAGAAAAGTGGAAGAAAGGAGGATGTGTGGATCACATGGATCTCATCTGGGGTGACATTAAGAGAAGTTAAACAAAATTAAAATGAATTTCAAAATTTCTTGAACAAACTCTGGATGTTGATATATAAGCTTTTGTGGAAAACTTTGCTTAGTTGTCTGTAACTCTCTCCTGCATCTCCCTTTATTAATCTTTTTCTGAACTAACATCACGTTCAAGCCAAATCTTCATTATCCTCTGATCTGACCACTACTGTGCTAGAAAGAAGAGACGGAATAAATAAGAATGCAAAGTACAGAGGAAACTCCACTTAAAAAGCCTGAGAAATCTCAAGCATAAGCACTGTAGAAATGCAGCACACAATTGTAAGGATGAAGGTAAAAAGATGTCCCCAAGGCAATCAGGAGGTTTGAATTTGTGGGATATAATGCTGACGATAGCTGAATAAGACTGCCATCATCTAAAATGTAGTAAGTATTATCACTAGCAATGTCAGTGCTACTGTATATACTATTTAAAAAAAATGAGGATGTAATAACGGTGGGTTTTTTACATGTTAAATGCTATAATAAGCAGTATATAAGAATCAGAAAACAGAAATAAGAACAGAAAAAAGATTGGTCTTTTACAGATTTTTTTTACCCTGATTTACATTCTGTGTCATCACACTGGCTGTTGTGACATTGCATATTTAATCAGGCTAGAACTGGGCGCTTTTAACTAGAATAGGATCTGAGACTGCTAATTTACCCTTGCTATCGACTTCACAGGCTCTTAGTGCAGCCTTATGACTTGGTAACAGAGGTCACCACCTGACTGAGATCCCAGTTGTGTGCCTATGATTTGACAGTCTTTATTTGACACCTGGATATTTCACTGGGTGATTAAATCAGTCCAAGCAAATCTGGGATGACCACATATGTTTGCAGATGTACAAAACTCAGCACTGACAGATAGGGTGTAAACCTGTCTGCGCTCCTATTGTTATAGTGGCTCAGAGTACTTTTGGCTCAGCAATATGATGGTTCTCAGTCCCAAAATTATAGACTCACAAAGATGGTTTGCAGCCACGCCTTTCCACTCCTTACTGGATAGGGCTGTGCTATTGCTAAATTCAGCCTTAGCATCAGCACGTACCTGTGTCATTTGTTGGGATATCAACTGAGTTTAGGTACCTTGGTGCATCCTACTGCTTTTGCCTTGGTATTGCTGAGTTTCCCTGCAGTTATGGTGTTCCATCTGTGACACATCTACCTGTTACACCAGGCCTCTCTTCTTTGGTCCTTTCAAGTGATTTCTTATTATGTTTTTTAAAAACTGAAAAGTGTTGTTAGTCCCCTTGATACTGTCTGGGTGGCAGCAGGTGTTACAGTTGGGACTACTAAATAGATAATATGTCTTCACACATGGGAATGTGACAGCATACAGAGCAAAAGGCATGCCTCATGGAAGATGCTTCTTTTTTTCTTCAGTTGAAAACAAAGTAATGCAGGTCTCAAAAAGGGGAAAATGTTGTGAAAGAAAGGTAAATAATTGCCCCTCTGGGTTTTCATACACAACCTACCTCACATGTGCAGCAATGCCTGAAGCTAATCTCTCAGTACTTTTTGTAGCTCCAGTTAGAGTGATATTTGGCAGCTGCTCGATGAATCTGGCTTATCTGTTGCCAAATGCGTGCAGTACGTGTGTGTGGCAACTGCTATCTTCACCAAAAAAAGATTGGCTCAACAGTATTTGTCACATTTTCCTTCTACTGTTTCTACCCCCAGGAATGTAACTTTTCTCTATTGTTAACCATTTTATTTTCCTGTCTTTATCTGGCTACAGTAATGGATGCTGAAGTGGTGCACTGTCCCACTAGACCCGCAGTTTGATCCCAGCCTGGTCACTTCTCTGCATACGTCCCCAAACTTGACTTGGTTTAAAACCACTTTCCTGCTTTTTATCCACTAGACTATTGCTTTTAGAAGTTGTCTACAATCCTTTTGCTTTTTCTGGTTTTGTCCTTACTGAAGAATAGAATCTGATAACATAAAGAACAGCTCACTCACCTGCAGGGCTTTCCACCATAGCTCTGCCTGTCCTGCTGCTCACACCAGTACGGTTACCGCAACCAGGGTTGCCAGTATGCAACCACTGTGGTCCCCAAACCACTTCTGGCTGTGTGGAAAAAGTGCATTGAAGCTAGCAAGGCATGTCCGTTTTGTATAGACTCCTCTTCTACTCTGGAGATGATTGGCCTGTAGTTTGTCTGACCAAATTTAGGAAGCAATGTAGAGGCTTGGAATAACCATCTCAGCCCATTTTAGGTACCTAAAATAGGTCAGAGGAATCATGTTTTAAAAGTGACTATCCCTGTCCTTAACAGAGAGCTTGGGGTAGTTAGCTCACATGTAGATACTTTAAATTTGACTGAGGCCCATTTTGTGTTGGCTTGGCTCAAGCCCTAAGATTTGTAGTCAGCATCACTAGGTATGCTAATCCACACTCTGGCATTGCAATAGACCAGGGAAGCTGCAGGGGCCCTCCTGGGTCTCCTCTAAGTGCTCGGAGTGAGAAAGGTCCTGTGTCCCATGTGGTCATGGCAAGGGATTCTTCCCAGGCACCGAAGGCAAGCAGAATCAAACAAATCTGCCAAAATTACAGGTTTCTGAATTTCAAATGTTGGCAGACGTGATCTTGGTAGTTTTACAAGAGCACGAGAAGGCCATCTGGGGTCAAAGGAAGGCCTCTGCCATTAGCCTGTCTTTCTCAGTAAATTATACCTAGGGAAAGGAGTATAAGAAAATTGGGCAAATCCAAGTTTTCTGGCTAAGTCCTGAGCTGGAAAGAAATATCAAGAGGTCCTCTGCTTCAACTTCCTTTGTAGTGTTCTTTGAGCTTTTCTCATTTTTAGAGGCATCCACACTTCCAGAGACTGAAGTTCGGGTAATAATGGGTATCTCAATATTTTTGGAGGCCAGAAATTTGAGATTCAGAACTAATACTAAAGATAAATAAGCCACCACAAGGTCATACTTTTTCCAAATTTCATAATTAGAAGCCTGGCTAAGGAAATAAAAGTGCAAGTATCATTCCATAGCATTTTCACAACGCTTAATCTCTCTAACCTCCTCTACTAGGGCTAAAATAGTTATAATGCAGATGACTTCTCAGTGATTCCCATTAGCCACAACAGCAAACATAGTTCACGAAAAAGAACACATTTTATGGAGACAAACAGCAGGACTTATCAAACTATATTAAACAATTTTATCCCAGCTTTTCTGATGCAGATGACTAGCAAACATTCTTCCAGAGCTGTCCTGCCTGGAATCTGCTAATAGTAACACACTGACAAAGTGATTCTGACATAAGGAACTGCACACAGTAAATTGGAGTCCCGGTTAAAAATAATGAGATTTATATTAATTCATTTTAAAATGTGGGTGATGAAAAGCTATGTTTGCCAAATAGAAAAAAAGAGAAGCTGATGAGGGGAAAAAATATTTTTAAGAGAACGCCACTAAAGCCTGTGTCTGATCTTTCATGAGACTGAGCCCCTCTTGAAAGGTATATTGAATACTTCAGGAGATCACCACGGTCCGAGTTGGTCCTCAAGGACGTGGGCAAGCAGAGCAACAGCACATACTGTGTTCTTAAAGGTTTTGGCACTGGTCCTTGTGTCACATTTATAAATGGCTGCTATGAACAATAAACAGGGTATCTCGCTCTTCCATCCTAATGTTCCTACTGTCAGCAAAGCTGTGTGCAAACTTGGTGCACTCCAACCAGCTTAATCCATGCGTTAAATATTCACGTGCAAAAGTTCACAGGCTTCATGTCCATATGCACAATGGCTTTTCCTCACCCAAAACAAGAGGCATGGAGCCTAATCTCAGTCCTTCCATGGTTGTTGGATCAGCTCTCACAACTCAGGTCCTGAGGTGAAGTAGCATCCTGGTGTATTGAAGTGGAAAATAGCTATGACTCAAGTCCTGAGAAGGAACAGTTTCTGATCATGCTGTCTACATAAGAAAGTCTGTCCTGGAAGCAGCTCTGGTGTAAACAAATTATTTCCCCACTGTAATCTGGTAAACTGTCTGGTATGCATTGAAGTTTGTCTATGGGAAGAGATCTGAAAAGCTGTTGAATGTGTCCAACAAATACTGAGCTAAGTTGATCCCTCTCATGTATCAGCGAGTAACTGTGTGTCACTGTATGAACATCCCATTGTAATAAGCCTATCTGCAATAGCAAACGAACAGTAAGTCAGATCCAGCTCTTAACAAAGTCAATGGGAGCATTTACATTGATGTCAATAGGAGCGTTTACATTGATTTCAATGGAAGGAAGATTGGACCACCAACGGGTAGATATCATTCTCCCAGAAACTAATCTGAAGTACAATAAAACCTGTAGGAATGCTCCAGACCTTCTTTGCTTGAGCTTGCATATGTTTTAGAGGTATGGTTCTGACATTAGTGTTTTAAAAAGGTAGTTCAGTGTTCTTTGCATAATATTCAGGCCTATTGTCTGCTCTCTTATTTTTACATAGACCACACTGTAAGCAGCTGCATTTCATCGTTTCCATCTCAAGGATGCTGGTTCAATTCAGGTAGTCTTTTACATGACTTGAATAATGTATATCATAGATGGAAAGCAAGTTCAAATAAGCCTTGCAAGAAAGCCCTCTTCCCTTGTACACAAGGACTGATCAGAAGGTTAAGAAGGGGAAAAAAAATGGCCTATAGCTGGCTTCAAAGATTTTAAACAGAAAATACATATAAGCTGTCTTAAGAAGAAAGGGTACATATCTGATTGGATTAATGCATCTGTATAATTAAACGTGTATAAATTTTACAGGATAAAGATGTTGTGGACTCTACTCTTTCTTAACAAAGAACCTGTCCTGTTCAATCAATGCCATCTAAGTAAAAATGTGATAATGAAATTACACATAGTAATAGTAAAAATAGCCCTTTCTTCTGCAAGCACTTTAAATAAGGCTCCTCAGAGGTGTTCACATATTGTAGGACTTAGAGATGGCTATCTGCATCTGAATTATTTCAGAGAGCTTAACATATCTCTGTAGATTGGGGAAGAAAGTTTAAAAAGTGTAAGAGAAAAGAAAAAAGAGCAGTAAAAAGAACACTGAACGTTTTTTCCCTTTTTGATTTTTCTGAACTTCTGAACTGATTTTGCTGAAGATTGTGAGCCTTTTTAGTACAAAGCAAGAAGCAAAGTGGAAATTCTATCTCCCCCATCCTTCGCAGCCAGGCTCAGTAATTCCCCAGGAAGAGTGCGCTCCATGTTTCTATGGCATGTCAGCTTCATTCATCATTTTTTCAGCACTCCATTTTGCAGGCAGTATGCCAGAGAAAGCATGGTCCTGTGTCCATACAGTCAATGATTATGCATACATTATCTCTGAAACAAACATGCGTGGATGCGTTAAGTTTGGCCAGGCACAGTCATAGGTTTTGGATAGATCTGAATCACCCACAGGCCCCAGGACATGCCATCGAGCATTGTGCAGACTTTACTAATGAATCCTATCGTAGTCGAAGGTAGGCCAGAACAGGGAAGCCTGACTGCTTGTTTTGTCTTCTGCAGGGCATTAAAATGCCTCCTTTAGCAGAAGTCAAGAAGCAGAACTAACAAACTTCAGGTTGGAATAAAGTAGAGCTGCAGCCCTACCACTTGCTATAGATTTATTCCTGGGAAACGCTCTATCAACTGTGTAAGAGCCACGGGAATGAGAAGACTTTCTTAATGGGCAGTGACCATCTTTCAGATTGTGACCTTGCCAGGACAGAATTTTATTTCATATTTTAAATAAATGATTTTATGCAGCCTCACATCATATTTTAGCCAGGAAGGCAAGGAGGATTTTAATTGGTGAAAAGCTGAATTTCACCAGACAAATGGATGTAGAAGCAATTATTTAGCTATTCTGTGTAAATGACCTTAATATAAAGGGGAGAAAAATGTCCTTACAAGTTCTGCTAGTACTAGACATTTAGGAAACTTGGACACAACTAGCATTTCATCATCGTCATTTGTATTTCATTTCTAAACTTTGCAGTGTGGGAAATCCCCTTAATGAAAAGTAGTGGGTATGTAGGTAGCAATACTGCACTGTTGGATGGCTCTTACAGCAGTCACTCCTTTAAAAGTACACACACACACACACGGTGTGCCCCCCCC
>NW_008795029.1:6388762-6395526 GCF_000699145.1 Aptenodytes forsteri
ACACCCAGGTGGCCCCCCCCCCCCCCCCAAGTTCCCTTATTATAATTTCAGGAAGAACTGCGTAGTAGCTCTTATTTTTAGCAATTAATGGTCTCTAATCTGCTAGAGTGAGAAATCTGCACTGCCATTAATTCATCTGCAGACTTCCCATTGTTTTGAACCGGAATTGTGCAGGGAAGTCAATTGCAGGAATGGACACTGTGCTGGTTTTGGCTGGGATAGAGTTAATTTTCTTTATAGTAGCTAGTATGGGGCTGTGTTTTGGATTTGTGCTGAGAAGAGTGTTGATAACACAGGGATGTTTTCGTTACTGCTGAGCAGTGCTTACACAGCGTCAAGGCCTGTTCTGCTTCTCACCCCACCCCACCAGCGAGTAGGCTGGGGGTGCACAAGAAGTTGGGAGGGTCTTCCCAAGTAACCATTACGCGTGATGGAGCCCTGCTTTCCTGGAGATGGCTGAACACCTGCCTGCCCATGGGAAGTAGTGAATGAATTCCTTATTTTGCTTTACTTGCGTGCATGGCTTTTGCTTTACCTATGAAACTGTCTTTATCTCAACCCCCAAGTTTTCTCACTTTTACTCTTCCAGTTCTCTCCCCCATCCTACCTGGGGGGAGTGAGCAAGTGGCTGTGTGGTGCTGAGCTGCCGGCTGGGGGTAAACCACAACAGACACTTCATAGCAGTTTAAATGAAATGAGCTTCTGCAATGAACAAATGAACACTGAAGCCAATCTAAGCCAAGAAAAGCACATCGACATCCCGAGTGAGAGCTGACCTGAAAGGATGGAACATCAGGTGCAATTGTAATTTTTCAGTTTTAAGAGACAGATTAAGTGCTGAGAGCAGCTGGCAAAATGATAGATTATTTAGAAGGATTTTTGTTTTTTTTTCTGGAGCTGGGTCCTGTTGTGAAGGTCAAGGGACAGGCCCTGATGCTGCTCAAAAAAAACTTTCTGGAGGCAAGATCGAGCCCATGCCACTGGTAAAGCTTAGTGTTTTAGTTTGGCCTTTGTATAACACCTACTCAGCCACCCATCACCAGCTTTATAGACCATCTAATGGAAAAAGTAAAGGCAGGCTGAACACATCTGGTCGTTTCAGTAGAAGTTTCTCCTGCCCTCACTCCCAGTGTTCCTTCAGGGGCACTGACTTTATTTCCTTAAGGAACAAGTTACTGAGCTCAGGATTTAATAAACCCTAGGGGATCAGCTGTTGTCCACACACCATGGCCCTCCACCCAATAACGCCTTGGATCCACAGAAGTGCTCTGCAGCTGAATGGACAAAGATTGCCCAGTGAAGAGCTTCTCATTACAGGGGTAGACCCTTCTCCCTGTCCACACAAACTATGATGGGGAGTGAGTGTGAAGAGCAGCAAATAAATTCAGGTGTTGACCACCTTTCAGGGGAAGAATCAGTACATATTTGTCCTCAGATCAGATCATGGTACAGCTCTTGCCCCATCTTCAACTCACAGGCGTACCGCTGTTGTGGTGAGATCAAAGAGAACATAGGAACTATGTAAGTGTGATAAAGATTAGAGGTTTCTTAATCATTCTTGCAATGTTATAGGCAACTTCAGCTGAAGGTATGTGAAAGTTCTGTTTGGCCCTCAGGAAGAAAAAGGCTTGGTATCTCTCCATGATTGTCGTACTTAATATTACATGTATATGATTGTATCACACATGATATGGGAAAAAGAAAACCAAACAGAGTTAAAACATCAGACTTAAAATGTTTTGTGCTAAGCATAAATAAATAAATAAATAAATAAACAACCCCCCAAACAAACCAAGAAGCTATGTCAATACTTGCCCTAGGAGATGTCTTCTGGATAGTTACTTATGAGGATTTTCCCTCCTCAGTGATGGAACTGTATTACAATGGTTATGCTTCTGGATAAACGTGACACACATAAAGACAGATTTCTGTCTACACACATGCACTCTGTAGTTTTTGAAACACCCCTCTCTCCAAATCTGTCATTAAATACTGAATTTTTCTCTCTTGCAACAAAGAAGTGTAAATGTATGAAGTAAAGTGCATAGATTTAGGTTGGTCTTATTCTACCTTTACTCAAATAAACTTAACAATGTTATCTGGTTTTGCCTTATCAGATATCATTGTTTGGAGCAACATGCCCCACAGAGTAACTGAATTGGTAAAAGTATACCGTATGAACCATGATCTTTTTGAAAGAACATTGCAGCCTGAGAAAACATTGAGAGTCTCTGTCTAGCATGCCTAACAAACAGGAAATCAGAAAGAACTCAAAAAAGACTTTATAATATATTACTATACTTTACACTCCAAAGGTCCTTTTCAAACTGTAAAACACTTGGTAAGCATTAGCCAAGAAGTTATCACAAACTTCCTGTCTGATTAATGACTTTTTTTTACCCAAGCTGCTGATGGAGTAATTGATAGAAAGAGGTGAGTGACCTTTCTAATTTCACGAAAGGAGTCATGATGCTGTTCAGTCTGAAGCTCAAAGAAGGAACTCAGATTGATTTCTGGGGAAATTGTGAGACAATGTCAGAAGAATAAAAAAGTAAATTTTTAGCTCTCCTTGAATTCCACATCAGAAATCCCCAGGGCAATACTAAACAAGTGAAAGTAATTTACGGATAGATAAGTGAATCTTTCTTAAGTGGATCATTTTGCTGCTCTTTTAGCAAAGATCAGAATTATGCTTGTACCAACAAAAATGAGATGTATGGCAGTGACTATTGCTGGGATAAGTCTCTGTGACAGGCTGCATTTCCTGGCCAGCCACAGAGTGTGAGAGGGAAAATGCTCTGCCTGAAGTGGAAGAGCTCTTTTTTTCCATCGTCTAAATTCATTTATTCCTGCACAAGAGTGGGACTCATTTCACTTACCTTTAACCATCTTAATGTTAAATGTTTGTTTTAAGCTAGTCATCTAGCCTGCCTCTATAATTAATGGATACAGATAAGCACTTCCAGAAGGCAATTCATCCCATCCTAAAATAGCTATCTTAGATAGCAATTTCTTCCTAGCTAAATTAGCCAGCTTAAACTGCTTAATTCTGGCACCTAAATTGGGTAAGATGAACCTCAAACCAAGAATTAGCAAAGAATAGCAAAGGCAGTGAAAGTATCAAGACTTGCACGGTGAGAACACAAGTATCTTGAATAGAAAACATGACAGTCCAAAGTCTTCTGTGAAAGCAGAAGAAATTCATGCTTAGCAAGCTTGCCTAGGCTGGTAGAAACATCTGTGCAGGACTCTGTGCTGCAAGATTCTTGTAAGCAATGAAACACTAGTGCTGATAGAGAGAACCATACTGGATAAGTCAGTGAAAGCCTTTACAGAAAAGCAGAACTCCGAGTACTTTAGTAAAAACATACTTTGCACTAACCTATAGTTTGTACTCAGTGCAACTCTACCACCTAACAGTGTCAGGCCTTCAACATGGAGGAAGCTTCTGCCAAAAGACCTTGCTCTGATCCAGCCTTCAGAGCCTCTGCATTTAGAGCAATAGAGTTAATGAGATAAGAGGACCAGAATGTGTAGAAGAATCCACATACCTTGGGCCAGGTATGAGCTGGCAGGATGGGAAAGCACATCGTATGAAGCCACGATATGGCTTCTGGGTATGAATGGTGTACTGCCCACAGCTCTGCCACAAAAAAGAAACCAAGATTCTTAAAAAATAACTCAAACTTCATTTGCTCTGTAAAAAAATGACTTGCCGGAGGAGAGGTGTTCAGTAGTGGGAAGACTAACCTCTCTCCTAAGGAAATTGGGTGCATCTCAAGTGATAAGAGGGGAGGGGTATGATGAAGTAAATTACTCAGCTGATTGTTTTAAAGGCACAGCTTTGCATTTATGTGGGAAAACATTACATTTAAAGACTCGTTGTTGGCACCAAGGAGTTGGAAATAGAATCAGGTCAGATTCTCCTTTTGTTTACACAGGTGTAAGTAAAAGAAACCAAACAAACATGCTGCACCTAAGTGACCAAACCTGACAGTGTTTTCAGTGGACGGTGGGTACAGACACAGGTGCACTTGCTCTACCCACCCTGGGAGGAGGGATGCCTGCACTACATGGTTATATTAGCAGTGTGATGCCCAACCTGATCAATTGTTGTGAGAGGCAGGCACTCTGTGGGGCTGCTGCCTTCACCTTGTATCCAGAACAGATCTGGCCCACGTGTTGTTGAGTTGGAGTAGAGGCAATGCAACACCTCTCTATATACCCATACTCTTACGTATGGAATTGAGAGCAGAACTCGGTTCAATATAAACTTTAATACTGAAGCAACTGGAATCTTACTTCATTTCAACTCCCCAAAAGCCAGGAGTCTGGTCCATGCCCTGAGTGTCCCCCTGAGATCAATGGAGAGAGACAGTAATCTCTGCGTCAATTCATCCTAAAATAGGCGTGTCTAAAATAAATGGAACAACCCATCCTCTGCTTCTCTCTTTCCGCAGACTGGAAAAGAAGCTTAGATACCATGTTTGGACCAGATATCCAGCCCTTATAAAGTTAACATCAACTGAGATGAATCCAGTCCAAAAGACTATTTTAAGGCAAAGATAAATCAGTAATTTCACCATAAGAATTATTCTAAGGCTCTTGTAGTTTTCCCCAAGCCAAATGTCACAACCCCAGGAAATTCAGTGCTCAACTTAAGCATAAAAGATATCCCAATGTATTTAGGTACAGAAATGCTACTAAGACATATGAATAACTTTAAATGCTCTCTGAAGTATTGCACAGAAATACATAGCATGACTGTAGTGCCAAATTAGACCAACTGATTTGTAAAGCCACGTTAGATCACTTTTTATATCTCACAAATGTCCAGGCACAAATAAAGAGCTTAACAATTTATTCCCATACATTTTTTATACTAATGAATTCCTCGCCTCACTTACAAGTTTTTAAATAAATATTTTATACATTATTGCTGATAATCATTTGGCTATATGCTGTATCAAGTTACATTTCATATAGCAATAAACACACACCAGTGTAGTAAGATTAAAGCAGAACAGAGCATGAACACATTCATATACTCATGCATAAGAGTTGAGGGAGACCAATAAAAGGAGAAATCATTTGTATAGTCTAAAAGTGGTACATCAGCCATTTTCTGGTCCTCTCCATACAGGGAGAGCTCCACAGTGTGTGAGAACAAATGAAAAAATGAAGCAGTCAACTGAAGTGCAGCACTTTTTTTATAAGTTTTTGCCTAGAGCAGAAAGGAAGCATATATTCCGGTATGGATAACTTATGTCCTTGGAGTTTAAGGGCCATGAGCTGCAAGAGTCCTTTTTATGGTATAATTTTTCTTAATCTGGTTAATGTTTGAATAGGAGATAAATAGCTTTATAATGAATAATAATAATAATTATCACATAAATAATTGCTTAAAGCAATTTTTTGACTGTCATGGAAATTAGGACATCTAAGTTATCTTAAGAATAAGGAGATTATGACATAATAGAAAAGGATTTTGAGGGAATGTCTAAAAACAATGAAACAGTGTCAAAGATTATGTGTCAGTTGTGCCTGCGTTTAATGTTGCTAATTGAGACAGGATGACATGCTGGGAATAATTTTTAGGCTTTCTTTTACATATATGAGCTTGTAAATTAATGAAAATTTAAGTTTCTGAAGAGTGTATATACTTCTGCTGGAAATTCTTATTTTTGCTTAATAAAAAGCATTAAAAATACAGACTGAAGCATGTAAACAGAAATGAGATAAAATAGCACATAAAATGAGGAAATATGCATTAAAAGTGTATGTCAATGTTCAAGCAGCAAACTGCAAGCTATGGAAAACTACCATTGAACTGCTGCGTTCACAATACTCTGGCTTAAAGATGCAGCTACAACATGAACGTCAGAACTGACATTACAGCTTCAGTGTGGTTATTGATGTGCTGCTTGCCTAGAGAAGGTTATACTACCTTTATATATCTAACACCTTTTTCCTTTCAATTCTGTTGTTTTTTTTTTTTAATGCACACAAAATATTTTCCTTCAGAAGAAGACTGAAGAAACCATGAATCATACATGACAGCTGTCAGTTAAGCACTTCTAGAAGACACTCAGATACCATATTGATGGAAGCACTCCAAGAAGCTGAAGAGAACAGTCCTGTGCTATCAGGAAAACTGACATAATAGTCTAATAAGTGTTTTCCGAATCTTAATATTTGGGAATTTGTGATCTAGAGCTGACTTATCTCACAAACAAACACATGCCACTCATAGGCTACTGGCAGTAAGAAAGACATGATAATTTTAAACTGGGACCAATGATAGAATAAGGAGTAAAAGGGAAGAAGTTAACATGCTCACACGTGTAAAGATAACAATGACATTGGAGTATCTCTCTTAATTTGTTAAAACACAGTAGAAATTGCCTAATCACATTTATCCTTTCTAATATCTAGTAATATATGTAATTTGCAAGCTACATTTCAGAAGCTCCTGAAAGAAAATGTGACTTCAGTTTGTATCATATGTTGAGGTCTTATCTGGGGACTCCCTGGAGCTCATTTTGGAAAGTATACTTTCTTAACATACACACCAGTTCAGCCCATGCTCCTTCATCATCTGGTATGTCCTGGTTTCGGCAGGGATAGAGTTAATTTCCTTCCTAGTAGCTGGTACAGTGCTGTGTTTTGGATTTAGGGTGAGAACAATGTTGATAACACACCCATGTTTTAGTTGTTGCTAGGTAGTGCTTACACTAGTCAAGGACTTGTCAGCTTCCCATGCT
>NW_008795029.1:6395673-6398828 GCF_000699145.1 Aptenodytes forsteri
CCCATGCTCTACCGACTGAGAAGGCTGGAGGTGCACAAGAAGCTGGGAGGAGGCACAGCCAGGACAGCCGACCCAAACTGGCCAAAGGGACATTCCATACCATGTGACGTCATGCTCAGCATATAAAGCTGGGGGAAGAAGAAGGAAGGGGGGGACATTTGGAGTGATGGCGTTTGTCTTCCCAAGTAACCGTTACGCGTGATGGAGCCCTGCTGTCCTGGGGATGGCTGAACACCTGCCCGCCGATGGGAAGTAGTGAATGAATTCCTGGTTTTGCTTTGCTTGCGTGCACGGCTTTTGCTTTACCTATTAAACTGTCTTTATCTCAACCCTTGAGTTTTCTCACTTTTACCCTTCTGATTCTCTCCCCCATCCTACCTGGGGGGAGTGAGCGAGTGGCTGCGTGGTGTTCAGTTGCCGACTGAGGTTAAACCACGACAGGTATCAACTCTCTGTGTGCCACCACAATACACCCTGTGGAGACAGGGATGCTCCATTTGTGAGAAACTCATTGATGATGGAGAAACATCAAACCTGAGGACACTGCTTCTGCCATTTTAATAACCAAACATGTTTTCACCTTTGTAGGGCTTTGCAAGGAACAATAGTGATCTCCCTCTGTCCCTTTGAGGGTCTCAGAAAGACTGTGGCAAGATTTATGGGAAGGATTAAGCCCTTCTGAAATTCTAAGAAGCTTTTTTGAACTCGGCAATGAGACTGCTCTGCAGGACTTTGTTCCATCAGCCCAGAGAAATATGAGGGACTCCAGAGCAGAAAGGAAAAAATTGCATACCTGGAAACCAGTGTCCAACAAGGATACTTGTTTGCTTCTGGTATCCTCCAGTCTGTATCTGGGATGCACTGGGATATTTTTCACAGTTGTGACAGTAATCGTGGGTGATTAAAGAAAGGTAAAACATTATCACTTAGGTGCTCCAAGGTAGCCTTTGTAGCGACTACCCAAATGTGAAAAGCGGCAGAAGGTTTTAGCTCCTTTTTCCTGTTCTCCTGCTGTGGTGTGGGTGCCAGTCCAGGTGGGTAGACCTGGGGGAGTGAGGACAAGTAGCCTCATGCTATTGTGGAGACAACCAGGAAAAATGGCAGGGGAAATCCTTCCTCTCTCTCCTCTCTAATTAATCTCTAATTTTAAATGTGCAACTGCATTGTTAGGTCTATCCCCACGTGAACAAGTGAGAGTTAAGCCACCTTTTGTGGCCACGGAGAAGAATACTCATTTGGGAATGATGACGCAAATGTGTCAGAGCAACATCAACATAAGAGTACCACAGTACCCTCATCTCCTCCATGAGGTGATCTGAGATAGTCAGCTTTTCTCCGTCTCTTCCTCTTCTCTTCCTCCCACCACACTTTGACCTTAACTGTACCTTCCTATCATGTTTTTTCTCATGGTTCTGACACTCATATGAGTCCTTGGTAAATCAGTTCAGATCATTGACTAGACAGAAGGTGAACCCACTAATGGGTTCAATGTTCAAATCAAGAACAATGTTCTGCCCGTGCAGTGAGCTGAGCTGTCTCACAGAGGGGTCAGACGAGTGCCAGAATGGGTACCAGAGAAGGTAATGAGCTGTTTCACGGTCTCAGCTCTCTTGTCCCTCACTGTGAACCTGCCAACTAGCCTGTGAGCTAACAGTAAGTTAAAAGGGTAAATGTTCTACATCTCTGTGACAGTATTCAACTGAAATCAGAGCTTTCCAAAACTAGGAACCAATCGCAAGTGCATGTCCACAAGAATATACGACTAACTTGTGCAGTGAACTGGTATTTTTCCCTCCCAGGGAAATAAAATATTAAATAACACACTGCACAGATCCTTGGAGCTACTGCCAACAAAGGACATTCTATGGTTTCTATGTTCTACAGAATCTAAATATTTCAGTAGAAATGTGCTTGGAGTTGCTCTCTGCCCACCTCATCTGCCTGGATTTAACTGCACTGGAAACAATACAAAGAGAAGGGAAAGTACATCTGTCTGGTCACTCACCCAGTCTTGATGGGGGGAAAAAAAACCAACAAAAAACACAAACTTGATTTGCATCTCCTTCTTCACATGAGGAAACCAAATGATTCAAAATTTTTTTCTGGTCTGGAAAAACAGAAATGAAATAAACATATATGTTTTTTTCTGAACTGACATTTTGGCATGATTTTGTTTTAAACAACAAAATATTTTTTTCACCATATTTTAATTCTCTTGTAAAAATAAGAGAGGAGGAGTGAAACTGTCACAACTGAACTATGTGGGCAAATTATCAGTTTCAAATGAGATACTTTTTACATTGACAATATGTTTGAGATATTCAAAGAATTTCTACTAACTTTAAGCAAGACATGCCTGAGTATCAGCTCACAATGATGTAACATTTTCAGTATTTACATGCCTCTATTTTCTGGCCAATTGCAAAGAGTGCCAGAACATGCCTGCTCAGCCTCAAAATAGTCAAACTCAATATTAGTTGTGAAAGATTTGTGGGATTAAATTACTTTTCCATGCTAGGATGCCATGCTTAGCATTGAAGACTACACAACATTCATCTAGAATATCAGTGCTTTCTTAGAAAGAGTTTGTGTCCGTGGAAGGAGTTTCTGCTCTATGTCACCTCATCAGGTGAGATGCTGGAAGGTGAAAGAGCCTGGGAGTTTAGGAGCTGGGGAGCCATTGTGGCATTCCATTGGCTCAGGGGCAGAATGCCCAGGAAATCAGCAAGGAATCAACTGCAACTTTATCAAAATGGAACAAACTCTGGGATAGAGCTTTGGCTGGAACTCAGAAAAAAAAGGAGAGTTTATGACCTTTGGAAGAAGGGGCAGGCAATTTAGGAGGACTACAAGGATGTCGTGAGATTATGCAGGGAGAAAATTAGAAGGGCCGAAGCCCAACTAGAACTTAATCTGACTACTGCTGTTAAAGACAATAAAAAAACGTTTCTGCAAATACCTTAGCAACAAAAGGAGGACTAAGGAGAATCTCCATCCTTTATTGGATGCAGGGGGAAACATAGTGACAAAGGATGAGGAAAGGCTGAGGAGCTTAATGCCTTCCTTGCCTCAGTCTTTAATAGCAAGACCAGTTGTTCTCCAGGCACCCAGCCCCCTGAGCTGGAAGACAGGGATGGGGAGTGGAATGAAGCCCC
>NW_008795029.1:6400255-6402220 GCF_000699145.1 Aptenodytes forsteri
TCCGTCCCTGGAGGTATTTAAAGGACGTGTAGATGTGGTGCTTAGGGACATGGTTTAGTGGTGGACCTGGCAGGTGGACTTGGCAGTACTAGGTTAATGGTTGGACTTGATGATGTTAAAGGTCTTTTCCAACCTGAACGATTCTATGATTCTATTCTATGTTTCAGTCTCAGTTTTGATAAATTGACATTTTCTCAGCAGAGCAAACTTTTCAGCTGAGCATTCAGGTCAGCTCTGCTAGAACCAGACAAGTTCAGCTGGAGTGGGGACGCTGAAAATCTCCATGGCCTTTTCTCTTCATTCTGCCACATCCGTCCAAAAGTTATATATGTCTTTCGTCTGTTTTGTGCTCACTGAGGGGTTCAAAATGATACATGTCACCTGCATCTACCCCCACCTGCTCCTGGGTACCTGTACTGGTAGGTAGCTCAGATTAGCTGTCCACAAATCCTCTGCCGCAGTGACCTCCAGTGGGAAGGAGCAGAAAACGGGAAAGTGCATGGATGGCAAACCTGCACTGCCAAATGCAGAAAGGTCACAGGAGATGCATGACTCTTGGCAGCTGTAGGCAGGAATGGGAGGAGGAACATGCACTGAAGGGCCTCTGAATCACCAGCATTGTTCGGACAAGATGGCCTTAGGAGGCCCAAGGTTCATGCCAACACAAACTCGCAGAGTCACACTTGCTCAAAGTTGAGAAAACAAATCCCCGTTCCAGTGTTGGTTATATATGGCACTAGTTTATAGCACGCCTCAGCTCCTCTGAGGCCAAAAGAGCCTTTCATGACCATTATTTTCAACTTTATTCAAACTCGGAGCTCTACAGATAAAACCTGAAGTAAAACAAAATCCTGGCCACAGTTTTCTCCTCCAATGAAACTGTCTCTTCTCCTTGAAGGTCTCTACCTCCCTACCTGACTCTTCTCTTCTATTAGTTAAAAAATGTATTTGTCCTGCTTGGGTGCTTGCTGGGTCAACCATTATGGCTACTTCTCTGATCTGAGAACAGGAGCTGGATTCTCTGCTTCACTCTTCTCATTTCTGGATATGCTCAATGAAGAAAAGGGGAGGTTGCTGCTGGTTTCAAGAGATGCTCAAGCTGCTGTGAAGCCTCTGCTTATTACTGCCCTTAACATAATTTGTTTGTGAATCCCCCATATGGAGCATCCTGAAATTTGTGCTTCTAAAAATGCTCGAAATGAATATTCCAGAAATTAATATAAAACAATAATATGATGTTTGAAGTGGTCCCATTTGCTATAATAATACTGCATGAACATTGCAAAGAAAAGAAATTGGTCCCAAACACCTAAAAATTACCATATGCTAAACTTCTGCAGTTAACGTGCTTTTTCTTACATTTAAGCCATTTATCAGTTTTAATACCGGGTCTAATTTCTAACTGACTGTAGTCTTCCTGTAGTTTCTCGCTGTATCATTTTGTGGCTGTTTCCTTTCTGTTTAATATTTGCTTATTTTAGTTTAAATCCCTAGAGCAGAACCCACAAACCAAACAAATACTCACAGAAAACAGAGAGCAGCTCAGATGTCCTTGGAGACACTCAATTTTTTGTTTGCTACCATTTGTCATCCTCTGCTCAGAGAGAGATCAACAGTTTTTAGCACACAGATCAATATTCTCTTAACCCAGACCTAATCTAAGGAGAGTTTCCCCAGGTTTCACCTTGGCCTTCTCCTATGTGCCATAGTTGCCCTTTTTTTCAGCAATAGTTTTGTCTGTGTAAGACAGCAATTTTTCATCCTTTGGTCAAAACTGGTGACAAAAGAGGGAATAATGGTTCCTGACATATCAAATGATAGATTTGACACATGGCATGCTGAGCTGGGAGCTTTCACGTGCCAAAGTAGAAAGACAGATAAGCAGCCTAATGGCCCTCCTGACATTGCTGCCTCTTTTTTTCCCTGGTATACCAAAACAGGCTCTGCTTTTTTTTCCTCCCCCCC
>NW_008795029.1:6402290-6407541 GCF_000699145.1 Aptenodytes forsteri
CCCCCCCCCCCACCCCCCCCCCCCCCGCGAGATTTTTTTTTTTTTTCTATAACTCTGGGCAGGAAGCAAGGAAATGCACCCTACTCCAGCCCAAAATAAACGTTTCCCTGTCCTGTAAAATGATCAATCTATGCCCTTTTCCTCCAGCACAGTAAGGGCAATACAACATGCTGCTTGAGGAAATACTAACAAATATAGCCAGTGAGAGGGAAACAGATGGGACTAAGAAATTAAACCAGCAGATTTCTGGAAGGTATTCAAAGAGGAGAGTTTATAATACTGAAACAGAACTGCTCTTTAATTTTTTTTTTTTTTTGAAGCAATGATCATCAAGCTTTACCTTCAGCAGGGCTCACACTCTCCCTGCTAAATCCCCCCATGGAATGACAAGCGAGGTCCCTTTTGGTACCATTCTGGTAAAAGTAAATCTCATTTCACAAAAGCCAGTGCCAGCCTGCAGATAGACAGGCTGCAAGTTTCTCTACCTTTGGTACACTGGGACAAACACAGCGGTCTGTGTACCATGGGGCATGGCTCCAGGCATGGGATCGTGTTACATCTTTACACACAAAAGCTTCTTTCAGAATCTAAACTAACAAAACAGGAACAACTTTTATTCCTGTATGGTTTCCTCTGGAGCATGTGTTCACATTTAAAATCCTGACCTATGTGTCATTTGCTTGCATTCAAAGTTATTTGTACTGCTTTGGTATTACAAAGCAACAGCCAGTCCTAACCTCACTTGCTTACCAATAGCCTATGGACTTTGGCAAAATGTTGTTTATCTTCCTCCAGTACTGGTTCATAAGTTCTTTTTCTCCCGCTTTCTTTTTTTTTCCTCTTTTCCATATTTTATGGCCAGACAGTTGTGTTAGCAGCCAGCTTATTTTTCTCCACAGCAATAGTTCTATGGACATTTTAAATTTGATCCAATAAAGGAAGAAAAAGAAATGAATCCAAGGAAAATATTTTACTCACAAGGTCATCAAACATTGGAATCCAATGTTTGTCACCCTGCATTTAAAAATATCACAGTGTTTGAATGTTCTGGGTTATTTCTTTACAATTTTCATAAATGTTTAAATATACATGTTATACATAAGGGAAACATTTTCTGTATATAGATCAAATGCTTTTGCTTTTTTTTTTCCTTGTAATGCAATTTTCTTTTTTTTTTTACCCTTTCCCTTAATGAAAAACATTTTCCCTATAAGTATATACTTCGGCACGTTCTATGGTATTTTTCACGGTTTCTACATTTTTGACATTTCAGCCAAACCTGCAAGTAGTAAGAAATCAGATTGAAGAACGTGAAACTACAACATTTAATTTTTCTCATACTGTCCACCAATAACTGGGAAGAGAAAGACAGTATTTTAAAGTACAAAACCAAAACAAGTCATCAAAGAGACATCAAGCCAAATAAAAATACATTATTAAAATAATTTTGATTGCATAAACTAAGAAAAAGCTGCATCACTGAGATATAAAGAGGTCAGTTCTTGGATGCACAAGTTCTAAACAGAAAGCAAGCATTCTGTGCTACTAAAAAAGGCTCAAATAAAATAATTAGGCTTTTGTAACACCTCCTTATGAGAAAGTCTTTTTCACTGAACGTGGTGAATCACAACACTGTAGAATAAGGCATGGTGAAGTACACTGAAACTATTTCTGACTTTCACAGTGCTCTCCTAAAAATAAAGTGTAACTATGGCTAAATATATTGCAAATGAACTATATAAAACAGATTTCAGCCTAGTAGACAAATGTAAATATTGTTAAAAGACAGCCTCTTCCTTCCCTTATAATAAACTTACTGCAAATGACTAGGTTGTGATATTGTTTGCTTCAACAAGGGCTGCAAGTATATGTTATTTGTCAAAATATTCTGATTTATCAATTTGGTTCAAACAAAAAACACACACAAGAAGATAAAGAGTTAAGATGATGTTTCTTGTTGTAGAATTAATCAGATTCATATTAGCAGTAGTAAATGTCATGTTGGCACCTTTTCTTTCTCACACATTACAGTTTCAAGTCTTTGCTATGAGGAAATAATGAAGTAAAGATATGCAGTGCCATATACCATGTATCTTTTTTGTCAGTCTGCATAAGAAATGAATTGTATCTGCTACTAAGGAGGTCACGGGGGCAGCAAGTTAAGAAGAATGCTTAAAGAAAGGACATGTCAAAGGAAACAAGAACTTATTTTTTCAATACTTTCTAACAAGTATTGCAGTTTTGGGGAAATTAAATGCTCATAATAAATACCCGCCTATCCTGAAAGCGTTTATTGCTTTTCATTGCTGCAAAGTTAACCCTGGTGACCAAATGACCTTGAAGTCCCCACTGCAAACTCATGAAGATCAATAAAAATGGTCTAATGTTACAAGCCCTAAAATTCATGCTTCAGTAGTAGTGTGATCAGTGGGAAAAATGCTACTTTATTGAGAAGATAAAAAACTGAGAACTGGAAAAAGATCATGCCGGATGAGATGTACATCTCATGAGGTTATCCCACAGTGTGCTTTTTCCTTTTTTTTTTTTTTAAAAAAAAGCGCTTTTTCCTCTTTTTTTTTTAAAAAAAAAACATACTTCACAGTTAAGTTTGAAAGGTAAAAAATGGGCAAAAAAATCCTCATTGACAGCAAGGAAAAAACTGTTTTTGACAGTTGGATTATGCTTGTGTCTTGTGGTAAATTTTCAGCTTTGCCTACAAACAGAGCCTTTCCTTCCAGCAAACGCTATGCATATCTTAAGCGTGGAGTTAAGGCAGAAGCAAGCTATTGGTGTGCCAGCTATTGCATCAAAATTACAAAATGCATTTTAATTTTGTGCAATGACTAGGAATTAATGCCAAGCGTACTGTCAGCATGCAGTAGAGCATCTCTCTGATCATGCGAAATGATTGCCTGAGATATAGCAGCCTCCACTGCCTTACGTCCTGTAGGTGCCACTGCTGCTAAGTGGAGCTTCTGAAGAAAACTAGATGAAGAGGCATGAAGCAGATGAAGAGATGCGTGACTGTGGGTTTTTAAAAATGAAAGACCCACGGCATTCTCATTTACTCTACGGATACTTTCTGCCACTCTGACGGTGCCAAGGAGCTTGTTAATTTTTTCTAGTTTGAGGTCAAAAGGTATAGAGGAGCCTTAGTAAAAAGCAAGAATCAGGTCTTAGAGGTAATAAATGGTTAATAGAAAAAGTGATTTTTTTTTTTTTTGACTGAATTTTAAAGAGATGGAGGAAAAAACAGACTTCAGTAAAACTTTACTGGAAACTAATTTATCTTTCCACTCTCTTCCCATCCAAGTCACACCCCTCCCTATACACTGAGAAGCTGATAGGGGCATTGCTTTTGCTCACTCATTCCTGAATGGAGAGAGAGGGGACAGGGTAGACTAAACCAGTATCATTCTGGAGTAGTTAGCCACTTCCTTTGTTTCAACTTCATAAATCAGATAGTGCAGCTTTTCTCCATTTTCCTGGTCTTTCCCTGTATGTTATCTGGTCAGTTGGGTTTTGTTTTGTTTTGTTTTGTTTTGTTTTTTTGTCAGGAACATCAAAGGTCTTCCCAGGAATATATTACATTTGTTACCACAAGGGTGACATATTGGGCTGTAACTGATGAGAGAGATTAAGACAGAATAACTTTGCCCTGATGACAAGATCATTCATACAGTAGGTAGGACATCAAGATTCACATTCATGCTGAATCTTACTCTGACTGAAAAACCAAACTACATCCCATATTTTTGCCATCACCATCAGTTCCTATAGAGACTGCGGTGTCCTGAGCACTCCTATTGGAGCTGTTTCACTTCCTATGAACAATTAAAAAAACCCACCAGCAAAACAGCGTGCCGTAGTTGGACTGATTGCCTAGTCTAGTGGTGTAAAACTGATGACCAGGTTGTTCCCTTAAGTCCCGGTCACAAAGGATAGCAGCTCGAACTGTGCACATTAAGGAAGCCCCAGAGTTGCCACTAGCCTGGTAAAGCAGGGTGTGGGAGGCGAGGCGTAAGTCCCCTGGTCTCAGTCACACAGTGTGTGAAGTTGTACTTTGGCCTTCTTTCTGCTAGATGGAGGCTATTCCTGTGTTTGTACGGAGTACAGGAAGAGCGATTGCATTTTTCACTTCAGAAGTTCTTTGTTTCAGCCAGATCGGTAACAGATAGACATTTTTGCTAACTCTTACGATACTTCACGTTGAGAAAGGATTTTTACCAACCCAGCTGAACTACTCACTAAGCAGTACACAAAGAAGAAAATCTACCTATGAAATAACTGTTTTGCAGACTTAAATGGACCTCTATGGACCAGACAATTAGTGAAATGGGTACCCAATTTACAAGCAGACAGATGGCAAAAATATGCCACACGGTCCTTGGTTCTTCTGTGTTCCCACAATTCTTTCATAGGTCCACACCGCAATGACGAGTCCATCAAACTAAGAATCTGTGGATTTCTCCAGTTGAAAAGTGTTGCTCGAGAACATCAGAGGAAGCATTTTCCTCAAATAGAAAGAATATAAAAATTCACAATTCACATCTGGGGTGTAATGGATGGCCAGGTGGCCAGCTATAGTTAACTGTCAACACTTTGTATTTCCCTTTGCCATCGGCAAAGTTTGCACTCAGAAGTGAGAGTATAACGTGAAGAAACTAAAGCATGAAAACACTCAATATCATAATGGCTTGTGTTTGAAAGACCAAGTCTTTTTTTTTCCCCCCAAGTTTTCCTCGGTACTTGTGATGTTCACTGGCTTGCACCTTGCCAAACAGTATTAAAGAAACAAGTAATTTATGGACCTTCTTGCGATGACTACATCAAGGTTATACCACTTTTTCCTCTATTTTTCTCTTCCTCTGTCATGATAAATTGAGAACTGACCAATTTGTGTTATTGCTGTACAATTCTAACAATTCATTTCCAGTATAGACAAATGCCCATGTTGACAATGTTATCACTATCTTTACTCATCCTGCATTATTCCAGAACTGGTTAAAGTAAAATGTTGCTTAGTGCATCAGCATCCTAATCCTCTCCCTTTTCTACTTTCCTCCTGAAGACTGTAAATGTTCGGTGATCCTACTTTGTGGATCTAATGTGGATCTAAGCACTAATGTGCTTCGCCATGCTACTTTTGCTTACACATTCCTGAAATAAGAACAAAGTGCATAGAGGCTGTTTTAAGGCAGGTGTTGTGGTTTAATCTCAGTCGGCAACTAAGCATCGTGGGTTCGTGGGT
>NW_008795029.1:6408224-6411731 GCF_000699145.1 Aptenodytes forsteri
ACAGCACTGTACCAGCTACTAGGAAGGAAATTAACTCTATCCCTGCCAAAACCAGGACAGCAGGGTACAGTAAAGTATTTTCAAAACCCTAACTGCACCTAATAGGAAATTAGGTATTTGGAAATAGCTTCTTTCTTCATCAGCTCAGAGTGCTTGGTACATTAGCAAGCAACAGTTCATTCTGCTTTTGGAAAAGAAACCATGGTCAGAACTGGTCTTTTATAAATGGAATGCATGGCCTTTCTCTGATTTGGTGTACGTATGCTCTTAGAAACACTGGACGTGATCTAGCCCTGAGAGTATTCTTAAAATTTTAACTTGTTATCATTCCTAGCCAATAGATATTTCATTACATTTGGATACTATAACAGACTTAGTCCTGTGGGGGAAAGAAGAAGGAATTATGGAACTAACGCTCATCATCTATACTTCTACTTTGTGAGAGCTAGAAGATACTCGGTACTTCCGAAAATCAGGTTTTACGGTTTCTATCTATCAGCAGCTGTGAACAAAATGGGCCATCCAGATGAACTTGAAGTAATGAAAGACAGCCTGCAATGTATTTCCAGATATTCTATGATCTATGTTAGGTCTAGTGTGCTAAGTGATAAAAAGTGAAAAAGATTAGGCATTCACAGAGCCAATGGAAGGAATTTAAAACAAAGGTGTACTTTTCATCCGCAGATTTATAAGTGTGAATAAATGTTCTGGATGTGTTGTTTCCATGCAGGAACCTAAGCAAAATATAATAATTTGCTAGCTAAGCCAAAGTCACACAGGTAAGAAGATACAAGTATTCCCATAGAAGAAGGAAAATATTTAAGTATTTGTTATTTGTTTTAAGTCTTTCTAGAAAAAGTTGGTGAGAAATAGTGAGATTTCAGCTGAGGCTTGAGTTACTAGATGTAATCTTTTCAAAGATTAATTCTTTGAAAAATCATTGCATTTCACATTCTTCACAGAAATAGTTTAGAAGAATTGAAGCAAAAGAGAACTGATGGACTATAAGCAGTGTTTTGCAAACCCAAGGCTCCATTCAAATTAAAGATCACCAGATTAAGAGACATGACTGCCAGGAATATAAGCAGAAATTAACTTAATAATTTAGTAGAAACATAGGATATATGAAGGTATTGTTAAATAAAATGATGCAGCCCCTAAAATAATATAAATATCTAAACAACAGCAAGCGATATAGTGGAATCCTCAACTTATTTCTAGAACAAATCCTGAACCAAATCTTACTTGAAGTTATGATATATTCAGGTTCTTCCTCTTTCCCCACCTAAGTGATATAGGAATCCTCAACTTATTTCTAGAACAAATCCTGAACCAAATCTTACTTGAAGTTATGATATATTCAGGTTCTTCCTCTTTCCCCACCTCCTGACATACACTTCTGTTTTTGACAGAAATACCAGGAGAAAAATCTTTCTTGTGTTATTACGTGGCTTTAACTAGAAGCTGAAATGACAGAAATTCTGCAAGAAAGCCTGTTATACAGTCTCAGGGAATTCAGATAAGGATCCAAGAATTCAAACCAAATCCAAATGCTGAACCTTTTGAGATACACTACGCTTTGAAGGCGAGTGACTTTATTCTGCCAGATGGGTCTTTGAAATGCTCTGCAGTGCCCACATGACTCATCAACAAAATTTATTTGGCTAAAGAAGCAGTCAGGGAATATACTGTACTATACTGTACACGGCCCCTCTAGGACAGCTCCAGCTGGAGCCTTAGGCAAGATTTATGGAAATGGAAATCTTAGGCGCCTTCGTGCCTTTTCTTCCCATTTGCTGTGTTGCATCAATGAAATAATCGCCTGCAATCTTATCACATGAAGGCAAATGTGCTTGTTGGTGGCAGCACCCCCTGAAATGAGAGCAGCTGCACAGTGGGGAGGTGAGCTCCATGCAGAGTCAGAACAGGCAGCTGAAGGAGGAGGAGGAAAATCCCACGTCTTGAAATCTTCTACAGTGAGGGTGTAGAAGAATGGTGTAAGTCTTTGCTCCGTGGCTTTGGAAGAAGGGAATGGAGCCACATGGGGCCACTTCCCTCCTCTGGCACTGTGAAGTACTGTTAAAGATCGATACAGTTAATGCTGTGCTCCCATTATCTGTTTTCCTATTCCTTTTCCTTCTCAACTAGTGAAAGAGCTCCTCAGTACCTTTCTACCTGGCCAGTGTTTCTCTCAACATTAATAGTGAGGGTAGGGTGTCCTGAAGACCTCAGACAACGAGATGTCCGTTGCTTTAAGAGCTTTCCCAAACAATACTGGGGTAAATGTCAGGGAACGGAGGTGCTACCTGCGTTCCCCAGTGTTGCACCATCAGCCTTATTTTGCCTTATTTTGACATCGCCGTGTCCACAGCAGGGAAGCCCGGGACAAGGTCTTGTCCTGACAGTGTGGCTCCAGGGGGTCAGAGGAGCCATGGAAGTGGTGTGTACATGTGCAGGATGGCACGGCTGAGTGAGTGACCAGCCACTCCCTGCGACTAAGGCTGAAAAATTTAACAAACAGAGCCTTGTGTGTTTTGCACTTTCAGGGCAAGCTGAGAAACAATTTTTGCTATTAGTAAACACAGCCATCCTCTTAACTATGGACAATAACACCAGACTGAGTATATTAAACCCCTAAGCTCAGTGTGGATGTTACTTATGAAATGCAAATAGGTGAAGAAAGGAAGGAAGGTCATTTGCTGAGATTTAGGAAGTTATTTGACTAAGAAGGTACCCTTCAGAAATTCAGTTAAATATTACGCAAAATATGAAGTCAACATTTGAAGTGTTAGGAGAACTGGCTGGCAATGAGAGTCTTCTGGTCATATCCCAAGCTTTGATGTGCTTCATTTAACTTTTTTTTTTTTTAAGAAAATGGAAGGAGGGGCAAGAGAATAGAGACACTGAAGTAAGAAGAGTGATACAAAAAAGGAATTTTTAGCTTTTGATAAAGAACAAAGATCTAATTTCATGTTTCATATTCCTCACTTTGGCTTAAGTCTCTTCATGAATGTTCCCATTGCAAGGAAAAGGCTGTCAACAGAGAATGACTTCTCCTGTAATCTGGAACTTGCACTTCCATGAGGCTTAAATGTTTGAAGAACTGCTCTCCCAGTAGGAAAGCTGTTGTGGGTTAACCCTGGCCAGCAGCTCAGCCCAACGCAGCCACTCGGTCACTCCCCCCGGGTGGGATGGGGGAGAGAATTGGAAGAGTAAAAGTGAGAAAACTCGTCGGTTGGGATAAAGACACTTTAGTAGGTAAAGCAAAAACTGCACGTGTAAGCAAAGCAAAACAAGGAATTCATTTACTGCTTCCCATTGGCAGGCAGGTGCTCAGTCATCTCCGGGAAAACAGGGCTCTATCACTTGTAATGGTTACTTGGGAAGACAAACGCCATCACTCCGAATGTCCCCCGCTTCCTTCTTCTTCCCCCAGCTTTTATTGCTGAGCACAATGTCATATGGTGTGGGATATCCCTTTGGTCAGTTGGGGTCAGCTGTCCCAGC